>NW_005841890.1:496131-504991 GCF_000455745.1 Alligator sinensis
CCTCACAGATGCTATCCTTATAGCTGTTCTCCCAGTTGCTGACACAGCCCCTCACTAGGCCATCTGACTCCATGGCCTCTCTCAGGCCCACTGTGAGTCTTCAGACCTCTTGGTCCCTTTGTACAGCCCCCTCCTGGGCTGCCAGACCCCTTAGCTCCCCTCTGGGCTTCAGACCACTCGATCCAATACAACCAATTTCTGGCTACCAGGACCCTCAGTCTCCCTCCTGGCCCCACTCTGGGCTGCCATCTCAGTTCTCTACTTTCCTAGTGGCTCTCCAGGCCCTCAGACCCAACCAGTTATGCACTCTAATCCCAGTCCTTTGCTGGGATGTTGGATCCCTTTGGTCCCACTACCCACCCTGAGCCTCACTACATGCTTCAGGCCCCTCGCTGGGCCTCATTACCTAGGCCTTTGGATCTATCTGGTCCTGCACTCTATTCCCCAGCTCCTCGCTAGGCTGCTGGACCCACATGGTCCCACTCTGCCCCGGCCCCTTGTTGGGCCACTGGATCCACATGGTGTTCCTTGCCGAGTTCTTTTTCTGTTGGGGTGTGCTCCCCTAGCCTTCCCCCTCCACAAGGCAGTGGGAGATGAGGCTTTCCAGCACCCCATCCTTGCATTTCCCTGGAGTGGCCCATGTGTGGCATTTCCTGGAGGCTGCCCTGCCACAGACAGCCCCACCATGCTAACCAGCTCCAGTAGGGTATAGTTTTTGGTCTTATCCAGGGCGGGTCTTCAGGCCTACCTAATCTTACTCATCACTCACTGTGTTCCCCACCAGATGTGCTATACCCCTCCTGGGTTGCTAAAAACCAGACCTTCTGGGCCTGGCTCCATCTCCTTTCTGAGTCCTCCAGCTCTGGCCCCCAGCTCACTCTTGAACCCCTTTCCTTGATAACTCCTCCTCAGATAGCCTAGCAGCAGCCATCATCATCCTGGGCTGCATGCCCCTTGACCCCTTCCTCTCAGCTGTGGCCACACAAAGACCTTTGGACTCTCCTAGGCCCTGGCCCTGCCGCAGGCCAGTCACAAACTCCAGACACTCCCGGCTCTGGCAGTCTGTGCCATGGTTGATTTCACCCTTCTGCACCTCCTGGGCCCTGGCCCCACACAGGCCAGTTGAGAATCCCAGGGTCAGTCCTCTGACTGTCAGCCCTCTCAGACCCCTCCCTATATCATTCCTCTTGGGCTTGCCCTAAACCCTCCATAGGTCTTCCTACACAGTTCCTTCTTCTCTGCGCTCATCTGGACCCCTCAGTCCACCCCCCCCCCCCCCCCCCCCCCCCTCTGCCCTGCTTACTGGATTCACCCAGACCCTCCACCAGGTCTCTCAAACACTTTGCCCCTCTCTCAGGGCTCAGTTAGCCCCTCAATAGGCTCATAGACTCCCAGCCCCTATCCCATGGCTTGTCTGGCCTCTCACTAGGCCTGTGTGCACCCAGACCCTCTCTCTCTTGGCTCATCTGGCCTCTCAATAGGCCCCAAGAACTAAGTCCCCTTCTCAGGACTCTAGACCCCACACGGGGTCTGCAGGAACCTCCTCTATCCCCTTAGTTCCTACCCAAACTTCCAGATGTTTCAGATGTCATTCTCCTTGCTGGTATCCAGGAGCAGCAGAAGTCTTCCTGCTGGGTGATGTTCCTATACCGGCACCCAAGATGTTATTGCCAGCTCTACTCTCAGGGGCTGGGCTTATACCTTGTCTAAACCCATTCCTCCTCCAATCAAGTGACTCCTTTGCAATCAGGTAACTTCCTTGATCAGGCCTAGCCTTACATGCCAGCCCCCCTGGGTCAGCTGACTCTGCAATTAGCCCTGACCCCCACCTGCCAGTGGCTCAACAAGCTGCCTGACCCTTTAAAGTATCAGGCACATCAAGTGCCCTACCACAGGTAGATCTCCTCAAACTGAGTGAAGTTGCCCCACTTCTGTGTTTGGATTGTCTGCCCACTGCATTTTTATGCTAGATTAAAAACGTCAAGGCAGAATTCTATTTTGCCACTAAAACAAGTGTGTTTTTAGGCATCTAAGCCACTCAGCAAGATCCTACTTTGCCTCACATAATTACCAAAATCAGGTTAAGATGCCTACATGATTAAACTTTTGCTGCATATGGCTAAGTTTGCTTTACCGTGTATACTCAGAATACTGCCCTGGAGGCATCTAACTTCATTTATACTCCGTTGTGATTCACTCTCACAAAAATGCTGCATAATTCCCTCTAATTGTGGATAACCAAAGCAGAGCAGTGGTACCTAACCCTGAGTAAGTAGTTACAGTATCTACCCATAATATGGAACATCTGGGAACTTTTCCAGCTCCCTAAGAAGGATTTAAACCCTGACCTCCCAAATCACAAGGTGTTTTCCAACTTTACGAGGAAACAGGCCAGGCAGAACTGAAAGTATCTTTGGCTGTAGATAGGGCAGTGGGCAGCAAAGAGGGAAAGTATTAGGAAGACGGAGTCGACTGAGCGAGACAGCCTGACTGCCATTCTGGGAGGTAGAGAATGGCAGAAAAGGAGGAGTGAGCCATTGCTTCCTATGTTGTTTGTGTATTTTGCAGCAGAATCATTGGAAAAAATAAATGAGCATCAGAGAGCAGGCTTCTTCCTTCAGTTCTTCATAGACTGGAAACTCACTATGAGAAAATTCCCAGCCTAGACGATCTAGAAAGTCTTTGAGTGTCAGCCCACATTATAGTACTATCTCTCTAACAGGAAGGAGTGTAGGCCTGTGTTTGGAGAAAGGAAAAGAAAAGCCTGGCAGATTGAACTCTATTAATTTTAGCACACAGAAGATTAGGAGGTAAATTCATGTGTTAAGTACAGGGGGAGAAGTAAAGGTAATAAGGTCTCTATAGGTAAGAAGGACTAAATGGGCACCTCTACATGTCGTCCTACATCACCGTAATGATGCACTACATCACAATACAATGCACTACAGTGATGTAGCAATCACATAAGTCTACATGTGATCAGCAGCTACTTTGCTGTAGGGGTGCACTCCCCCATTCAAGTGCACCACTACAGCGAATTAGCGGAAAAAAACTAACCATGTGCCATGCACACGGCGCAGTACAAGCTGCTACTGCACCTTGGTTTAGTACTTCCAAAAAGGAGTACAAAAGCATGTCAATGTGTAGACACACCCAATAAGAATCAATATCTGAAAGCTAAAGCCAAACAAATTCATACAAGAAATAAGGCACACATCTATAGCAAGACAAATAAGTAACTATTGAAGAAAATATTCCAGGGATAGGGTAAGTGTCTGCCTCTTGCTATCTTAGATGCATTTGGATGCCTTTCTAAAATATATGTTTTGACAAAGACAAATTATATATTAGTAAGAAGTTATTAGACTCAGTAGAGGAATAGCTGGATTAATTTCTATGGCCTGAATTATACAAAAGGTCAAAGCACATGATCTATTTTCCCTTCTGGCCTTAGATCTATGAATTACTGGTACTGCCACATTTAGATCTTATCTGTATATTATATAGCATCTTGCTTTATCATCTGAGCTGTGTAGAATAACCCGGTGTTGCATCGTAACTTGGAACCATAACCAAGGTAACACGGCTTTCCAGAAAGTTGAATAGCAAATATTCGAAGTACCAATGTAAGCCCCAATTCTGTCAAGCACTCAGCATCTGACAAGGGGTTCTGGGTGCCATTTCAGCTAGAGTAGCTTATTAGGAGGCATCAAAATGACTAACCATTCATTAGCGTGTTAATGTGCTTTTAATAATTATTATTTATTATGTCAGTTAGTTTTAGTCAATTACATACCATGCCACCCATGTCAAATAATGTAATTTCCTACAAAGTTCAAAACCTTGAAAGAAGGCGTGCTTGTGACAGCATATCGCATGCAAAACATATGGCATGTCTTAATAAGGCTTAATTAAATACTTGTTTAAATCAAAACATTGCAAAAATATTTATTCCATTTTACATATAATTAAAGTGCACTTGTAACATTATGTTAATAGCTAGACACAGGGGGGAAATCCCTCTTAATCCATTAAAGAAGCATAAAAACTCTGTGTGTGCTTACCTTAATGTTAATTAGTTAAAATTTGCAAAGCACTTTGGATTTTAAAGGTCTATACATTAGTTTTAGTTATTTTTATTATTTTTCCAAACAGGAGTTTTTGGCAAAACAATGTTTTCCCACACATTTTATCAGTCTCCTACACCAGTGCACATCTTAAAGGGAACACAGGCCATCATTGTAATAGCATGCAACAAGCCTTACATCATTGCATTTCTGCCTATTTACTATACAATGAACAGGAGATACTTGGTGCTTATTACTTCTAGAAGAAAAGCAGCTAGAGACCTCAGCTGAGATCAAGATTTTAGGTGGTATATAAATATCCTGTAAGATACAGTGCTTACCCAAAGAACTTTAACTCTAAGGCTAGATACAGAAATTACACATAAACCAGTATAAACGATCAGAAATCAGTTCAAATCTGTACCACAACAGAAGTCCAGTGCACATAAACTGCTTTTAAAATGAGCAAAGCTGGTTTAAGTTAAACCTGGATGGGTGTAGTATCACACTTAACTGAGTTCATCTAAATCAGTTTATTGAACTTCTGTCCCAAATCTCCACCAAATCCAAGTTAATTCTCAGTGTCCCTGCATCCCAGGATGCTTTGCAACTCTCCTGCAACCCCCCTCCCCTCACAGGGTGGGTGGGTTAGCTTTGGTCCAAGCTGTCTGCTCCAGTGGAGCTGGAAAGCATGGTCTAATGTGTCCCGTCCCATCCCTCCACCCCCCCACCCCACCGCTTCTGGCCTGGGCCATTGCAGACATGTGACTGCATTCCTGGAATCAAAAGTGAATGTCTGTTCACTTGCTTAATGGTTCAATCTGTGCATCTTAGATTAACCTGCAAAGATTGAATCGATTCAGTCTGAGGCTTTTTGAATGTCTGTACTTAGCCTAAAAAACAAAAAAACCCAAAAAACCAAAAAACACGAAGCCAAAGCTAGAGGAAGAAAATATCGCTTTCTGTTTTGCAGCAGTGATTCTCAAGCAATATGACATGTTATTCTGAGGTGCCACGCCATTCTTTTAACGATGCTGTGGGCCTCACACAATATTAGCACTGTTAGGTGTGCGATCAGCTACATGTGATTCACAAGGCAACCCCAGCAATTTCAAATAGGAATCCATAGTGTCATAGACATCCTGGACCATTGTGGTCTTCCTGGGCTCTTTGCAATGGAAGAACTGCTTGATTATTTTTTTTTCTACAGTCAAAAAATTAGTAAAAAATGAAGAGCTTGCATTTTCCAAGGGTGGGCCTTGAGTCCAAAAAAGTTGAGAAACACTGCTTTGCAGGATGGAAACGGAGGCAAAGTAGAATGCTTTGTCCTATATGAAGCATACAGTAGGACAAGGAGTCACAGCCAAATCTCCTGAGTGTCATTCCACACAATCAACCTTGTTCCAATATGATTCATGAACTGAAAGAGAACAGACTTCAACATATTTCTTTCTTGCATCTGGTCCCCAGAACACCCTTCATTTCAATGCAAGGAAAATAGGGGAAATGCTTCTTTTTACTTTGTGTATCTAAATAGCTGCTTTCCAGCCAGGTATGTGTATTTTTGGCACTTAAGCGCAAATTGTATTGCTCATGCATTGTAGAAACCCAGATGGTAGCACATAGACTGAAAGGGCACAGTAGTCTGGGCAGTTATATGGCTACATACGCACATACCTGAACATAAGACTTGGTGCAGGGAGCAGCTTCTGGTTAATACCCACCTGGTGGCTAGAACATTGCACCAGACAGCAGAGGGATACAGGTTTGGATCCAGTTTGGTTAGGGACCTAGAAAAGCGAGCCTTCTGCTTCCTGTGCAAATGCTCTAACTGTTCAGCTACTGCTGCTAAAACATAGGAGATCCTCATCTTGTGCTGTTTTGGTCACTTAGGGATCTATTTGTGCTGCATTCTGATGCTAATTTCCCTTATAGTGTTATGGAAGTGCTATATCTACGATTCTACAGCAAGCAGTTGTCTATGATGCATTCTTGTTTGCAACAGTTTTAACTGCTGTTTCCAGTCTGTAGAACACATTGCACTTCTGAAAGGCGTTCAGATCCCTTTTTATATATCTCTGACAACACACTCACTGCCTGTTTGCTGTGGCTAATCAATGCAGCCTGAGTGCAGCATCAACATCAACCCCTATCATCAACTACACTTTCCCCGCACAGATGCTGAAATGCTGCACAGAGGAAATGTTCTGCTGTCTTTTCAGATTGCTCCAAAAATGATGGATAATCTCTCATATGGAATCAAGTTTATAAGCTTGCACTGGGTCAGAGGCCAATACATGGTGGTCAGACTCATTGCTTATCTTGCTTGCCTGGCACTGCAGTCGTATTTCCTTTAACATGAATAAATGACCGAACTATAACTCATAACGATGTAGCTGCTGTACAGCATATGCCTCCAAGTTACCATCCATAAATGAGAATGATTTGGAATTGGATGATCTTTTATTGACATGCAATATGCAGCTGATGCACAAACTATACACAGGGATCATTAATCCACCCCTGAAATGCAGGTACTTCTGGAGTGGAATGAGCCAGCTGTTAAAAGCAGACATTGATGCCATGAAGCCAAGATTAATTTTGTTTCCCAATTGATTTATGGACCTGCTTTCTTTCATTTCTTCACATTTTCTGGTACACTTGCCTATATCATCTGCCCCACCTAGCAAAAACAGTACACACTCAAAGAGATTTGACAAAATTCACTGCATCTGAATATAGTTCAGCCATCTAATGAAAACCAGAAGGGAAAAGTGTGGAAACAACACAGATTAAAAATCAAAAGTTGGAGAGATCACATTACAAAGCAATCAAATCAAATAAGGAAATACGAGTTAATCAAGATGTGCATATTAAAGGATCCAGTCAAAAATAAACTTGTCATCTGACAAGCTTGAAGTGTATGGGGACAGGGAGGCTTGTTAAATATTAACATAATTAAACCCTAGGTTGGACTTAAAATAAGGAGGCAAAACATCTTCAAAACATAAATCCATGCTGCAGTTAATACAAAAAAAAAAAGAAGCAATTTCACTAAACCTCCTGGGGACGTACGGTTACAACATAGTTTAGGTATTAGCACACATTGGTTTTGGCTTAATGAGATGCTACTGTCCACATTTAGGGTTTTTTTTGCTTCATTAATCTTTCTATTCTTCACTATGACATAGATTTGGAGTAACCTAGTGTGCATACGCACCACTGTCCTCTTCTCAGTGGATCCAGAACTGCCCAGGGGCATCTCCAAATTTCTATACCGCCAAGAAGGACTCTCCTTCTCAAGTCTAGGGACTGTGTTTTTGATGTAGGGCTATCTGAATGTAAGTGCTTGGAAAGGAGTTGTTCCAGAATAGCCAGGGTCATTTTGCTTCCCTGCCAAGCTGAGGACCAGGCCTCAGTAACAAGCGAGGTTGAGGAAATTGGCCTTCTTGCTCAGCACTTATCCCAAGCTTGACTGCAACTTGATGTAGAAATGCCCAGCGTTTCAGCACTTAGGAAATTTGCAATTGCAAATGAGGCTATGTAATCCACTGCATCTTGCAATTTAATTCTACTTTGATACCTCATTAAATGTTGTCAAAATCAGACTCAAGTCATTTGCTAATGGAAGCACAGTGCTTCCTTCGCTCACTAATTTAGTGCCATTATGTTAAAACACAACTCGTGCTCCAAGAAAAACTGAAGAACTCCACGAGAAGGATTACAGGGCTTGACTCTAGATTATTGTTTTTTCTAACTTTGGCTCAACCTCCCTTGCTTCTCTGCTATGGGCATTTCAGTGGATTTGTGCTTCAATTTATGCAATGATCATTCCATTCCGGACCACACTTCATATCTTCAATTCATAGTGTATTGCTTATCAACATTTATCTTTCTTTTTGGAGACTATCCAGGGCAAGCCAGTTGTTTTCAAATTCCTCTGAGGTTTGATGTATTCATGGCAAAGTATAATGTTTAGGGGTCATTAGGATATTATCAAGACTTCATTAAAAATATGTTTTCTCATTACTTGGCATTTCCATTGCAGTTAACACTGGTAATGCAAAATGCACTAATAGTAATGACCCTACATTTTAATACTCTGGTATTCATTAGAAAGTGTTTGCTCTTTTTCTAGGAAGTTACTTTATCCTCAGGCCTTATAACCAATGCCTACATTAAACAAAACAGCACATCCCACTAATGAAAGGAGAATATTCTGCTCAAACAAATTTATATTTGTCTTTAATCATCATCATGCTTGTCACAAACCCCATGATCATCTGGGGGTCCATAGGGTATCATGAATGTTTTCTTGTTTTACTTGGACTGAAATGGTATGGGTAGTCTCACTGGAAATCTCACGTTATGGTGTCTCCATTTATGTTGCTGTTATCACTATATAGATTATGTTATGCAATCTGTATTTTCTTTATGATTTTGGACATGGTTCAGCCAAGCAATTTAGGGATGCATATTTAAGGACAACCGCCACTCCCAGACACAAAATACGGAGTCATTATGGGGTTGGGCACCCAAGGCATTGTTTGCCCTAAATGTGGAAATCAACTCTTTTATGTAAAAGGCATATGAGAAAAATGGCTCATCAGCCACAGGAACTCCAGGTCCCTCAGGGAGATCATAAGCTTCTGGAGGATTCTGGTGACTCATTAGAAATTAGAATAATACAGATCAGGGACATGGCTTGGAGGCATTTTTAGAGTCTAGCTATGTTAGAATCCTAGTCTCCAGATTATTTCCTGAGCTGAAGAAGTGTCCATAAATCAGCAGGA
>NW_005841890.1:505022-517820 GCF_000455745.1 Alligator sinensis
ATTCATATAATCATAGAAAATTAGAAGGTCATCTAGTCCAACCCCCTGCTCAAAGTATGACCACCACCAACTAAATCATCCCAGCCAAGGCTTTGTCTAGCCAGGTCTTAAAAACCTCCAAGGATGGAGCTTCCCCACCTCTCTGGGTAACCTGTTGCAGTGTTGGAACCTTACGAGAAAGTTTTTCCTAATATCTAACCTAAACTGTCCTTGCTGCAACTTGAAACCATTGCTTCTTGTTCTGTCATCTTCCACCCCTAAAAAAAGCCCAGCTCCATCCTCTTTAGACCTCCCTTCATGTAGTCGAAGGCTACTATTATATCCCCATCTCAGTCTCCTCTTTTCAAAACTAAATAAACCCAGTTCCCTCAGCCTCTCTTCATAAGTCATGTCTCCCAGCCCCCTCACCATTTTTGTTCTCCTCTGCTGGACTCTCTTCAATCTGTCCATATCTTTTCTGGTGATACTTTCAGGTCTCTCAGAAGGGCTAGGGTATAACCAGCTATGGGTTCCAGTATAAAGACAGTGAGCTGAGGCTTACTGAGGTAAGAGTTATCACAGGGAAACCTTGGTCTGTTCCTTGGGACAAGCAGTGGGACAGCAAGGAGAAACTTGGGGTTCTGGGGATGCCCTGTGGATTGGTTTGTGCTCCCAGTATGGATGTGCTCTTTTATTGCAACCCCTGCTTTTGATAATTCCCCTCACCAGAATAGACATAGCCCACCCAAAGCGTAGACTATGAAAAGAGAGAATTGCCAGAGACTCAATGAAACCCATTACTGACCTCAATGCTACTGCAAATTTGACAGGGAAAGGTTTTGGTGATGAAAAGCCTAGCTAATGCCTGATCCGTGGTGTGGTAGGAAGAGTGCTGTGTCAGGAAGTCAGTGCTACACAGCTTCATGTCCCCCTGGAGGCAAGGGGGATTTAGAGCCTAGACACTGGTTTCCTGTGAGAGTGTCTGAACCTCTGAAATAAGAGGAAATAGTTATGTACTTTTGGGAGTGCACTAGGATTGGTAAAGACTGCATAGGAGAGCTATCTATCTGTGCTGGGGGGAATTACAGTTAGTCTCCAGGCATACACTAGGCAGTCCATTCAAAGAATAAGAGAACCATGAGTCTTCCTGGGCCAATTAGTTGAAAGGCAAGGATGATATATTTTATTGGACTAACTGTATAACTGGGATAAAGTTAGAGAAGCTTTCAGATGCAAACGGTGGGATGTGTACTTTTCAAACTGGCTGGCTTTAGGGGTGTGGATTAGGATTTTGACTTTGGTTCCTATTCCTTTCTCCTCCTAACAATATTTGGTTCTAGCAGGACACAGGAGGAGAGAATAGTTACAAGATAGGTGCTTGGTCAGCATCCAGTAAGTGGAACAATGATTCTTCCTGGAAACCCTTACATGCTTTCACAAACATCATACTGAATAATAGTGGGCCTCTTTTGATCATAGATCTCAGCCTCTTCAGCCTGGTTCCCTTTCTTTCTGCTGTGAAATCACTCTTTGTTTGGGAAGCGCAATAAAATGTTGAAGCAATACTTTAGCTCATAAGTCAGTAGCGATGGTTATGGCTCTGAACCTATACACGACGTATGCTCTCCAGAGAAGTTTTCCATGGGCTCATGTATTTTTTATTGATGCACTTAGTTCTTTCAAAGCAGTGCTGCTCAAAGCCCACTGGATTTTTGTTCTCAAATCTAGAAACTAATAAACAAAAAAAAAGTCCAATAAGTACTATGTGCTGGGTTTCATTCCCCTGCATTGCTGTGTTCCATAAAACAGCTTATTTAATTCAGAACAAAGAGGAATAAAGGGTGACCTCACTCTGACTGAAAGAGCCTTATAAATGTGTTTAAAATACCTCTCCACTTCTTCCAGTCTTGGTACTGTAACAAAGTACAGTCAATGTGCTCTTTGCTCGAGGGGGACTCAAGTTGTTGACTTTGGATTTAGGACCCAAATGCTTTGTTCTGGGGAAGGAACCAGGGGGCACCCACCCTCAGACTGACCACAACCTTTCCATTCAATAATAGGCAAATTTATTGATACACAGTGATAACAGACAAGAAATTATACCAACAATCAAGTAATTCTATATATCTACCAAATCCTAGGGACTGTCATCAAAGTCAAAGTACATCTGGCCAGGATTCAGTGTTCACTCTGAGGCTGTCTCTTAGGTGTCAGATGTCAGCATGTCAGCAGCCTAGAGGTGGGATGCCGAGGCCCACACCCCTCTCTCCCCTACAGTGGGGTGGATGAGATGGGCTGGTGGTGTGCCTCTGTCCATGGTGGCCTCGGGGACCCCTCTCGGGGACCCTCTCAGAGATCAGAATGGGAAGCTATCTGGGTGGGATGGGGAGGATGAGGAGGGACTTGGGATGGGATGAGGAGGAGGAGGGACGGGGAGGAGGAAATGGGGAGGAGGGTTCCTTTGCTACTCTCAAGTCTCTGCTTTTGTATTCTCCTTCCTTCATGAAGATTTCTGATGACTCTTGATCAGTGGCTGTCGCTGGTTGGTCTCTCTGTGTTCATCACATGTTCACATAGCTCATCACATGCACATAAAATAGTTTGGTCCTTCCAGGCCTTCTTCTAATTTGGTCTGTTTCCTCAAAACTGGGACTCAGGCCTCCCTGCTCTGGGACCTTGTTAGCTGGTGCCACCTTATCTCATGTTATGGAACAGGATGGTACATGCCCGCAGTTTCTCAGACTGTGTCCCCTTTTTTGTTAGACAGCCTGTCTTCTTCTGAAGGCTGAGAAACTGTATGTGCAAGACCCAGGCTTTTTTAGAAATCAGTTAATCCCTGATGCCCATCCTGAACCATTCTGATGCATACATATATACCTATAAGCCAATTCCCCCAAAACAAACCTTTAAATACCATTCTTAAGCTATTAAAGTGACCTTGGTTCTTGCCTTGACACTGCTTCTGACCTACCAGGTTACTTCCCCAGTCTGTGATGCTGATTCAGCTAGTTGAAAAAAGTTGGTGCTTTCATCCTAATATAGAGAAGTAATTAGCTGTGTTACTTTCAAGTCAGTCAGAAGGCAGGGTAGATATGCATCTTCATAGACTAACTAAAATGTATACAGTTAGAGAGAGTACAAGCTTTCATGATGTGAAGCTCACTTTATCAGATGCTAAGAACCCTGGAAAGGTTTCTCAAGCATTTAAAAAAAAAGAAAGAAAGAGAGAATGACTATGACTACCTTAGCCTATTGCTCAAGGCATCCATCTGAGAGACAGGACACACAGACATTTGTTCATAACAGGTACTGGGATTTGGGTCTCCCAAGTACTCTGGAAAGTGTCCTTACCATCAGGTTATTCAATAACTGGTGTGTTAATGTCTTTTTATTTTCATGAAAAACTTTGATAGCCCTGAGCTTTTTTCTAATATCCAGTGGGAACAGTTCTGAAGCTTCAAATGCTTTCATGGGTTAGGAAAACTTTTCCCACCCAGCTTTAATACTCACCTCTGTTGTAAATTATTTGGAGACCTACCCGTTGAACAGTATATAAAGGGCTAGGAGGTATTATCCACTTTTTCCCTACTGGGTGAAACTACACATACACTTTACTGCAGAACTGACTAATTAGCTCCACAGTAAAGCATCATTGTCTACACATGCACAGAATTAATTAACTCCATTGTAGGATATTAGTGTCCGGGACAAGTACTATCCTACAGTGGATAGTTACATGAGCCAAAACACACATGTAGAGAGTGACTGGGGCTGGCTGGGACATGAGGGTGCTACAGTATGGGGGCTGCCTGCCAGCTAGCCCCACACTGTAGTACCCTTGTATCCCAGAAAGCCCGTCCACAGCATGCTCAGCAGGTGCGGAGCAGCCCCAGGCTGGCAGGCTGACCCTTCCTGGTTCCCTGTCAACTAGGACAGCTCCGACCCAGCTCAATGTGCTGCAGTCCCAGGCACACACATAAATGCTGTGCCCAGGAGCAATAAACTTAGGTAAAAACTGCACTGGAGTTTGTTGCTAAGTGCTAATTACATGTATAGATGCACCCACTGGGTGGGGATGTACTTTTTCTGGGGACAACATGTGCTGCTGCTACCTGCCCCGGGGAGCACCCGTACATGTGCACTCTAATACACAGCATGTTGCCCCAGGTGGGGCAGGGGAGGTTGCGACCAGCACCTGGGCTGGCCCCAGCAGCCTTACCTGGGGTCCTGGGGCCATCTGGGTGCTGCAGCTGACATGATCTGGCAGCAGGGAGCCTGGCTGGCAGCCGAGTGTGGCTCTAGGTGGCCAGGCTCTGGTTTTGTCCAGCACATGCTGCACCACTCTGCATTTTTTAGGCATGGGTTAGTTTTACACTAGAATCTCCCAGCATCAGAAAAAAAATGCTGAAAATTAGCATGTGTGGCACTGGCCTGTGTGGGCATTCCAGCGGCAGTGGCAACAATGTGTCTCACTGCCATACTCTGCCCTCCCACGCCAAGTCCAGCTCACTGGGCCATGATAGGTGCTGCTACCTGTGCTAGTCCAGCTAGTGTGCAGCCTCATGCCTTCTTAGGGTGCACAAATCTGGGAGGGGGCACGTGCCCCCCATACTCCACACCCCCTCTGCCCACACACCCAGACCCTGCCCCACACACTGGGGGCCTGGTGCTTGGGGCCTGGGGGTGGGGGGCAGTGGATTGGGAGTGAGGGCTACCTGCAGGGCCAAGGGGCTGTTTTCTACTTAAACTATTTACTGGGTCAGGACTGGTCACTGATTTTACAAATGAGTCCTGGTACAAAAAAGGTTGAGAACCACTGCTCTAAATAGGCATATAGTCTATTTTACAATCTGCCCCAGTGGGATTTGCTATGCAGGAAAAAATTGCTCAGCATGAGTGAATGTGGTGGAAAATAAGTTTAAAGTCCAGTCTCAGGATGTATCTTTTGCATTGTTATTCACATGTTCTTGCAATAGCTCTCATCAGAGCTGTATGACGTTGTGCAGAATACTTAAGTCTTCTTAATTTCCTCTTTGTCTACTTTTATGACACCAAAATGTCACATTTACGGGAAGTTTTTGCATGAAGCTTTGTGATATGTGAACATGTCGAGCTTTGCTTGCAGATGGCCCCACTTCACTATGACTGTTTGGAAAGAAAAGAGAACTTCTGAATGGCAGGAGAGGAGAAATGATCAAATTGCAGCATCCTCCCATACACCTATGCATTTCCCTTCAAGAGAATTATCTTCCTTTCAAAAACTAGGAAAAAGCGACCCATGAGCTTCCTAGGAACAGTTAGTGTTGTTGTATCTCCCTTGTTATGTATCTTTTATCCCCTTGAGTGCAAGGGCAAACCACAATTCCTTCTTACCTTGGCAGGGCATTACTTCCTTTTTTTTTTTTTTTCACAGCTGGCTTTGGCCACCCATAATAGGTAACTGGGGTGGCAAAGCTTTCTGGTCATAAACCAAAATATTGATGTGACTGTGAGCACTAGGACACCAAACGTTTAAGCTACTCATACCCCAGAGCAAAAAATCTGCATAACACTCAAGCTTGTACAATAGCTTGCTTAGGAACTACATGTGGCTTACAAACTGTCATTTGATCACCTCTGTTGTATATATTCATAGACTTCAAAGGCAGAAGAAACCATCATGGTCATCTAGTCCGATCTCCTGCATAATATGGGCCAGAGAATTTCTCCTTATGGCTACAGGAGTTCACCACCTGAAAACACAGCTCCTCAGCTTTTCTAGATCAATACAGCGCCGCAGAAATCAATGCCAGATGACACCAGTTGAAGATTTGGCCCATTTCCTGTCATGCTGGTTGCCTGAAACTGAGTAATTTAGAGGAAGATTTAGGAAGAATAATGCAGAGTATGTCTGTCCAACAATGGAAAGATGTGATGTTAGCACAGATAGGCCTACTCATTATAACTTCAACTTACATCAGTTACAGCACTAGTGAAGTCATGGCAGTGAGGACTATATCGCAATCTACCATCCAGAATGAAAACTTTCAGGAGTCCTTGATATACACTTCCTTCACTATCTCATGGTGCTATGTCATCACTAATATAATTGGCTGTATTAGCTTGATTAATATTAACTGGGGAATGTCTAAAAATGCATACTCATTTTGCTGGAAGAACAGATACTCAAAGTCTGTTGACTCTGGGGTGACAGGGTGCCCTTGCTGGGATGTTCAGCAGTACCTCTTGCCCACTGGCTCCTGCCTGCACATTCCACACTCAGAAATGTACTGGTGAGACCATTTCAAGGTGTCCCTTTCTGGCTGCTCTTGAGATCTTGGTTTTTCACGTTCCTTCAAGTTCCTTTGAAACATTTCAATAGCTCATTTTTGCATTTGTAGTAAGCACTTGAGAACAGATAGGCAGGAATTTCTTATGGGGGTCCCAGCCAAAGCTTGCTACTGCTGCTGTGGAGTCATGTCTTACACTCAGTATGGATCCTTCTCTCCTGGAACGCAGATCATTGTGATTTGCACAATATCTAGAGGTACATAGTGTGCGGGCCGGGAGCGACCCGAGCCCTTTTCCACACTGCACGCGGGCTGTGGCCAGCAGCCCGGGCATGCCGGGTCGGAGACGGAAGGCTGTTGAGCTGGAATTAGGCACAAACACATAGTGGTAGTTTTAAAGATTGTTTACTTACACCGAGATGGCAGTGGTGCAGGCTGGAAAACTTGATTGAGTTGCAGTTACAGACAGACAACACAGACGGTCTCGTGGAGGTTGCTAGGCTCCACGGTGCAGAGCTCCGGGTGCTCTGGGTGAACGAGCCACCAAAATCAGAATCGTAAATACGTCTTATAAAAGTTGCGCTCCAAGACGGGAAGAGGTGGGCGGTGGATCAGGCTGCCAAGCTCCTCTGGATCTCACACAGGGTTTCTATTACCCTGCCGTGTACCCAGAGTCCCCACGAGATGGATGTGGAGTCCTCTTCGGCTTGGGCGGAAACTGCTCAAGCCTCTTATATGGCTAACAGGCCAATCGTTAGCCGCCACGTGTGAATAATTTAGCACTAGCCAATCACGGGGAACAAATTTGCATACCGGTGGCGGGAACTCTTTTGCACCGTGCATTCCTCTCGCAACATGAGCAATGCACCCTGCAAAAGAAGCTGCAGAAAAGGCGGGAAACTCGTCCCTGCACTGGGGTTTCCTCTGCAACAGGAAACTCTCCCGTGCAATGCTCTGCAACTTGGCGGGGATAATTCTGGTGCCGAAGCACACACACAATCATGCCTTTTGGGTCATGACACACAGTTTTGCCTGGCCACCCACTACATGTAGAACAAAATGTCCTGCTAAACAGAAATAGTATCTTTTTTTTTTTTTCCTTTAACTCTTGGACCTCCTTCCTGCATCCAGTTCTGAATAGGAATCTGATGCCTACTGATTGTGCAGCTTTGTGAACTTTTGTGATCTCCAGCAGACCTTAAAATACTCTTCCTTGCTGTGATACAAAGATTTCATTTCTGCAGAATACAAAGCAGTTGAACTTGGAGTGATGTTGTGTTTCACTCAAGTTTCCTGTTCCCACCACTGAAATCATACACAGTAGGGTATGTTCCTCCTTTTTTGAACACAGGAAAGGAAAGGTCAAGAATTGATTTTGCTCTGAAAGTCAATAGGTTTTCTTCCCATCTCTCATCCAAATGTTAGGCAGGGGGTGCACAGCCAGAAAGCTGGAAACACCAAGTGAATTGCCAAGTAGAGTGCCCTGCTGTTCTCCAAAAACTGTTGCTGCTGAAAGTAGAAGGAATTTGCCCTGACCCACCAAATACAAGGCTAATGGCCACTTATGTCTAGGGACCTATTTAATTGGTGGTCTCTTGGATTTCGCAGAAACCGTGATTGTCCACGTAGTCTATGAAATAAAATAAATAAATACATAAATAAATAAATAAATAAATAAAATGCTGGCTTCCCAGTGGGGGGGAAGAAGACAAGATGGTGGCTGCCCCTTCATCCGTCCTTCCCCCACTGGGGCCTCTCTGCCAATCAATGCCTAGGAGATTGGCTCTGCATGCTGTGAGCAGGCCACGAAAACCCATTTGACTCACTACAATTTAGATTAAGTCCCTACTTATGACGTACCTGTCATAAGAACATAAGAATTACAGTTTACTGGGTCCAACCATAGATCCATCTTGCCTGTTATCCTGTGTCACACAGTGGCAGAGAGTGGATGCTGAAAGGGAGAGTGAACTGGGCATGATAGTATGACCAGGGTTTTTTCCAACTGTGATTAGGAACAGTCAGCATGGATTCACCAAGGGCAAGTCATGCCTGACGAACTAGATTGCCTTCTAATACTAATAGACTGGCTCTGCGGATATGGGGAGAGCAGTGGACATGATATACCTTGACTTTAGCAAACCTTGATACGGTCTTTGACAACATTTCTGCAAGCAAGCTAAGGAAGTATGGGTTGGATGAATGGATTCTAAAGTGGATAGAACATTTGCTGGATCGTTGGACTCAAAGGCTCAATGGCTAGTTGTTGGCTGATATCAAGTGGAGTGCCCTAGGGACTGTTCCTGGGGTTGGTTTTGTTCAATAGCTTCATCAGTGATCTGGAAGGCACCCAGGAAGTTGTCCCCAACAAGTTTGCAGATGACACCAAGCTGGGTGGAGTAGTAGATATGATGGAGGGTAGGGCTAGTATTCAGTGAGACCTAGATAAATTTGATGACTGAACCAGAAGAAATCTCATGAAGTTCAATAAGGACAAGTGCAAAGTCCTGTACATAGGATGAAACAATCCCATGCACCAGTATAGGCTGGGGGATGACTGGCTGGGCAGCAGCTCTGCAGAAAAGGACCTGGCCCTGTGGTTAAAGTGAACAATGAGCTGAATATAAGTCAACAGTGTTCCCTTGTCGTGAAGAAGGCTAACAGCATCCCAGACTACATTAGCAAGAGGATTGCCAAAAGGTCAAGGAAGTGATTCCCTCTGTTCAGCACTGGTGAGGCCACATTTGCAGTACTGTCTCCAGTTTTGGGCCTCCAACTACAGCAAGTATGTAGACAAATTGGAGAGAGTCCTGCAGAGGACAATGGAAATGGTTTGATGGATTGGGCACCTGACTTATGAGGAAAAGGTGAGAGAACTCACCCTCTATGTGGCATTGGTAAAGCTGCAGCTGGAATACTGCATCCAGTTTTGGGTGCCACACTTCAAGAGGGATATGAATAACCTTGAGAGGTTCCAAAGGAGGGACACTCATATGGTTATGGACCTGCAGGTAAGGTCCTATGAGGAGAGATTGAGGGAGCTGGATTTCTTCAGCCTCTGTAAGAGAAGCTGAGAAGTGATCTAATGACCATCTACAAAATTCATCAGTCAGGGCAGCAAGGAATAGGAGATACTCTATTTACCAGGGCACCCCTTGGAGTAGCTAGAAACAATGTCCACAAACTGACATAGAGCAGGTTTAGAATAGAAATCAGGAAGAACTTCTCCATGGTAAGGGTTACCAGAATCTAGACCTTGGAGGTCTTTAAGAGAAGACTCGACAAACACCTGGCTGGGGTCATCTGACCCAGCCCTCTTTCCTGCCCAGGGCAGGGGGTTGGGCTTGATGATGTACACAGGTCACTTCTGACCCCAAAAATCTATTAAATCTATTAAATCTATGAACTGTGTTTATTATTCTAAAGAAGGGAAGGCTGAGGGGGGATTTAATAGCAGCCTTCAACTACCTGAAGGGTAGTTACAAAGAGGATGAAGCAGGACTGTTCTCAGTGGTGGCAGACAAAACAAGGAGCAATGGCCTCAAATTCCAGCAGGGGAAGTTGAGGTTAGATATTAGGAAAAACTCTCTCACAAGCAGCATAGTAAAGCTCTGGAACAGGTTACCCAGAGGGGTGGTGCAATCTCTCCCTTTAGAAATTTTTAAGGCCCAGCAAGACACAGCATTGGCTTGGATGATATATCTGGGGATGGTCCTACTTTGAGCAGGGGTTTGGACTAGATGACCTCCTGACGTCCCTTCCAATCCTAATTTTCTTTGACTCTATGATTTTATGAAGATGATTCCCAGGGTGGCACAGGGATGACATAATGTCTCCATATCATTCCCTCTACAGTTTCTGGCCTGGAACGTCACAGGGCCACTCTTGACTATTCATAGATACTGGAATGACCTGCTAGGAGTAGTGCTGAAGCTGAGAGTGTGGCATCATTGCAATAAGCAGGTGTGACTGAAGCTAGCTTTAATCTAGAGGGGCACCAAGAGCATTGGAGTTGCATAGGCTATGCAAGTTCATCTGAAACCCTTGCCTTCTACTCTGTTCTTTTGTGTCTTCACTGCTATCGTGTCCCAATCTAGCTGTATTCACGCTTGTGTAGGTATGCCTCCATGTGCAACAATCACACCTCTGATTGCAGTGTAAACCTACCCTGAGTTAGAACAGCCCTGAAACAGAAGGGGAAAACAGCACAAAATAGTCTCCAATGGAACAATCTCGGCAGGATGTGTTTTGAATTTCAGAAACAAAATTGACTGGGCTCAATTATACTGTAATAGAAGTACAGACCTGAGTGAACAAGGCCCCTTTTAGTAACATGCTTTGAAGTCTTTGCTTAGCAAAGAGGTCGTTGCTGGTTTAATACACAATTCCCATGTGGCACATTAATGAGCGTAAACTCATTTAAGAGATTTGTGCTAAGTAATTAGGGTACTATGTGACTGCTTTAGCATATTCCCCATCCCTCCAAGGGCCAGAAAGAAAGAAAGGAGGACTAATTTCCTGTTTGAACTATAATTAGAGACAAGGGAGACTCATTAGTACTTAATGCCTGGACATTTTGGCAGGTCAGTTCCCTCCCTTTACCTCCCACATTGTGCTGTTAAGGCCAGGAGGACTAACAAAGAAAATAGGTTTCTATGAATGCCTGTGATAAAGAGGAGGCTGTTGGGTCCAAGTGTCTTTTTGGTTATATAAGAGGATGGAAAGATATGGCCAAGTTGTAGGATATGAGTTATGTTTCTGTGTTGTCTTTCCAGAAAGGACTAGGGATGCTACAGTAGCATTAAGTAGTCATTGACCAGGTCCCTTTCCACGACTAGCTCCACCTGGCATGCTGCCCTTCTGGCTGCAAAGACTTTAACCTTCTTTTCCATCGGGTGACCCAACTTTATCAGAAACAGATGAAAAGCCCTTTTGGGGGGAGTCAGGGATAGGAATTCAAACACTTTTAGGATGCAGAAGTTAATAGGTTTCAGAATCCAGAGTCTCTCACCCCATGGGCAAGTGTTTCAACCCCAACGATATTTTAACAAAAGATGCATAAATTGTCCTCCTTCCCCTGTCACCCCATGTCAGTTTTCTCCATCTAAGAAATCAGGGGCCCTTGTGGAGTTTAGGTGCTTCCCTAACAGAAATGGGCTGCAACAGAAGTTAAGTAGCCTTTCCACCTAAAGATAGAAGCATGTAGGAAATCTCAATCAATCTTTAATGGCTACAAGAGGTGGAATATAATCATGTTTAATAACTTGATACATAAGAGCCTTGCACATGCCACTTGAAGACGAAATCAGATCTGAACATAAGAGACAGGAGCGTATAATCTAAACCGAGGAGGGAATGCTCTCTACATTTCCATTTTGTCATGGATGTACAGCATTGGCAGCCATTTTGTTGTTAGTTTCCAAAATGCCCTTGTATATACATACAAACTGTGACAGGCAATTGGGACAGGCCCTCCAGCCACAGAGCATCAGCTGCACCAGTCACGGCCTGGCCACCTGGGCTACCATGCCTAGGTAAGTCGGGCAGGGGTCTGTTAGAAAACATATATATGCATTATTGTAACATCTCAGCTCCTCGTGATCTTCAACATATTTATCTTCATAACACCCTTACCCTTAAATATATAAAGAATAGAAGACTTGCCAGATCCTAAAATATAAAACCAAAATGAAAAAGGCATTTTAAACGAAAGAGAAAAGGTGTTCTGAAATGTTGATTGAAATAAAAAAATGTTCAGAATTTTCAAGGTTTTTTCTCACATTTTCTCATAAAAGAAAATCATTGTATACTTAGACTTCCAAAAGACCTTTGATCTGGTATCATATGATATTCTCATGGGAAAATTGGAGGATTGTGGGCTTAACTGCTCAGCAGTCATGTGGGTAGGAAGTTGGCTGTGGGGTAGGACCTAAAGAGTTCTAATGAACTGATCTGTGTCATCCTGATGAGAAATGGCCATTGGTGTCCCTTAGGGGTCCATGGTTGGTCCAGTGCTTTTCAACATCTTTATCAATGATTTGGATGTGGGAGTGAAGAGCTCACTGGCTAAGTTCATGGATGACACCAAGTTATGGGGGAGCGTGGTCATGCTTGAAGATAGGCTGCAGATACAGGTGGACCTAGACAGGCTGGCAAGTTAGGCAGATTGGAACCAGATGAAGTTTAACATTGAGAAGTGTAAAGTGCTTCATCTGAAGACAAATAACACCCAACATACTTAAAGGCTCGGTGACGCCAAACTGACTAGCACTGTGGCGGGCCAGTAGGGGGCGCTCCTGCGTTGAGCCACCCACCTCCCTGCGCCCGACCACCTTCCAGGCTCCGAGTGCCTCCCTTGGGGTGCCTCCCGTCTGGCCAACCCCTTCCCTGGAGCACACTCGCTAGCCTGGGGTTCCCGCTGCCACCATCCAAGGCTCTGGACTCACTTCTGGCTCTGTGCACCTTGGAGAACACAGGCCTGATCGTCCAATGGGTACTAGACCCAATACAGGCACTTGGGGCACTTCCCCAAGTCAGGGGCTAATTAGGA
>NW_005841890.1:517856-524421 GCF_000455745.1 Alligator sinensis
TCCAGAGGTGGTTGTTGTTTCCTCTGGAGGCAGGGCACTCTGAGCATACGGTGATGAGGAGAGAGCCAGGATCAGATTCACCTGGATGACCACATGGATAATGGCTGCCCTTCTTCCTCGCCCAGGCCTTTTTAAAACCTCTCTGACCTCAGCAGCCGGTCCAATCAAAGCTGCCAATACTGGCTAGAAACCGTCCAATCTGCAAAGCATCCCTGGCTACCTGGGCCCGCGTGCAGGGCCGGGTCTTTCCCCCCCCCTGCCCAGGTGACCAGAGCATCGCCTCCCAGGCGCCAGGCTTTTGTCTGCAGACAAGGTGGGAGATTCCCGCTGTGAGGGATTCAACAGCAGCCTCTCAGGCTGGCTGAGACAGATCTCTGGAGAGGGGCACCGACGGGGCATTTCTGCCACAAGCACCACGACTGAGAAGGACCTAGGGGTAATAATAGACCATAGTATGAACATTAGCCATCAGTGTGATGCTGTAGCCAGCAGGGCAAACAATACTCTGGCATGCATCAACTGATCCATCTCAAGCGAAAACAAGGAAGCAATACTTCCACTTTACTCAGGTGGAATACTAACACCACAGCCAGAGTACTGCATCCAGTTCTGGGCACTGCACTTGAACAAGGACATGGAAAAACTTGAGAGAGTCCAGAGAAGAGCCACCCGTATGATCAGTAACTTGCAAGGCAAGCCATATGAGGAAAGGTTTAGGGATCTGGGACTCTTCAGCCTAAAAAAGAGAAGGCTAACAAGGGACTTGGTAGCAGCTTACCACTACATCGGGCTGTACATCAAGGGCTGGTAAACAACTGTTCACCAGGGCACCCTTGGGGAAAACAAGGAGTAATGGCCACAAACTCCTGGAAGACCGATTCAGGCTCAACAGTAGGAAAAAACTACTTAACAGTCAGGGTGTCCAGACTGTGGAATAAGCTCCCTTCAGAGGTGGTGCAATCGCCTCCCCTGGAAATCTTCAAGAGAAGACTGGATGATCACCTTGTTTGGGTCACCTGACGTTAGTTGTCTTTCCTGTCTAGTGTACAGGAGCTGGACCCGATGATCTTGCGAGGTCTTTTCCATCCCCTTACAATCTATGAATCTATGAATCACTTTGGACAAAACCATCTTTTCCAACTGGAAAAATATTAGGCAAAAAAAAGAAGAAAAATCAGCCACCTCTATCATTAATATGTATGAGCCAGTCCTGTGACTGGAAGTGTTATTGTGCTTCTTTGGCTCTTTACCCCAAATTGAGATTCAGGAACTTCACAGATTTTGCCACATCCCAAGAAGAATGATGTGCATGGTTTCTGCTTGGTAGAAGATTCCTTTTGCACTCTTTCTAAGAATCATATATGAATGTTATTTTTTTCTATGATCCAACTGAAAGGAATAATCTTCCAGAGGCCACGATAAAGCTCAAGAGGATTACTGAATGTGTATGATATTATTCCTTGCTTTATGATGCTGGTAATTTTAAAGGAGTTGTTGACCCAAATCTGTTAAGTCTGATACTACATTCAACCAGGTTTATCTTAAACCAGTTTCAGCCATTTTGAAACTGGTGTATGTGCACGGAACTTATGTTCTGTTACAGGTTTAAATCAGTTTCTGATCACTTAAACTGGTTTATGTGTAGTGTCTGTTCCTAGCCTGAGAAACCAAAGGGTATAACAAGGTGTGATCCAGGTAGAAGCCACATTACAAATTTTGATAATACTTCCTTACTGGTAAGGGTGTTATGAAGATATGCTGAAGATCCTGAGGAGCTGAGATGTTACAATAATAGAAACCACATGAATGCTTTAGATGGATCAAATATTATTCACTGCTCTGTCTTGCCTTCCTCTAGTGAAGTAAAACTTTCCAGTCAAGTCACACCTAAAGGCCCCTTTGGTTTACTGTTGGGATTGAAGGCAACTAGGAACTTTGGCCAGTTTAGGTCTGACTGAAATCTTGAAAGCTGAAAAAAGTGCCAGCATTTGGAACCAATGCATAATGCTTCAAGAACTAGTAGTAGTAGTAGTAGAGTATGTTATGTTAGCCTCTCATCCTGTGCTTACAAAAGAATAACAATCCTCCAAATTGCTGTAGCCATGTTGATGAGATCCGTGAGTTTTTCAGGAGGGAAGTAAACTGAAAAGAAGCCGTCAAACTTGTTCCAGTTGAAATCAACAGCAAAAATCCCACTTCCAATGATAGAAATGAATCCAAATGAGGGATCTCAAAAACAATTTACTTTTCAGAAGTTTTGTGGTCTGGTTGCCTTAACTTTTTTGCTACACCTGGCAACGTTGCTGTTTCTTACCTCCACTTTCAGACATAAGACTCTAAGACTATATGTTGCTTTCGAACTGTTTTTCAACCAAATGAAAATTCTCAGGAGGGCATCCCAACACAGCATAATATACATTGTATTCTGATAAAGGAATACACATCACAAAAATCTCAGCACTTGGTCTGGTTGATAGTCATCATCAGTCAATCAGAGCACCACTTTCCATTACCCCCATTCTTGCATATAAAATCTTGTATTAATCTCATTTGAGGGGTTTTTTTTTAGATTTTATTCTTCAATAATCAGGGTTTATAAATGTACTAAATATAAAGTGGTAAATATTATATATATATATATATATATATTAATCATCAACTTAATATCTCCCTGTTCTACATAAACCTTTCCAGCCGTCATTTGCTAATGAATTATAGTTCTGTTACGCTAAATCACTATTTGAGAATGCCACCAAGAGATTCCATATTTTTGTTGTATCTCAATGATTTCCAGACTAAATTTGTTCATTTTAGAAATAAAATGATTCCTTGTCCCACCCGTTCCCCAGGCTACCCATCTGTGACACACCAATCTGTGATTTGAAAATAAGGTTGGGTTTTTCCTGGAGCACCGTTCCTGTGAAATATATGGGGTATTTTTTGCAGGAGAGCAATACACTGCTAGATATGCTAGATAGATACACTCAGGTTATTGGATTATATGCACAAAACAGTGACTAAAAGATTACAAACTATGGCATGCAGGAAGTCAGATTATACTGTTTCAGTTGTTCCTTCTGGCCTAAAAACGATGGCTTTCTTAATATATTCAGATGATGTAACATGCTTGTGCACAGAGTTTGGACAATTCCCTTGTGTCATTTCTCCCCTTAGCCTTACCCTGAAGACGTAAGTAAGCCATAAGAGGTGTGCAGACCTTTTACTACGTCCTTTTATGACCCCATTTCCTCAGCATGGCCCCTCACTCCCAACCCGCAGCCCCCACAACCCCAGGTGTCCTTCGCTCCCCACCCACAGCCGCCTGCCCTGCTGGTGCCCCTCATTCCCCACTCTCAGCCTCCCACACCCTCCAGGTGCCCCAGGGCCAGGACCCACAGCTCCCTGCTTTCCCAGCAGCACCCAAGTCCTGGCTGCCACCTGCGGGAGGTGGTGGTTGCTGCAGCTGGAGCGGAGAACTGATCCCGGCTTCCCCATTCTTGCCCCATCCCTTCCCCTGCAGGCAGCATTGCCAGAGTGGAGCCCTTGGCAAGGGAGGATGTGGGCTGCCCACTGCATCCTTGGGGTTCTCCACCCTTCCCTGGGGGGGGTCTGCAAACTAGTGGGCAGGATCTGGTGTGGGAAGGAAGGAGCACTGTGCTAGGCTGTGCTGTGCTGTGCTGTGCCCTGCACCACCATGATTGTCAAACAGAGGTGTCCCTTCCTCACCCAGCAGCAGTGTGGGCGCAACTCCACATCTACTGCTGCCATCTCTCACCTTGGTGGCCATGGTGGTGCAACACTCTGTCCCACAATGGGTCCCACCAGCTGGACCGCAGAGGTAGCTCCTGCCCAGAGCTTGTCCAGCCCAGCTGCAGCCCTGCACCCCACTGTGGGCACAGAAATCTCAGGGGCCACATTTATGATGCTCCCAACTGCTGATGTTGTGACCCCATTTGGGGTTGTGACCCACAGTTTGGGAACCGCTGACCTAGGGAAATTATCTATTGAGTAAAAAGGTGCAGATTTATACAGTCACACTTCAGAGCAGAACTGCAGTTCAGTCCCCACATAATCATTGTCATATTTTTTTTCTTTGTAAGTAGACCAACCTGTGACTTTGTGTAAATATTGGTATTTTCTTTCTTGCCCTCATTTTACAAACTCTTTGGGGCTGATAGTATCTTATACAATTTAACAATACCTAGAAGAATGGGTCCTGAAACTGGCTGGGACATCTAGGTCCTAACATGAAAGTAATAATGGGGAATATCATATTGTGGTACAGTGTTTCATGGTAACACTTGTTTTTCTCAATCATTGTGGAATCGTTCTGTTATTTTCCTTGGTGGATATAGGAAGAATTGGCATCAGGTTTGAGGAAGAGTGGTGTGCAAGTGCCAGGATGGCTTTGGGCATATCATGAAGGGAATTACTTTATGCCAAAATTAGGACAAAAGGAATTAACTTTGTCAGACAGGACCCTGGACTTACCATATTTTCTCACATGTAACGTGTACCTTCTGCCCCCCCCCCAAATCAGCCCTTCAAACCTGGGGTGCATGTTTTAAGCAGGAATGCTGGTTTTCTACCCATTATAGAAGCAGCCTACTTTGATTCCAGCCCCACAGCGTAGCAGCTATGGAGCTAATAATCCTTTGACTTAATGGTTCATTGTCTTAATGTCTCACACTCCAGAGGTGTTAACAGCCATCTTTCCATCACTGCCCAAGCTTACCTGGCTTAGAGCAATTTTGCAGTCTGCTAGTGCTCCTGGTCTCCTCTCCTATTTCACCGCTCTTTTGCTTTTTTTCAGAATCATAGGTCCACCCATGGAGACCAGTCATAAGCAACAAGCCGGTTTTAGTTATGCAGAAAAGGGAAGAATTGATAGAGATCAGGCTCTGTCCCTCTTCTCTGCAACCATAACCCTGGAAAAATATTTTTTTCTTCATTCTGACTATCAAAAACATGATGGATGTTGGCTGGTCCACAGGATATTTAAGTTCTCGCTGGTTGTTCATTTCTTCAGATGCTTCATTCCCCTCAATGCTTCTCTGATTTACAGTCACAGATCTACAATCACTAATGACAGGCACCTATTTACACTTTGATTGGACCTATATTAATAAAAGGGGTTGATCATGGAGAACCCCCACCTTAGCTAAGTGAAGAATTTATTATAAGGTCCCACATTCATTATGTAACCTTTGCTTAATTAGGATGATCTTCAGAGGTTATCAATTAGGTCTCCACACTTGACAGTGAGTGCCATTTCTTACAGCAATGTGTTTCCATTACTTTGTCTTACTGTGGTCAAACAGTCTGTATTTTCCTGTTTTAATTAAAAAAAGCAAACAAGCAACATGGATTTTAACCTTTTAAGCCTTTGTACAAGATGGCCCCAGTATTTCTGTTTTAGCTACACATCTACACAGAGGCATAGAAATGTAGCTCCATACTAGGGGCAGACATGCAGTGCTCACAAAATCACTTTTCCTGCCAATTGTGGTAATGCAACCAGATGCTGTTTCAGCAATAGCTGCTTTTTCAGCCTCTCACAAAGGCAAAGCCCAGGGCTACTGCCCCGGCCACTGCTTTGCCTCCCCCCCACCGTTCTATATTGTATTTACTGCAGCATCATACAATTTCTGTCTTTACATAATGGAGTAGATTTATGAGCTGGAGAGATATGCCAAGGCTTTTAAAACATTCTTTACATCTTGGTCTATAGGGAGCAATACTGCATTGTCTTGTGATAGCAGTCCCTTAGCGCCTTACTTCCAATATGTTGCTCTTCTTACAGTATCCTGCTACTCACTAGAAAGCACTATACTTGATCAATACATTGGACATTAAGCTGTTACTGGAAACACAACTATAACAGTAACTAAGTCTGGCTGTAAAAAAAAAGGAGTATATTTAAAGTTAATGTACATTCTTTTCTCTCTGTCAAAGATTGTGATCATGGACAACTTTATATACCTAGCAGAAAGGTTACATTAGGGGATCTCTTCAATAATAATACATCTGTGTGGAATACAGATGCAACTAGCTCTAGAAGAAAAGGAGCCGTTGGTGGCGTGGGACCATTGATGTTGATTTCATGATATTATCTGTTACCAAGTTTTCTGTCCTGCCAACAATACAGCAACATTATTTTGACAGGTGGTCTGAATCTATTATACATTTCTGTCCTTAGAAAGCTTTAATCCTAGGATATTTCTGTGCACCTACCAGAATACTTTGAAGACTACTTTTTTAGTATCCATGGCAATAAAAATTTACAGGGAAATCAAAATGACTCTGTTTCATTTTATGTGAAACAAGCAGAGAATCATCTAATTCTACTTGCCTTCTGTTCTATAATACCAGTGAACAAGAGACTATTCAATTATATTAAGGGCAAGAACATCAGTAATATAAAAATGTTCTTATTTCCATGAGCATAGCAGTAGAGGAGGAAACCTTATGAAAGAAACCCTGTAAGGTTATACGGTATCTGGCATTTTACTAACCGGACTACTCTATTAACTGGAATTCCAGCTGGGCGGCCAGGCGTGGGGGG
>NW_005841890.1:524527-536253 GCF_000455745.1 Alligator sinensis
ACCCCCTTGCCCCGCCCCCCACCCCCCGACTCCTCGTCTGGCCAAAAACAGCTGGCCTCAGGTAACCAGAATTTTTAGATACCCAGTACTTCCCATTCCCCGCTCGTGCCAGATAACAGGGCTTTTTACTGTATTCATACAGTTTCTTTCACAGCTTCCCAGTCAAAGAAGGAGTTTGCAGAGTCTGAACTGGACACCAAACAAGGCTTACAACTCCTGCCTATCTCAAAACCCTGGTATAATTAGGTGGACTCAGGAATTTTCTGAATATCTTGTATGGCTTCCTTCACCTTTTATGCATGATATATTAGATTTTTCTCATGCACTCAAATGTTAATCCCTTCCTTCCAAAAATCTAGTGGTAACTGCATTCAGGTTTCTGTATTACCACATGGAGAGCTTGGTGCAGAGCACAACTAGTGTCTGTCTCTACCCTCTTTTGCTTTTGTGGGGGGTTTTTTGTTGGTTTTTTTTGAGGATACCAGATGCAGAGAACAAGCACGGAGGAGCCCTTCATGGGTTACTTTATGCTTGATGTGAGAAGAAACCAGTGGAACTACTGCTCTTCTCTTTCCAAAACTTCATCAGTTTGAGATGCTGTTTCTTCTTCTTCTCTGCCTGCACATGCAGGAAGTATTTGGAGGATCCCCGATCTTGGGGGGGGGGGGGGGGGGGGGGTTGCATCTTTCATCCCAACGTAACATAAAATATCCTGTACCTTAAATTAAAACAATAAATATAAGTAGAACTGTGTATTGGGTCTGTTCAGCCCACTTACAAAATAGCAGAGTCAGGAAGATATTAAATATATGTGAGAGGACTATAAAAAATACTTGAAGGACAGGTTTAAGTAGTGGAACTGATTGAGTGGAGAGAGATAAGTTGGCTATTCCAGGTGCCAGGGTCTGCACAGGAGAGGTTTCCTCCAGACTAGTGGTAAGAATATGGGAATGGGATGAAGAAAAAAGCTGAGGAGCAGAGAGAGATACGAATGTTGATCTAAATCCATACGTGGCAATTTTGCACTGGACTTTAAAGCATGTAAGAAATCAATGAATAAAAGAGAGTCTTATAAAACAATTGTTCTTCTTGCTATGTTTGGGCCACTGCTACCCTGCGGCTTTGGTTCAAATACCCCCATTAAAATGGCTCCATTTTGTCCCACAACAGGTGTTGAAACTCTGATCTTCACAGGTAAAGCATGAACCTCTTCAATGAGCTGGGCCACTAATCTTTGCCTGAAATATACACCTATCCTTCACTGGATAATCTATCAAATAACAGCGTATGGTGGGCATTTCTCTTCTAAAATATTGTCCATTGTCAAATATTATCCATTTGATGACCTTGTGTCTTATTTCACTATAATACATATCCTCCCTCACTTCGTAGATATCCTATCATATCATGCTACTTTCCCTTTCAGTAGTGCTAAAAGCTACCACTGCAATAAAAAAAAAAAAAATGTAGCTACAGAGAAGAAGGCTTCTGCTCCCTGAATTACTATATATTTGTTTGATTACTATTATCATCATCAGCATGAGGTAAGATGCCAGCTGCCTTCTTGGATGACATGCATGATTGAACTTAGGAGCTACAGAGGTAAGAGTATAAGCTGTTGTAGTGTGAGCTAAAGGGCCAAGTCACAGTGACTTGAGAGCTGGTAACAGCTAATTCCCTCTATGGTTCAATACCAAAAGAAACCTGTCAGGTATGTACCCCCATGGGCTCTGCTAGTGCCTAGGAGTATCAGTTATAAACTCAGCACCATTAGGTGTTGACACAGAACTCCTTTGAAGTCTTACACTAGCAATATCTCATGGAATAACTTCATTAAGATAGTCTTTTCTATCCCATGTCACAAAACTTTTCATGCATACATGGTACAATAAAATTTAAATGGATTGTGTCAGTTTTTAATTGTATTGTATTGTATTATTTTTTATAGCTGCCTAAATGATCCCATTTATCCACTAGACTGATCTTCTGTGAGTTGGTTTTGTACTTCTTTAATTTAGACAGACTTTCCCCTCCTGTGCCTAAATGTAATTATGGTGATGACCCGCATGGTGAAATGAAAGCAGAAAGGCTCTTTTGACAGTCCAAAGTGCTCTGATGTACAGGCAGAAATTGAGTGAGATACTCATAATGGATGGTGCCTAAGTGGCAAAAAAAAATGGGGAGCGGGAAAGAGAAATGTGAAGATGTTATGCTCAAAACATGTTATCTTTATAATTCAAGTCAAAATTTCAAATAAACTGTTTATTTGTTGGCAGATTGTTGCACATGCAATGGTATAGGCTGGGGATTAAATAGATATTCTCCTGTGCAATCTATCCATAACTTGGATAGTACTGTAAAAAAGAGACAAAGGGCACATCAACATGTTGCCCTATGGCAACATAGTGATCACACGGGTCTATACATGATCGTCAGGTACATCGCCGTAGTGACGCACTCCCTGGTTATTGCGCGCCACTGTGGTGATGTAGCGGTGAAATCTAACCATAGCAACATTGCCATATGGCGATGTATAGATGCGCCCAAAGAGACCATCTTTCACAGAATCAATACTTCCTCTTCTGGACATGTGATCAGGACAGGTAGGGAAAGTAAGAAGCCTTGTATCCATTCCTTCTGATGGGCTGGTTAGTCACTAGCACAAAGGAAGATACACTTGGTATCTGTGGGTGCATCTACATGTGAGAATAATGCAAAGCAATAAAGTCCAGAGCACTTTGAGCCAGAGTAAACTATTCCCAGGCACAGTGTCCACACATGCACCCAAGACAGCAGAGATTTGAGCCAAGGCAGAGAAGATTACGCTAGGTCTGAGGGCATGCTGGGGTCAGCCCTAGGCTCTGGGTGGTGGTGTCAGGCAGCAGAGAGGCTGGCTGGGGTATGACGGTGCTGAATGTGTGTAGCCATGTGGTTAGGCAGCAGGCAGCAGTCTGGCCACCTACTGTCTAGGCTGATTAGGTACAATTTATGCCTGTGTCTATACATGCTTTGAATCACAGTTAATTACTCCTCCATAACAGTAATTACAGCAGCATATGGTGATATAAGTTAGTTTACCGTGGACTAATAGCATCATACATGTAGAAACTGATGCTTTAGTCTGCAGCTAATTAGTCTACTCTGCCCTTAAGTGTATGTGTACACCTGGCCTGTGTTAGGTAGGCTGCTGAGTATGTCTCCCTACTATATAGAGCTCTCAGTCACAGGTTGCTTCCCAGGGCAGATTTTACAATGCTGTGCTCGCCCTAGGATCTGATTCCTTTTGTGATCAATGGAGATGTATGGTCATTAACTCCAGTGGGCTTTGAAGGAGGTACACTGCATATTTAAGGCATTTCATTATCCCTGGCATTTCTACAATGCATTGAACATGTCAACTTTATTTTACATGACAAAACTGCATCCCGGTGTGCTTTTTAGAATGCAGTGCTCATTTTCATGGAACGGAACATTTCAAGAAACCAAAGATTGCATATCGTTTATAAGCATGACAAAAGAGCAAAATCAGGGGTGGCTGACCATGTTTGCCTATGCCTCTTGTATGCACGTATTTCACTCTTGTTTAATTGCATGATCCCATTTCTTGAAATTTTACACCTGCTTAAATACAATAAAGTTCATTGATGTTTATGGGATTCTTGCCATCAAACAATCAAAGCAGAATGGGATTTTTAGGTGTTTAAACCAATGAAAGGTCTCCTTAATCTAGCGGATGAGGTAAAAAGGTTAAGATATAAGGTTCCTTATTATACCTGGAACAAAGGGATCGACTGGCTAGAATATGGGTATAAAATGCTAACTGTTCTTTTTGAAGAATTCTTCTCCTCAATTCTCAATGAGATAATTACGAAAAGCTCTGCTTCTTGTCTCACTACCTTCATCTCCATTTTCAATGTGGAGCAGAGCATGGTTTTGAAGACACAACAGGACTCTAAGCATTTTTATGAGCTAAAGTAAGTGTAGAAAGGGGAAGGTGAAATACTGTAAAATATGAGCCAAATTACCAAGGTCTCCTGTACTCCTGCTGGCAGTTTAAAATTTATTATTCTATACCTAGGCAAAGTTCAATTCACTTTTTAATGCCTACTGAGAAAGGTATAATAAGTAGCTGAAACAGAGGAATTTGTGTGCTATTCTTATTATATAATAAAAAATACCCAGAAGTAACATTATATCAGACTGGAAAAATTGTCATTTTAAAATAAATTAGAAACAGCCATTCATATCTCACCTCAATATTTCCTTTTCTAATGTTTTTTGCTTCCTAGGGAGAGGGTTTAGAAAACTTTGAAAATATTGCTGTTTTATGGAACTTATGAAATAAAGTGCACCTGTGCTTGAACTCCAGACTTCTGTCATGCCTTGGTGAGTATTTTATGAATTGTAAAATTAAAAAGTAAATTAAAGGTACAGTAGGAGATGCTGACTCCTAATAAATTTCAGATGGGATTTGTACAGTATGGGATTTCTGCATTTATACCTGTTTTTTCTTATATAGTTATGGTTCTTGTGAAGGGTTTGGGAGATGTTCAGGGGAGAGGGAGGAAGGGTAGAAAGACAAATGGATCAGCTCTTCAGTAGTCATAAAATGGCACTTTTCCTCAAACTGGGTAATCTTGTAGACGAGGTCTTTGACTAGGTGTTGATTCATGAGAAGTTGGTATAAATCTTGACTCACTTCCTCCTGGCAAGTTCCTTGACACAGGAACTGTATATTAATTCTCCATCTTGAAAAAGGAAGTAATATTTTCCTACACATACTGATTGACTTCCTTTCAACGACTGAAATATTAAGATGCATCAGTCAGAAAGGCCATATGTATCTGGATAGACACATATAATAGAGCTCTATTGACCTATGAAACTTCAGGAGCTGCTCCTCAGTTTCAATAGTCTAGCAATTAATTGCAATTCTGTGCTCAATACCTCTAATTTTTTATAACCACCATCAGGGTGACTGGAGAAATAGAAAGTGTTGTGTTTCTTTTAATTGCTCATAAAAAAACAATAGTAGAGCTTGAACTATTCCAACTTTGACTTCTTACTACACACTGCAGAAACAAAGAAAAGAAAATGAACATCAGCAATGGGCATTTTAAGGCACTAATTTTGTTAAATAGATGGCATCTATCCCAGTCCAAAGGTTTCCATATTATTTATTATGGAATAAATTAGTCTAAGGAGTGAAAGATTTTAACATGATCTTTTGAAGGTGAGTTACTAAACATTTGCATACATTTTGGAGTGCAGAGATCTTAACATGATTAGCCACGTGGCAACAATAAAAAATAATATGTTTATATTTTTAATTAAGGATCTCTATACTCCAAAACATATGTAACTATTTAGTATGTGCTTTGTATTGAACTCAGTGCTACCAGTGCTGAGTGTTAAGCATCTTGCTTTGGGGGGCTCTGGATCCCAAATAAAACAAGCTAATGTGCAGCGCTGAGTACTTAACCCTAAAAGTGAATGGGAGTTCAGATACACCCCTGTGGTTAGCATTTTCTATTGGCTAGCTTTGGGCCTCCTTGTGCTCTGGAGTACTTTTTGGAGACACCTAAGTCTATTAATTCATTCCTATAAGGATCCTACATATCCAATACCATTTACATCATCCCCCCTCCCCCCGGCCTCTACTTTTTTTAAGCCTTGCAATACCTACATGATCAATTTGAATCTTGTAATACAAAATGTGGGCCAAGAATAAGTAGCTAGAAGGCGGGAATCAGGAAGCAGAACTCAGGAATACCATTGTCGAGTTGTTTTGCTTAAAACTCACCTACTTTTCTCTTCATAGCTTATTACTTGGGAATAACCATTGTTCACCTAATATCAACAGTGCTTTTAACAAAGAGTGGTTTTAAACAAACATCATTTACATTGATTTTAGGACCTTCAACTATAGAGAGCTTGTTCAAGCTGAGTGACTAAAATAAGGAGAATGCAGAAGCTGACATAAGTGCAGATGAGCTATTTGATATGCACGAGAGCCTGAAAGTAGGCAGGAGGAAGAAACCATCTTCACACTGGACTAAAATGGAAAGCTACAGGGCACCAGCTCAGGTCCTGGAGTATAGCTCCACAAAATAGGTGTTTTTTATTGTTCACAAATTTAAAAAGAACTTAACTGTTCGTGGATATGCTTTAAGCAATGCAGCTAGTCTGAACTATGTTGGTTAATGCATAAAAAATACAACTATCAACAAAAAAAAAAGTTCTAAACATAGATGTAATTGTTTTGGCTTCATTTTGCCCAATCCCGAGACACTAGTATTTACATCATCCCTTTGTTTAGGAGCATAGTCGTATGTTTATTTAATTAAGCCTATTTTATTTTCCTGTCCCAGACCTGACATTAATTATCCCATAAAAGGTTTTACTTCCACCAGAAGCAGCACCATTGATAATTCCTTTTCTCTTAAAACCCAAAGTCAACTTTTGATCCATTAAAAGCTATATTGTCAAAGCTGATTAGATTTTATTTTCATCAATGCAGGTTTTGAATGCATTGTACTGATTACTTCATGAATGTCCAGCTACAGGACATCTAGCTTCTGCATTAATTTAGCCAACAAATTAAATCATTAAATCAAAACTTATTTTTTCATCAACTCAAAAGTGCATAAGAAAGATTAAACACAGGGTAAGTGGTATCTATAACTAGAAGGTCAGCAAAACCCTCTATAGACAAGCAGCCATCATGACAAGGTCTCATGTAGCTAATGCTCTTCAAGTCCTCTGTATCTCCTTACACGCTGGTTTCCTCAGACTATGTCCCATAATAATGCCAACACATGCCACACTCTGTTACCTGGAATGTGATCTACATCTCAGGAGGTGCATCTAGATGAGATGCTAACTGCACAGTAGCCTAATAACACTGCACAGTAGGTGTGTCAGAAGTGGGCCCTATTTGATTTGGATTTGGCCTGAATCAGGAACAGTGATTTGATCATTGATTCAGATGACTGTCCCTGATTCAATTCAGCTGAATCTGAATCTGAAGATTCAATGCTGATTCGAAGAATGGGTGATTCGGACATAGACACAGCTTTAAAAGTTTTTTTCTACATACCTTGAGGTAGCAGGCATGACTCATCAATGCTGTGATGCTGGGGCTCATGGAGTGTCCCACAGGAATGCGTGGGGTGGGGGAGGCCTCCATGTGCCCAGTGATGAACCTGAAAGTGGACCAGAGCATGCAGGGGAGCCCCCTGTGCCCCTCCAGCTTGGCAACTGGATACAGGGGGAACCCAGGTGCCCCCCCCCCCAGACCCAGAAGGCACCAGTCACTAAGAAGGGGAGGCATGGGGTAGGGGGAGGGGTGGGAGAGCAGCGCTCTCCATGGTGGTCCCAGAAGTGGACCAGAAGTGCTTCTGGTCTATTTCTGGGTCTGCTACTGAGTGCTCTGGGGAGCTCCCCATGTTTCTGTGGGATACTCCATGTGCCCCAGCACGACAGCATTCATGAGGCCCTGGTACTTAGAGCTACATAGAAAAAAAAACATTTAAAGCTGTCTCTATTTCCAAATCTCCAAATCTTTCCGAATCTGTCTGAATTGATTTGGAGGGATCCGATCCGATTCGGAGAGATTAAAGGGTCCTCTTATTCAATTTGGATTTGGAGATTCAGCCACTGAATCAGGCCGAATCACCACCAGATTGAAACAGGGACTGAAGCTTCGCACAGCCATTCTGCACAGTAGCTTAATAACACTATGCACTATTTTACCAGGCAAAACTGGTGCCAATATGATACTGTGCAGTAATATTAAGCTAGTTTGAAGTTAGTGTCTGTAAAAACCCGTGTCCTGGTGCTACTGCACAGTAGTGCCTGCTACTGCACATTGGTTTAGTACTTGGTTATCCAAGCACTAAACTAAATGTGGAGTAACCACAGCATATTACTGAATGTGTAGACGTACCCAGGGTGAAATAATTATAATTTACCATGGCACTCGTTACAGCTTTTAGACTTCTCAAATCAGTCAGGCACCCCTGTCCTCTTGCGAGACAACAGCTTGCCTGATGGCATGAGTCCTTAAGATGCCCAAGGAGTCTCGCCTGCCATGACTTTGTTGATAAAACTTATTAATAGGAGAAGTTCTTAATTCCTGTCTCTCTTGGTCCCCTCTCAGTTCTCACATGATGGCCTTGGTCCTGGGGCTCTGCCTCCCCTACACTCGGCCTAACACCAACCAATAAGATGTTGAGGCTCAGTCAAGTCTAAATTCAGGCTAACAGCCATGGGTGAGGCAATGGCCCTTGCTTAGCAGCATACAAAGTTAAAGTCCATGCAGTCTCTTTTTTATAAAGTCCTTATTTCTCTTTGGGCTTCAATCTTTGCCCAAGCCAGTTCCTCTGAAATCCTGGGGTGAAGTACCTTACCTCAGGCACCCTCCCCGGGTGTACTCACAAAGTCACGACTTCTCTATTTCTTTTCTTTCATAGACTGCCTGCCATCCCAATCCCAGTCCTCATCATCTGGGATCCACAGCTGCTGTCAGTAAATATCTTGGTTCATCTGAGCCAGCTTTGGTAGAACACCTTAACACTCTGGGTTCCCACCAATTGCCCCTGCCAGGGCACACAAACCTTCTGCACTGCTCCTGGCTCCCTGGAGGATCCACTTCAAAGTCCTCTCTGGATGTTGATCAGGGTGGGTTTTAACCCCTCACTGGGATGCCAGCCAGCGAATTGCTGATGTCACATGTTTATAAATTGTGTCCAAGCCAGCACCAGAAGGGTCTCTTGATTCACGGCATAATTTTTTTTTGCTGTTTCTTCTCCCATCACTCCTGCGCTGCTGGTGACTCTCTCCTCATGGCAGTGTCCCTACCACAGTAACCCATTACCCTTCAACCATACTAAGTGCTGGTGGCACTTAAAATGCAAGCGTCTTCATGTTAAAGCTTATTAACTGATGCTAAGTGACCTCTTGAGTTTCTTAAAGTTATGCCACTTCAGGCAAGGGTTATCTCTGGGCCATGCTATATAGTTCATGTTAGAGTAACTTCAGTCTGCTCCATGGAGACAAAATGATAACTCTGTAGTCCTCCAGCATCCCAGGCTGCACCATTCCCATCCCCCGTGCCTCCTAGAGCTTTGATAGATAACAGGCGTCCTGCCTTCTAGTCATGTCCCTGCTCACCACCTGTCTAGTGGAAAGTCAGAGATATGAAGGCAAAAATGGTATTAACCTTTAATGTGCAAGTGCTCACAGCATATTCTAACTTTTTAATGCCTCTTAACATTCCACAGATTTAATATGCTCTAAATATAGCAACTCATTTTGCCTTAAGGTTATATATCTACTGTATCCCTGATTAATCCCCATCCCCACTGCAGAATCACAGTACAACATCCGCATCCAGAAATCATCCCTGTTCCATCTTCAGTTCTCCTCTTTCTACCATTCACCTGTACTATGAACAAAAAGTTGCTTAGTTTTATGTCTCCTGAACCTTTAGCTTTGTCCTATGTTTTTATCATACTTTTATCATAGCAAGGTATGTTGACCTCGGTAGAATGAGAATAGTAAGTTAGAACTTCTAAACACTGCAGATGGCCATTAAAAAGGTCAAAAGTAGGCAAACATTCTGCTTTATACCTTCAGCAACCTTCATGTTTTCACTCATGAATGAATCCATTTAACTTAGGGAACTGTTTCCACACAAGTGAGGGAAGAATCCAGCTATGTTGTCTATTTTGAAAAAAAAAAAGACAGAAAAATATTCGGGGGTTCATATTTATGTGAAAAATTAAAAAAAAACATTTTGTGCAAAAAAAATATTTTGGTACAAATAAAATATTTGAATAGATAATCTGTATAGCTTTTTATCTGAGAATCTTAACATGTACTATAAATATTGATAATTTAAACAAGACCATGCCCCTGGCAGCTGCTGTAGTTCAAGTCCAATCATGTTTATTTAGATAGTTCAGTTAATCTCAACCAGGGTACCAAGACATCTTTTTAAGGGTGTGATGGGCTGCCACATACCATTAGTACTATTAGGTAATGAAACACCTGCATATGCTTTGCAAGTTAAACCCAGACATTTCAAATTGGAATCCATAAACACAAAACATTCTGACTTATTAGGGCAAAAGAAGAATTGCTCTATTACTTTTCCATAATCAGAAACATCCTCAAACCATTTTCTAAGGAGTGTCCTAAGAATCATAAAAAGGTTGAGAATCACTGAGGTAGTGCCTAAGGTCAAGCCAAGAGTAGGGTCCCATTTTAATACAAACTTTACTAACACTGAGTACTCAGTAATTCCCACCCCAGAAAGCTTACAATCTATGGATAAGACGGACCCAGGATAGCAAAAGAGTTTGCAAAAGGCACAGAATGAGCACTGCAATGGCAGGAAATCTCATGGTAGTTCTGTTTTACTGGGGGTGTAGGATATTTGAAGGGAGATAGGTAAAGTGTAAAGAAAAGGATAAGGGACTCGCTGAAGGGACAGGCAAAAACAGAAGTGGTTAAGAGGGAAGATGTGGAGGAAAGTTAATGTGAAAAGATTGCAAGGGAGAGAGAACAACCAGTTGTGACAGGACATCCCTATGCATGCCCAGAGATCCTGCCTTTAACTTCTTTTGCTCCTCCTGGCTGGAGTGTCTGGCTAGTTCTTCAGTATGTTTTTTAATCACAATGGATGGAAGGCACCACCTGGACAACAGTGCCTCCGGAGGAGGAGATGGGCATGTCATGCCATTTATATATGTACATATCGCATTTCATATGCTTACAGTTGACAGAAACTCCATTAATCAGATGCTCAAGGCACAAACATTCAAAACAGATGCATCCAATTAAAAATTTAGCATAATGTTGATATTTATGATTCATAAAATGGGAAATTAATGATGATCACTCTCATACTTATTTGTATCTAAATTATCTCATCGTTCATTATATTAAAATAACAAAGTAATTTGGGATATGACCTCAAATATTTTACATGCACCAAGACCCAAAACAGCTTGCAAAACTATATACAAATATACATTGTATATATACTGAGTGCATCCCCCTGCTTGCTGTGTGGCACCCTGCAGCCACACTGCCCCACGTGCCATGCCCCCTCATGCTGGGAGCACCAAAACATAGAAGGGGCATGTGCATGGCTGCATGGTGCCACACGGGGAGTGGGCATGAGGGGTGCACCCCTCCCTGTTGCCATGGGGCATAGCTGGCAGGCACTGCCCATGTCCCCCTGCCCGCTCCCCTTGGGGCTGCCTGCAGCTATGCACTTGCCCCCGCCACACACCATGCCCACCCCCACTGTGGCCCACAGCCAGCAGGTGCTCCCCACGCAGAGGGGGCGTGGCACGTGGCCACAGGGTGTCGTGCAAGGAGCGGGCTTGGGGGGCTCACCCCACCCCATGTGCTACAAGCAGCAGGCTCTGCCTGTGCCTTGTGTGTCCCTTCCCCACGTGGCATCCTGCAGCCACGTGCCCTGTTCCCCCATGCCAGAAACACTCACCAGCTGTGGGTGGGTGCTTCCAGCATGGGGGGGTGGGGGATGTGGCATGCAGGGGTGGCTGGGCATGCAGCCATAAGGTACCACAAGGGGAGCAGGTAGGGTAGCACAGGGAGTGCCTGTTGGCTGCAGCACATGGCCGCATGGCAAGGTGCGCACCCCTGTGCATTCCCTGCACAGCACTCTGTGGCCACTCCCCCCCCCCCCCCCC
>NW_005841890.1:536572-581837 GCF_000455745.1 Alligator sinensis
CCCAAGGGGAGCATCTGCCTGGGCACATGGCCACAGGATGCCATGCAGGAAACTGGCACCCTGTGCAGAGGTGGGGGTCAGGGCCCAGGGTGCCACAAGGGAAGTGGGCAGGGCCTGTGGGCAATGCCTGCCAAATGCAGTGCAAAGCCGGGAGGCAGGGCACATTCTTCATTCACACTCCCCGCAATTCACCCTGAAGCCACACGCCATGCTCTTCCCTGTGCCAGGAGCACCCACCAGCTATGGGTGGCAGGGCATGCGGGGGGAGGGCAAAGGGGTGGGGTGGGGGGTGTTGCTGGCTGTGTGTGTGTGGCATGTGGCACATGGCTTTGTGTGTGTGTGTGTGTGTTTGTGTGTGTGTGTGGTGTGTGCGCCTGGGTGCATGTTGCATGCGGCTGTGTGTGTGTTGCATGTGGCTGTCTGTGTGTGTATAGCATGTGGCACATGGCTGTGTGTGTGTGTGTGTGTGTGTGTGTGTGTGTGGTGTGTGGTTTGGTGGGTGTGTGGCATGTGGCTGGGTGGGTATTGATATGCGTGTGTTTTGTATATGTGCAATTGTGTCACATCCTCCTGTCTAACAGCGCAATATTGAGATCCTGAGAGTTGGCCTGACCCCCCAGGGCAACAGGTGGATGTGGCTGGGTGAGTGTGGTGGGTGGGTGGGTGTCTGAGGTGTGGAGGGAGTGCACGGGGATGGAAACAGAGCTTTGAGAAGAGGGAGCTGTGTGTGGCTGGATGCAGAGCGGTGGCAGTGTGGGGCGGTGGGTGCTGATGCTGTCTCCCCGCCCCCTGCCCCTCATTCTTGATGGGCCCTTTGCTAGTAATAAAATAAAAGGGTATAAAAAGCAAAAGGTATTGATGAATCCTGCTTGCTAGGCTAGCAAGTAGGAAGTGGTAGCCTTTGCTGTTTGATGTTGCTGAGCTGCTGGATGATAGCTCAGTGACCCCAAGGCAGAAAGCAGGGTGGTTCAAACAATGCTGCTTTTTATGCTGTTTTTCCATCCCTCCCCCAGAGCACTGGGATTGGAAAGGACCTCAGGGAAGGATGACAGTCACTGACCAGCTACGTAGTCCATATGAGAGCAGTCGTCCCCCCGCTCCAGTATCAGAGCAGTTCTTCCCCTCTCTTCCCCCTCCTTCTCCTTAGTTTCTGTTTCCCTGCAAGCAAGCCTAGTTTCAGCTTCAAAACTCAAAATGTTTTGAAACCTTTGAAACATTTCAACTGCCCTTTGTTTCATTTCGATTTCACTGTTTCAAGCTCAAAATGAGTCAAAACAGCATCGAAACAAAACACCCAGTGAAATTTAGCACAGCCCTAGTTTGCAGCTCGTGGTGTTTCCCCAGTTTTCTGTTGCTAGCAGTTGAAATAAGATTGTTGGTGCCTCGCGTCCCCTCCCCACTCTGTTATGTCAGAGTGTCCAGAACAACACATGTGCATTACATTTTGCATGAAAAAAGGAAAATGGCAAGAAAAACATTTGAATGACTTAAAATAGCATTTGGTGATGACACTATGAACCATGCAAGAGTTTTTGAATGGTATCGTTGGTTTAGAGAAGGACGATCATCGGTTGAAAGTGATAAGGTTGAAGTGATCCGGACACCCTTCAACATCATGAAATGATGAAAATGTGGCAGCAGTTTGCAGTTGGGTTTGAAATGATAGGTGATTGACTCTCTGAGAAATAGCAGAAGTTGGAATTTCTATTGGTTCACGACATTCAATTCTAACTGGCGATCTGGGATTGAAATGACCAGAAAAATGACCAGAAAAGTGGGTTTCTGACTCTTGGATGCTTCACCATGACAATGCGCCTGTCCACTCAGCACAGCCCGCTAAACAATTTTTAGCCAAATTTTAGCCAGACACCATATCCCACAAGCACCACAGTCTCTATACTCACTTGATATGTCCCCATGCAACTTTTTTCTCTTCCCCCAACTAAAGAAAACCTTGAAAGGAAGAAGATCTTGTGATGCAGAAACCATAAACCAAAATGTGACTGAGCAGCATTTAGCAATTCCACAAAATGAATTGCTTATCAGAGGTGCTCCCAACAATGGCAGAAACATTGGGAGAAGTGTCTGGCTGCAGGAGGAGCGTACTTTGAAGGAGATTAAGCCGAAACCCCTATAAATTAAACATTTTGTTTCCTACAGCATCAGTCTTAAAACTTTTTGAACAGACCTTGTACGTGGAGCAGAATGCTATTTCTTTTTGTGTGCCTAAATGGCAGTATTCCAGCTGTGCAAGAGCCGATTTTGGCAAATCTATTATTACTGCTCTGTGGAGGAATAATTGTGTGCATACAGACTGAGCTCATGCAATAGGCTAGGCAAGTGTAAGGATACATTATATGCACTTATTTTGGAGATGTAACTGTGCCTAAGTCATAAGAATTTAGTCAAAACTTACAACTAGTCCTCCCACATTTTAGGTGCAACTGAATGGCTATAGTACTTGCCTAGAAGGTAGGACTCTAATCCCACTTCTACCCAGATGGGGTTTGGACCTCTAACTTCTGCATACAGTGTTTTAGCTATCACAACAAAGATTAGGCCTTCTCCAGCATAACTTTTTAAGCTGCCACCCTGGGCATTTAAGGGCAGTGCATGCATGGGGCCAGGAGGTTCGCCTGCATGGGGGCAGGCTGGACCATGTGTACTTCAAGTGTGATGACTGCGGCTGTAGGAAGGAGCAAACCTTAGGGTCTAGGCTGCACTTTTGCTCTGAATGCAAAGAAACTATCCCACTCTCTATTTTATCTAATGGCTATTAAATTCAGGGTGCACCAGCTCAGCTTCAAAGGAGCTCTGGCGGATGGACTAACTAATGCCTAACCTGAGGCATGGTGGTTAGAGCCCTGTGTTAGGAAATCAGGGGGTAAGGTCAGGGAAAATGGGGGCTAGAATCCACATCTCCCAGTTCCTGGGGGAGTGTCCTAACCACTTAGCTACTGGTGTAAAATGTGGGTAGCCGTTCCTCTTTCTCCTGATGTTTTTTTTCTGGGACTTTGGCTCAGGTATGAAGCTACTTAGCCATGTATCTGCTTGGCATTCAGCACATGCTCACTCTCTGCATGCACACTTATTCATCCTGGAAGGGCAATAGACTCCCAACTTGTGTGTAACTTCCCAAAACACCACTTATCTGGCCGAGGAACTACCACTGAGATGCTTGAAGGAAAGCAGAATTTTGTCTTTGGCCCCTAGCCTCAGGAACTTCAGCAGATCCATGCTGATTTTCTCCTGCCCACATATCTGAAGTCTTCCTTTGCCTCCAAGTGTCATCGGCCCATTTCCTGAAGCTCAGGCAGCCTGTCTGTTTCAGACTGAATTAAAGTGCTCCGTCAGGAGCCTCAAGCATCATTAAGCAGCTCCCACATTTTGTCTATAATAAAAATGAATTCGACAAGCTAACCAGGCAACGTGGGATTCAATTGCTCCAGGTGGTGCGAGGTGTGGGGAAGCAAACAGGAGTATGAGGCATGAAGAAAGAGAGAGAGGCTGGGGGCCATAAAATGAAGGATTAACATAAGGAGGGTGAGCCGAGCCCACGGAGAGGGTCTGAGTTCAGGATGAATGAACAAGGTCTGTTAAAACGAACCCTGCCTCTTCCGTGAAGATGCCACCCACACTTTTTTTCTGTTTCATTTGGGGCTCAGCTGATTTCTGTGTTTACTAGTACTCTACCTTTCCCCATTTTTGTATCAGATTTCATTTTCATTGAAACCAGCTGAGTCGTGGAATAATGCTTTTTAAGTGTGCTTTCAATATGAATGTCTTCAACATGAATCCACAATTGCTTACAGTTGAACCCTTTAGCATATCAATCGGAATATCTCAAGACCGATGTGGGTCACATTTGACTAACAGCAGCAACGACAACGATCCTCATCCTCATCATCATCGCCTGTAACCCAGCCCAACACATCAATCAACTTTTCCATATGACGGTTTTGCCAGGCCTAGAATAGGTGGAACTCAGACAGATACGACAAGGCATACAGAAATACACTGTGGATATATAGAATAAAATAAAGTTGTCCCGCCCCCCCACTCCGGCCAGGTTTATAAGCCAATGTCTGTGGATTTGTTTGCAATATTAATACGCTGAGTTATAGACAAGAGGCGTGAGCAGGTATGAAGTAGAGCACTTCCTTTGAAATCGGTGGTGCTATATCTCTAACTGAGAAATCAGCCCATTTGTTTGTCTCTTTCTTGCGCCGTGGTTACGAATGAAAGAATCGGCTGAAACACCATTTTTCTCCAGGAATGAACTATTTTCAAAGTCATTTTCCAGTCACACCTATCCTCACCCTAAAGTGCAGGACAAGGAAATAGTACTGCTTTATTAAGCATTTACAATATGCTTGAAATATAAATCACAATTCTTCAGAAAGCCCAAGACACAGTTAGCCTGAAATAAAAGGATGAAATCATTCTGCTCCAATAGATGTAGTATATATTGAATCAAGGGACATACGAATGGTTCACTATGTCTGAGGCAGACTACATGAGATAGAAAACACAGCTGGAGGCCGTGACATATCTAGGGTCAGGCCACCGGGGCAGGTGCCCCTGATGCCCACATGAGAAGGGAGGGCAGAAATAAAACCAGCTGCAACCACAGCATCACAATGATGCTAGCGGGACAGTGGAAACCGGAAGTCACTGCTGCCCCTGTGTGTGGCAGCTGCCCCAGGTAGTGGGCTGCATCATTATACTCTGCCAGGAGGGCTGAAATCATCTGTATAATGGCCTACGGGTGAAGGTTGTACTGTCTCATGGTACCTATAATGTTCAACAATAGACCGCAGAATGACTCAAGCCTCCTGAAAACCTGGTTTTATATAATTTCAGTTCTATCTGACTGGTTTTAGTGGCATTATCCTGAGATACAGCTCATGTAAATGAGAGGAAAATCAGGTCTTTAGGCTGCTGAATACAAATAAAAGTGACAAGTCCCTTAAATCGCAGGAGAAGAGCTGTGAAATCAGAAGCGTGACACATCTTGGACTGGCCCTTGGAAAGAGGCAATTTTCTTTTGTTGAATGTCTGCGCTCTCCGGAGAGGCAGTCGTATCCAGTCCTATTACCATAACAGATGATAATGAGCAGGAAAGGAAGGATGGCATACCGGTTGGCACGCTAGCCTGGTGTGTAAGACGCACCACTTCCGATCCTTGCCTGTCACAAACAGCTTATGTCACTTAGCCTCTTTCTTGAATCCATTCCCCGTCTACAAAACCGAAGCGCTTTTCTCACAGAGGTACTCTGAGGACAAGTACTTCTAAAATGGCGAGGCTGTCAGATGCTGCAAATCGAAGGCACACATAAATACTTCAGATTGCATGTTTCTGCTGCATTTCACAAGAGAATTTCCCTCGTTTTTAACATGGGACTATCCCATGACAGTCCCTTCTCTGCACTGTGCCTTTATTTACAAGGTTACCTATGGGGCTAGGCTTCTTTGTATCCCATTATTTCATAACCATCTGGTTGAAATAGCAAAGTCGTGAGTTATGTTTGTGTGTGTTGCAATTAATTTCTGGCATTAATGAGAGAGACTAATACAATGTACAGTACATTAGTTTCCTTGCTACATTTCTTTTCATATTGACTTGCAAATGACTCAAGTACAAGCTCTGGAAAAAAGTGTTTTAAAACTAATACCGTCAGCCTCATACAATTCATTATAATACTTGAAGCTGTAATACACTTGTCATGCTAGCTCAGTACACGGAGCCAATAAAAATGTTACCTGAAAACAAGTGCGTAATTTCTATGCAGCTGATCGACAGATGTTATTACTCATCTGGCATGAACAAAAAGGAGACTGACTGATTCAAAGCATGAGAACCAGAATGCAAAGTGAGGCTGGATTTCAGAGTTTGTGCAGCAGTTCTCTCTTCAAATCACCAGTAATTTCCCTGGGTGTGTAAGTTAAAAGGAAAGAAAAGAAAAGAAAAGAAAAGGAAAGAAAAGAAAAGAAAAGAAAAAAAGATTGTAGTTATCCATGTTAAAGGTCTTATTCTGGGTAGCTTTCTCGGGGGCAGTGCAATCTGCTATTGATTGTTTCCAGGGGCTAAGGATAGTAAAACAGGCTTAAAAAAATGAAGGTTTGATGTGATATAAGCAGGGAAAGCTGTCCAATAAGCAGCTGTGGAGAGTATTTTCAAGGAGTGGTGATCAGCAGGTGGCACTCCTGTGCTTTATTATAAAACACATGTCTGAAGACGGTGCCCAGACAAGGCAAAATCCAGATTGGTCAATTAAGTCCCTAACTGGGATGGAGGGGGGATTTAGGTGCTCAAATGCCAAACAGTGCTCCAGATGACCTCTTCCTTCCTGCTAGGGGAGGTGCTAGCTGCCTGCAGGAGTGCTCTAACCACTACAATGGGTGGCAAAAGTGGGCACCCCTACTACCTCAGGACTTTGTTAATCAGCCTTTGGAAATGTTATACTGCCCCCCATTTCCTGTGCAGAATGCCTAGGGACTTACTGGATCAAATCAAATCACTTTCTAGAACAAGGAGGCCAATGTAGCCATTGCAACATGTGAGTGCATGTGTCTTAAGAAACACATTTGTATCCTGATTATGGGCACTGGAAACCAAGCTGTGTTCTAATGTCATTTAGAAATTGTAGATATAACAGTTGAATTCTCACCTATAAAATGTTTTGGGCCAAATTCTTCCCTTGGTTACGCTTCCCTGCTTACTCATAACCTAAAACACACTCCGAACATTGCATTAGATATGTGTGTTCATGCATGTGCGTGTGTCTGTGTGAACATCTTTAAATAAAAATTACATGAGGAACATTAATCAATCAGATCTAGTGAGATGCAATCAACTCTCTGAAGTCAAAAGCTTGAGTGCTTCTTTTTGACACAATGCCAGAATCAGCAGCAAAGGATTCAGTACACATTGTGTGTGGATCTCAGTACAAGGTTTGATAATTTATCTCAAGAAGCCATTACTACAGTCATTACTACCCATCTATAAACTGGCCAAGGAAGACCAGCAGACAATGGGAGAGTCCCTGTTCCCCCTAGCACTTCTGGGAGTAACAAAGAATAATAGCCATAAGCTGATGGCGAGCAGATTCAGGCTAGACATCAGGAGGCACTACTTCACAGTCAGGGCGGCTAGGATCTGGAACCAACTTCCAAGGGAAGTGGTGCTCACTCCTACCCTGGGGGTCTTCAAAAGGAGACTAGATAGACACCTTGCCAGGGTTGTTTGACCCCAGTATCATTTCCTGCCCACGGCAGGGGGTCGGACTTGATGATCTGCTCAGGTCCCTTCCAAACCTACCACCTATGAAACTACGAAACAGCTGCTGCTGCCACTACTACTGTCTGCTCAGATTAAAAATCTCCTCAAATTAAAAAAAAAAAAAAGAATTAAAAACTCATATGGGGTTGAAAGTCAGCTGCAAGAGTAAAAGTTACACTGTCTTGTACTTTTCCAGAACTATGACAGCAAATAGGTCATGAAATACTGAAACCCCAAAATAGATGATTGTGGTACCCACTTTTACAACACTTGTGTGTAGAGAACTTGCCCAGAAAATTGAACACCAGTGATCTAGCCCCGTACACTACTACAAGGGCTTAGCCGAGATCTCCCACTTCCCAAAGGCTTCAGGCGCCTATACACGAGCGTAACGGCTGCTCCGATGTGCTGGAATGCCAGTGCATTGGAGCAGACTCGTTTAATTGAGTCTGGTGGAGCGTGGCAATTACCGTGCTCCAGCAGCCTCCTACGTCTTGTGTATGAGTGTCCCCATGCTTAAAAATGGTGTTGTGGGCACTGACTAAAGCTTGTTGAATGAGCTTTAGTTCAAGTGTCCCCCCCCACTATTTTTAAATGTGGGGATGCTGATAAACGAGACACTGCGGCATTTTAATTAGAGTGCCTCTCAGAGTCCCCCACCCCCAGAGGACATGTAAAAGTGCCCTTTATGACTAATACAGTCATATCAAACTGTGAGAGATGACATGCTAGAGGGGTACCACAGAAACAGAGTGGTTTGATGTAGTCTCACTGAACATCGTAATTAGCAGTTTAGGAGAAGAAATACATCTCATTTTACATCTGAAGAGGATGAGAAACTGGCAAGCATAGAAAACACACATAAGAATGGAATATAATGTGGGAAAAAAAAATGGGACCAGAACATCAGCTGGTATTCAATGGCTTAGTCCCATGGAAATCCCATGGAGCTAGTTTACATCGGTAGAGACTCTGACTCAAAAAATCTTTATTTTTGAGTCAGGAAACTAACTTTTACAGGGCCCCATGCACGTCAGTGGACACGTATAAATAGATAAATGGCAATTATATTAAATAAGTAACAGTCAAACATGAACTGTGATTCGCTTTGGAGAGATGCAAGCAAATAGATCTGGGATAAATCATCTGAAACACAATCTTTCAAGTTTCATGCAGTCCCCCCACTTGGGGCTTTTTAAACAAGACTGGGAAGTAAAAGAATGCTCCAACATATGTTGAACTAGAAGAAAGATGGACTAGATGTACTAATAGGACAGTTTCCTTTCCAGCGTTTGTGTTTCTGATGCTGGTTCTATGTATCCAAGTTAAACAATTTAGGGTAGATGGACACCTAACTTTATATTTAAAAGTTAGCTTTAACACGTATTATAGTTATTCTGTTAGAGGAAACAAAGACAGTCAGGGCTTCACTATGACAGCCTTAAATATTCCCTGATGGAGATGCCATACTGGCCCGTTCAAGTAGTACCCACTTCTTATTTGATCTACTGTTGTGTTTTGTTTTTCTACTTAAATTTTCCAAGCTCTTTCATTCCATCTATACTTTTCTCCCAGATACCTTCCAATATCTTCCAATTTTCCCAACCCCCATCCTCACAGAATTCCCCTCTAATCCCTCTTCCAAATTAGGCAGAAGGAAGAGCAGTACATTAGAGAATAACTGATTCAAAGTACAATAAGCCGTCAAACACCCTAACCTACTTGGTCAGATATTAAGTTCTAGCTGTAGGTATGTACTGTAGGTATGTACAGAGTCAACATAGTCCATCACTGGTAGGAGACAGTAGTGCTTTCCCAGAATTAGTAGGACTAGTTCCTGAGTGAGGACTGCATGAGAACAAAGTGTGTTGACAGACATGCAGCGTCCCACTGTAACTCTTGGGGCTTCACAGAAAGCACTAGGAGTTACAGCAATCCCTCCCAACCCAATAGACATTCGCTGTTTGGTCATGGGGGAGGGGGAGGATTGAGCTCCACTTTGGAGCTGCTCCAGAGGAGAGAGGCTGCTTGTCTGCAAGCTCCCCCAACCTTCTGGCCTCAGCCACTGTAGGCAGCCTGCATGCCCTACCCCCGCCCCCCAAAGGGTGAACATCTGTTCTGTTCACTCCTAACCTCACTTTGGGTACTTAAAGTAAAGCACGAAACTTAGACTGTTTCCTCCTCATCTTTTTGAAGGTCTGTACCGGGCCTCTGCCTCTATCTCTCTCTTTGTATGAGCTCAGGTCCTCAGAACACTGCAGTTTGTGGCTTCTTCGTCTTCTCCAGTGAATGGAGTTAATTCAAGAACAAATTGGTGCTACGGTTAGGCCACACACAGAAACTTTGGGAACAGAGTTTGCTTCCTTACTGCTGCAAGTGTGTGAGGGAGAGAGAATCGGGCTCTATATTTTTCCTTATCAAGTCATGAGATGGAATTCTAAGCTAAGCTTTGGGATATGATAACAGCTATGGACGGCCCATTTTGTCTTGTTGACCAACTGTTATTAAAGTTCATTACTAGAGTATTTTATAGGAGGAGGGGAAATTAATATGCAGCTGATAGAAAGTTGTCAAATACACATGTTTTACACCACCTGGATCTTCCCTGGGTAGTCTGCAGTCATTAATCTGCCATTAATACACAGAACTCAGTCAAAATATTGAAACTAAGGTTAAATAAATACTTTGCTAAAAATAATGTACCAAACATGGCATCTTTCTCCTCATCTTAAGAATGTAAAATGTGTTTTTTCTGAATCTATTTTCTACTTTTTTCCAAAAAGCTCCTTTTTCTCCCCTTACATGACTAAAACGTATGTTTTGCCATGAGTATTCAGTAATTCATGCTGAAATTGTAAGATGTGTTTTTTAATAGCAACTGATCATGTATATTATATGTGTCACAGGGATCAAAATACAAATAAATATAGATGGGTTTTGTCTTTTTTTAAAAATATCTTGAACATCAGGCACACTTTGCCACCCATTTTTAAGGAAATCTCACATTCCCCTCTCCTGTTCCCAGGAAAGTGTCCCTATTGGGTTACACAATTAGCTTCCTCTTGCTTGTTCACCATCTGTCCCCCATGACTCTTTCACTCTTGGTTCCCTAGGGCATAAGTTTCTACAGGATAAGTGGATCTCTCTTTCCCACTGATTTTTCTAAAACTTGGTATTTAGAGAAGTGAAAGATATAGCTCTGGGTCTTCCGCAATTGAAAATAGTCGAAAACATAAGTCTCCCACTTTCTGGACAGGTGTCTAAGCACTGGACCACTTGCCTATCAATGAAAAGAGTAGTATTGCCATATTAATGGGTGATACACTTTATAATGAATTCAATAGACTTGGTGGGATGCAGTCATCCTTATCAGGTAGATGCCGAAAGCAACACTCTTGTCCCAAAGATGATGGAGTCAGTGACGTATCATTGGTCTCCGGCACCTGGGGGCCAATGCTTGCATTTGCACCTTCTCCCCTCCCCCCACTTCCCCGGTCCTTCTCATACCAATACTTAAAGTCATATCACATGATCAGAACTCAGAAGAACCTGGCCAGCGCCCCCTCCAGGTCGGCGCCCAGGGGCCATGGCCCCCTCCAACCCCCTCCCCCCATCGGTCCACCACTGAATATATGTGAGAACCCAGCTGGCAAAATTATGCTGAGGGGAAACCAGCGCAGGTTCGTAGCAGGTAGATCATGCCTGACTAATCTAGTCTCTTTTTATGACCAGGTTACAAAACAACTGGATGCAGGAGTAGGGGTAGATATCGTTTACTTAGACTTCAGGAAGGCCTTCGATACGGTATTCCACCCCATACTGGTGAACAAATTAAGAGGCTGTGACTTGGATGATTACACAGTCCAGTGGGCGGCAAATTGGCTAGAGGGTCATACCCAGAGAGTGATGGTGGATAGGTCGGTATCGACCTGGAAGGACGTGGGCAGTGGGGTCCCGCAGATGGACCAATACTCTTCAATATCTTCATCAGCGACTTGGACGAGGGAGTGAAGTGTACTCTGTCCAAGTATGCAGATGATACAAAACTGTGGGGAGAACTGGACACACTCGAGGTCAGGGAACAACTACAGGCAGACCTGGACAGGTTGGACAAATGGGCAGAAAACAACAGAATGCAATTTAAGCAAAGTGCTGCACCTAAGGAGGAAAAATGTCCAGCACACCTACTGCCTAGGAAATGACCTGCTCGGCAGCATGGAAGTGGAAAGGGACCTTGGAGTCCTAGTGGATTCCAAGATGAACATGAGTCGTCAGTCTGATAAAGTCATCAGCGAAGCTAACTGCACTTTATCATGCATCAGCAGATGTATGACAAACAGAACCAAGGAGGTGATACTTCCCCTTTATCGGGCACTGGTCAGACCACAGTTGGAATACTGCATGCAGTTTTGGACGCCACACTTTAAGAGAGATGTGGATAACCTGGAGCGGGTCCAGAGAAGGGCCACTCGTATGGTTAAGGGCTTGCAGGCCAAGCCCTACGAGGAGACACTAGGGCACCTGGACCTCTTCAGCCTCCACAAGAGAAGGTTGAGAGGCGACCTTGTGGCTGCCAATAAATTCATCATGGGGGCGCGCAGAAGGGAATTGGTGAGGCTCTACTCACCAAGGTGCCCCTGGGGGTCACAAGAAATAATGGACATAAGATAGCGGAGAGTAGATTTAGATTGGACATTAGGAAGAACTTCTTCACAGTTAGAGTGACCAAAATCTGGAATGGGCTCCCAAGGGAGGTGGTGCTCTCCCCTACCCTGGGGGTCTTCGAGAGGAGGTTAGATGGGCATCTGGTTGGGGTCATCTGAACCCAGCACACTTTCCTGACTATGCAGGGGGTCAGATTCGATGATCTATTGAGGTCCCTTCCGGCCCTAGCATCTATGAATCTATGAATCTATGAATGGAGGTATCTAATATGCAGCCTTGAGTCACACACCTAATTCTCAATGTCAATGTCCTGGTCCAAAGTCTACACAGTCAACAGGAATCGTTTCATGGGACATAATGAGTTTCTGATCAGGCCATAACCCAGTCATTCAAAGGTGAGAGAGTACTTGATTTGAAGGCAATTGCAAAATTTCTGTCTACACCAGTGGGACCGGGACCCAATTCAAAGTGAGGTGAAGTGTGTGTTAGCAAAGAGTTCAAATGGTTTACAAAGGCCCATGCCAACATGCCTTCCAATGACAGGAAATTAAGAAAGCACTTACAGTATTTCAAAAGCATGGGAAAATGAAATTAGGTATCTCTTGTAGACAGGCAGCCTTTCCGGAGATGAAAAAGCAGATCACACTAAAATATTAAAATGCCACTAATTTTTAGTTACAATCTGAAGGCCAGGCAGCTCTGTAATCACTGATATTTAAGAGGAAATTAAAGAGCCTTCATACATTTTGCACTCAATGAAGTCGTGCATTGTAACTATTTAGAAAAGTGACTTTTAATCAGCATTAACAGCTGTCAACATGCCATGTATGTGAAACCAAGTAGAAAACAACATTGCTGCAGCTCTCTCACTGTGAAGCCTGTAAAATTAAAAGGACTTAACCTATTAACATATATACCCAAAACTGAAAATGAAATGAACAAAGACCTTTTGGTTGGGCGTAGCACTTCCTTCTCCCTACACCAGTTTATTCCTGGCCTTATTCTGAGCGAAATGATCCTTAAAATAATGTGATCTAACATAGTAAAGATCAGATAGTCAAGCTGGGAATAGAACCTATGAATAATCCTGGCTACTATTTTCTGTTTGTTTGTATTTCAAATGGCTAGAAAGTATTTGCTCTTTTTTTTTTTAATAGACCATCTATTGTCACTGTTCAGTCTTAACTGAAGAAGTGGAATGTGTTTCTCATTATTTCTTCCTAAATTATACATTGGGAGATATTATTTCTTTTGCAAAATATCCATTGCTAAATCAACTATGCTTGCTTTTCTGTGCTTGAAATTTAAAGGTACAGCATTACTTTAAAAAAAAATGCATTTTGCTCTCAAACCCTGATTTCAAGGTCATACATTTTTGATAGTATCTTGGTACTGCCCACACACCATGTGTGTTATTTTATTATGGCTTCTTGCCATGTGTTTTGCTAAAGTCTTTATTATTAAATACTTTGTTTGGCTGATTTAAAGAAAGAATATAACAATGGAGCAAACTTGGAATAAAAGGTTGTATTGATCTAAAAATCAGTTTGCTTTGCCTTTGTTCATTTCTGTTTGCTGGTATTGGAGTTGCTTGGTACTGATTTTGAGACAGTTATTATAAACCTCCTGCTGTTTCCACTTGTCCGTTGCTTTCTGAAATGATCTCCTTTAAGGACAAGCCTTTCCAACTTAGGTGACAGTGCAGCAAAAAAAAAAATTCTAGGGTCAATTTAAGTCAAAACCTTTCAACCATTCTTGATGTATCAAAATGAGAAAATAAACTCTCTCCCTGCTTGCAAAGACTTTTTTGGTTACCAACACCTCCAACTCTCTCTCCAAAAGCATTGTATTCATGTTATAACCCTTAGATTCCTTAATGAGAATCTTTCCATCTGATAGATTTGGGAATGCAGAATAAACTGAATTTGGGTACAGGCAGGGAAAGACCACAACTGAGCATGTTTTTCATGTTTCATTTAGCATGTGTTAAATGCACTTCAAGTAAATAACCATACATTCAAGCAGTAAAACATGTGCTAAGTGCGCTTGTATCATAGAAAAGTTATGACGTGTCATGCAAGGACTGTTTCCAGATCATACTAAGTAACATTTTCAACTATTTTCAGACTGCGATAAGATGAGCAATAATGCAGCCACAGCATCAGCCAGGGACCTCTCTGCTTTAACAAACCTCCAGGTGGGACAAGGGAAGTCATACATGTCAGGTTGAAAGCTGGGTGCCTGCAGCCCAGAGGGTTGCGCTGGGAATGCACTGGAACCTGGTCACGATGAGTGTGGCATTGGAGCTGGGACTGACAATTAGCAGGCTGTGTATGCTAACATTCATAGTAACGATTACCATACAACTGCTCAGGACATATTCTAACTTTAATACTGAACATACACTACGATTCCTATGGGATGAGGCTCCCAGTAACACTTGCTGAAATGAAATGGATGCTTGCATTTTCCCAGTGGAATAAAGTTGGCATGAGAGGTCATGGTGCAGTCTGAGCCAGTCCTGTAGGAGAATTTACCTATCGGTTTACCATCTTAACCAGGGCAAACACTGGAGTTTGGGGATGATATATGCGCAGATATATATGTGCTGATAAATGGTTGGGTTGCTGCATTTGTGACCAGCTGAAGCCTTTTCAGGACATATGTGCAATTTCAGGCTTTTTATTGTGTTATAATACTGAAAGTCATGGATGAATGGATCTGATCTGTGTTCATGCAGATGGAGGACAAATATTAGGGGATGGTCACATCTGGAAGTAGCTCTTGCTGTTACAACTCTTTGGTGGCCAGTGGCACTGTGGGTTCCAAAAGGCCCTCAAAGCTGCAGATAACCTAATGTTATCCCTGTTTCTAAAAATGTTTTGAGTTCCTGTTTGCTCATTTTCCCAGTTGGGACCAACTGTTCTCTGATATCCCACTTGGAGATCCTCAGGGTCATATAAGCAAAGTATTATTAATCCCATTAAAAAGACTGGTCACTCTTTTAGGTTTAATGGGAAAACTCCCACTGATTTCAGTGGAAGCACAAGTCAAATTTGTATACATGCTCAGTGTTAGTCTTATTCTCCTCCTGTTAAAGTCATGGGACTTCATTATCATGGGTGTCAATGGGAGTGGAATGAGACCAACATGGAGTGCTTTTGAAAATCTCCTGCTTCTCTCTTAGCAGTGGTGCCCCAGGAAATCTTTGCTCTTCTTTGCTCTACTATATCTCTCCCCTACATCCCCCTCTTCTTTTTCAACACTTTCAAACACTTTTGATCTACTGTTTCCTCAGCCAGCCCATTGTCTATTTAGATTACAAATTGTTCAGGTGAGTGGTGGCTCTTATCTTGTCACTATGCTGCACTTTGTACAAAAGGGCATCATTCTCTGTTGGAATCACTAAAGCAATAAGAGAAAAATATTCAAAGAAAGAGGAATGAAAAGGGAAAAAAAAATCAACCATAATAATAACAACAACAATAATAAAGGTTGCATATTTGGATTCTGCTTTGTGCATATATTCGTTTTTAATAAAGGTGTTCTCTAAAGTTGTTACTGAAACAGAAAGAGATTTTTAAAAAGAAAGAAAACCAAACAAACAAGCCTTTAACTTGGATTTTATTTTAACTGGAAGCTGAAGTATGTGAGATTCATCAGGGAATAGTGCAGCAATGTAACATCTGATGAATAATGGATGATAATCTCCGGGACAGCCCTTTCCCTTTTATTTTACTCCCATTATTCCTCATTTCAGTGATAGATGCTCTTTGTGAGAAAGCCATTGCTTAAATTATTAAAGGAGGAAAAATAGAAATCTTTATTCTGGGGAGATTCCAAATTCAGGAAGTGAACAATTACAAATTCAGTTTTGCTGGTCTTGAGACATCCTATAATTCGTGGGGAATGATTGAAATGTTCCCCTTGTTTGGTTAGAATGGGGTTTTTTTGTGTGTCAATTCTGCTTCTCAGGTGACAAAGTATGTAGCATTGTTCTTAATTCTTTGCATAATGGTTCAAGTCTTTGAAGAATCAGAACTTAATTCCACAGGCCTTAGTCACATGCAGATCCAGGGCTAGTATGGGGGGGTGGGCATCAGCCACACACCCTTTAGCTGTATGGTCTATGCTGAATGAGTTCTGGCTGCTCAGTGCAGGCTCCTCTTGGAGCTCTGCCTGTGAAAAGATTTCTTTGAGAGCATCAGCTGATCAGTATAGGCTACAGAGCCAAGCAGGTGAGCGTAACCATTGTTTAGCAAGACACCTCGTGAGCTCAGAGAGCTCATGGCATATGCAAGGCACAGCAGAAAGTGGGTGTGACCACACCATCACCACCTGTGGTGGGTCAGTAGCGGGTACTCCTGTGTTGAGCCAGTCACCTCACTGCGCCTGACCACCTTCCAGGCTCTGAGTGCTGCATCCAGCTGACCTCTTCCTGGAGCACACCCGCTAGCCTGGGGGTAATACTGCCACCACCCAGGGTCTGGACTGATCCTGTGCCCCAGGGAAACACAGGCCTAGTAGTCCTTGAGGGTACTTGACTAACTGCAAGAACTTGGGGTGCTTCCCTTAGTCTGAAGCACAAAGAGTGGTCTCCCTTAGTCAGCCAAACTAAGGGGTCCCCAAGGCATAATCTAGTCCCACTCCCAATAGGTCCCACAATAGGTACAAAGGAGAACTGTATTGTTTACAAGGAGTAGGTTTGAAATATGGTACAGGGTAGAACAATATCAGAGAAATCCCTTAGAGCAAAGTGGCATGGTAGCCTTTGATCACACATCTGAATTACTGCAAGCTATATATCTAGTTAGATATCAGGTAGCTTACTCTCGAGTATCATCCAGAGGCAGGTAAAGATTCCCTCTGGAAGCCACCAGTTCATTGATCAAGAGTTTCAAGAGAGAGAACAAGTTTCAAATATCCCAGCTTCTCTCTGTGAGTGTTCATCATGGCTACTGGCCCTCCTCCTGGGCAGTCCTTAACTTATATAGATCTTATGACCTCATTTACCTGATCCAATGAAGGCCAGCAATTGTTGGCTGCCAGCCAAGCAATTTGAAATGCATCACTGGTTGCTGGGTAGACTGGGAGGGTCTTTAACCATCTCCCTGTCATGTTGGCATTGATGAGAACAACAGGGAGCTTAAGCCCTCCACCCAGGTATGTGATGCCAGTCACATAGGCAGAGGGAGCAGGTTTCCTCCTCCCTCAGGAATGCATCCAGCTCAGGTTACAATGCAGGGTTACATGAAGAGACGGGGCAGAGGAGTCTGCCCTTTGCAGTGACCATGGTATCCAAATTGTCAGGTAGCAGAGTTTGGGGAGAGACAGAGATTGTATTCTTCCACACCGCCCACCTGCATCTGCCCCACATCGTGTGAGTAGTTCAACTGAGGAAAATGGGTCACTTCCAATAATTGTCTTCCAACAGACAATTTACACTGAGTTAACAGATGGAGGTGGTGGGAAAGGAGCTTACAATATTTCAGCTGCTGAATTTCTTTGCCCACAGTAATGAAAGCCCTGGTACACTGAGCCCACGCTGCGATGGTTTAGCTTTCATTTACCAATAAGGTGACCGTACGTGCCAATTTGGTTGGGGCAGTCCCGGATTTCATAGACTGAAATCCTGGCATCCCAGCCAGATGGTAAAGAATGAAGCAAAAGCCCCAGATTGGTGACTCCTCATCCACATGTACCTGGCTCAGCTTCTCCAGAACAGCAGCTGGAGGTAGGGAGTGGGCTGGGCTGAGCACTGCTTCTCCTGCTTGGGGTGGGGATCAGCTAGGGCAGGGCAGGGGCTTGGGCTCCTGCTCAGGGTGAGCCAGCTGCGGGTCTCCATTGTGTCCCAACTCCCCACCCTGCTCTTCCATCAGGGCACCTGGTAGACACGTGTCAGGGTTGGGTGAATTCAGCACCCTTTCATGAGAATGCACTGCACGGGACCCTCACTGCCACCCTCCCTGAGTGTGTGCGTTTATGTCTACATCCATGCAGAGAGGGGGATGTGGAGGTACAAGGTGTGGGTGTCTATGTTCCTGCCCTCACCTCCTAAGCTTGGTGCTTGCAGGTTGCCGGCGTACTGGGCCCTCCCTTGACAGCTTGAGTGGGAACCAGCAGACAGAGTGAGCCACTGGCTGTAGCGGGCAGATGTTGCTGCAGTCGCCAAAGGTTTCCTTGCCAGGGGATTGGGGGGCAGGGGCAGCAACTGCCATGGGGCAAAGGAAAGTGGGTGATGAGTTCAGGATTTATGTGCATGGGGGCTGGACAGCAGCGGGCTGAGAGCTTAGCAGCTGTTTCCCTTGTGCCTACTGTGTGCTGGGCTAGTGGACGAGGTGAGAGTGTTTGTGTGTGCGCGCACATGTGCGTGTGTGCACGCATGAATGCACACGTAGGCCCCTACCTCCACACTCTCCCCCGTCTCAGATTTTGTTAAAAATAATATGGCCGACCTAATTGACAGGTAGTAAGAGCAGGCACTCATTTACTATGGAGCATCTACACTGGGGTTATTCTCTGCTCCTGTTTAACCCTCTGTAGTTTGTTCATTTGTCCATATCCTAAGAGCTGCAGGATCAGGAATTTAGGAAGGAGCCCAGGACCTGAACATTCAGCACACAGGTAATCCCACTGACCTTAGTGCTCATCTATTACTCTTTGTGCTCATCAATTCAAAGGTTCCTGACATCCTTAAATCTGATGTTTAGTTTCCCCAGATGAACGGGTTTGCTTCTAAGAAAAAAAGTCCAGAAGAATCATGAAGGTAATGATGCAAATGCATTGATGCTAATTTGTTGATGACAAAATTATGCAGATTATTGTCTGAGATGAAAACAAAGGCCCTGTCCCACAAGATACCAGACACAAGGAGATGAGGAGGAGGGATAAAGATCACCTTTAGTGATGAGAATAATTTCCCATTAAACCCCTTTGCTAAGGGCATTATAATATATTTGCAGTCAGACTGGCTACTGACATTGGCAAAGGCTAAACATATACCGGTAAGTAAATGCTGCAGGATCTGGCCTCAGGACTAATAAGATTTTTAAAAAAGAGTCCCACCTCCTACAAAAAAGGAAGAGTGACCTTATGGTGATTACTAGTATTTCTTATTCAAAGTAAGTTAAAAACATTAATCAGTTAATTCAACCTCAACCTGAATAGAGCTAAGCATTAAGCAAGGTATTAGGATCCCTATTTTAAAGGTAGAGAGACAGAGATTAAGGGGACAACTTGTCAATCTCAATAGGTACAGAGAGAGCTGGTTTTTCACGTGTGTTTGGGGTCAGCCTACTTCTACCCCCAGTGAAGGCAATAAGCTTTAACCATTGATTTCAATGGAAGCAGAGTTGAGCCAGTCTTGAAAGCTCTTGAAAATCCTATTTTATGTGTTGACATACACCTAGGGCTAAATTTAATCTCACCCACTAAATGCTATTCTATGCATAGTTTCCAACAAAGGCCTAGGCTGCACAGCCAGGGACAAGGAAGCTTTCTTTTTTAACTGTGTAGACACATAATTCTGCTGTACTTTAGTGGGGAGCTAATACACATCTTGTGCACTCAATCCCTCCTCCCTCCCTAAGGTACATCCTACTTCACCCTGCAGAATCACACAGCTTTCCTATTCATTTCAATAGGAAGCACTTAATCACCTTGAGAGAGGTGTGCAGGAGGTGTGTGGCCCCCCATTCATTCCAGTGCAAAAATTTAACTTGCTCTAAGATGTTTTCATCTGCTTTGACTTCTATTCCCCCTAAGTACAGTGTTCATGTCTTAGCAGGACTCCTTCTGACCTGAGTAGTCAGACATCTATAGGCTCAGCATAAGATTTTTTTTCCTTCTCTCCAGAAATAATTTTGTGGTTAGAGCACTTGCTGAGTATAGTGATAGAAGTTGCAATTTATTGGTTCCAGTGCTGGATGGGAGGTGACCGCCTGGGGTGTGCAGTTGCAGTGGGGTTTCTTTTTGTATTGTAGTGGGTAATTGTGAGGTATCTGAATAGCTCTTTCAAATTCATGGTCCTATTTTCTACTGGAGTGCCCATGTTGTAAAAGGCAAATTTTAGGCTACCCAGGTGGGCATCACAAGTGTTCTCTGCAGAGCAGATGCAGTGGTATCTGAGGGCCTGACTGTAGACTACAATTTTTTTGGTGTGTTTTGGATGATAGCTGGTCTTGTGGACAAAGATGTGGTGGTCTGTTCGTTTTGTAATACATCTCCACTGCCACTGCTATAGACACTCCCCATAACAAAACCGTCAGGATCCATGCTTCCTAGACCTGCCTTTCCCCAAATGTGATGTACCTGATCCCATTATACCAAGATACTAATATACTAAGTGCCCTCATGATGACTACATGGGTGAAACTAAACAGTAACTATGCACCAGAATGAACTTCCATAGAAAAAAAAAATATAAAGGGTGGAGAGAGACACACACCACTAGGTGCACATTTGTCACAGAATAACCACTCCCTCTCTGACCTTGCAATGCTTGTGCTCAAGGGAAATCTGCCTAACACCTTTTAAAGGAGAACTTGAGAACAAAAAAAATCATAAACGGCTAGACAATAAGAACCAAGGAATTAACTTAGATAACGGGTTTATGGCACATGGTATTTTACTCAACTCCTGAATTCTTTCTACACTGGAAAGGTGAGAATGACCCTCTTCCCCTTGGACAGGCCTCAGTCTCCCAGTAATTAACCTCTTTTCTTTAGCTTATTGTGTATCTGCTGCCCTTGAGAATTTCCTGCAGCCCCTCCACTCTGCTGGTTTTCATTATGCTGTACCTGGCCTCCTGTGATCAGAGACCCGATGAAGAATGTCATGCGTTTAAAAGCTTGCCCAACTTACATAGTTGGTCCAATAAAAGATATCAACTTAGGAAACCCTTGCCCCTTACATAATTTCTGGACCATCACGGATACAACATTACTCTTACACTTCAGTAAAAAAAAGGCAATGCCATCAGCAAAGAGTGTTGTATGTTTTTAAAGGCAGGTAGGACTTATCCCTCATTGAAAAACCTGATGTGGTTCCTTTTCTTTGACAATAAGCAAATAGGGGAGCTCTGAAATAAGAAGGATATGAGAGGGGAGAAAGAGGAATAAAGGCCAGGAAAAGTTTCCCTAGTGGCAGGACTTTGACTTGTTCCTTCCCAATGCCTCTCTCATTATACTGGAGGAGCTGTTTACTACCAAGGCATTTGCATGAACTGTGTAGCTGGTAAAGCCTGGAGCAGTACTGATGTAGCCTAAAGCCACATGAAATTTTGCAGTCCGGGTATTAGGCAGCAGGAGAGGATGAACCCTTTGGAGACCCTTTGGAAACAGAAGTCTTGTTTTCACGCTGATAGAGCTAGAAATATGGATAACAGAGAACATGCGACATAAAACGTCTACTGCTCAGAAAAAGACCTGGGGGGGGCAGGAAAAAAAAAAACCAGTCTTAACTAAATGCTGGATTGTCCCTAGCTTCTGAATATAATGTAAGGGAAAAATGTGAGGAATGTCTCTGTCCTGCAGCTCCACTCAAGGGCCAGGGGTCTGGTGATTAGAAGGGTTATGCCCTACTTTTTCCTCCCTGAACACTAGCTACCTGTAAAGGGGAAGAAAGAAGCATGGGAGTACAGCCAGGAATTGAAGTCTTTAGTATGGAGAGGAGTGAATACTGTGTCCTCTCCCAGGGTAAAAAAGTTGTCACTCCCTGAAGCCAGATCCCACAGAGAATAAGCTAGACTCTTTCTTACAGATGCCAGCGGCAGCGGGGCTGTTCTGTGCCCCCTTGGCCTATTCCCTGCAATGGAAAAAAAATCAGCCTGGTACTCAGCTCTGCACATGTTCCTGAATAAAAGATACCTGTTGCAATCTGAATGGCAAACAAGCTCCCCACGTGGTGCTAATCCTCTTAAATGATATTGCTTGAACAGAAGGTGAAGCCACATCATTAGCTCCAATCATTTCTTGCTGGTAAGACCCAGAGACTGATTAGTATAGGCAGCAATTCCTCCTTCACATCACTCACACGTGGACCCCCTTCTGCTCTGTATCTATATGAAACTGTTCAGGGAGGGAGTGCCACAGGTGCTGCAGCCAACAAAAGGCTGATAACACTCAGCTTGGCATTTCTGTGACAGCAACATTGATTCTGCATAGAGAAATTGGTCCTTCTTAGCTCTGCCCCTTCTTGTTTGCCATGTCAGTGCTTGTGAAGAATATATATTAGTGACTAAAATCATCAGCAAGGTGAAAAGGACAGGGCAGTGGTGGTCCCACTTACCCTCTGGGTTTCAGAGCCATGCCAGACAGTGGCTCTAGGAGCCATGCTGACAAGCTGCTATCCCACCACTGAAGGTAGGTTGTCTAGCTCATGGGAAGCCCTACAGGTGGGTTGTCTAGTTCAAGAGAAATCTGGGTCTGGCCTGCAGAGGCTTCTGAGTTGGATCGCCCAGATCTGTAAAAAAAGCCTTTCAATCTGAAAGCATCTCTCTCTTCTTGTGCACAGAAAACACTTCTATATGATGCAGCTCAGCTAGAAACTATCTAGGAACAAATCCAGAGCCAATTTGGAGTCACATATGTTGTTATACAGCTAACAGATCAGTCAGATGTTATCAGAGAATATTGCTGACGTGGTAAAAAGGAGAAAGCAGCAACAGTATTGCAATAGTATACATTAAAACAATATTGAATAGTATACATTAAAATAGGTATTTTTTTATGTTTATACTTGCCGATCCCCAAGTTGGATAAACTAAACTATCTAAAACTTTAATAAGATGGATACTATTTATTCATTAGTTGATAATTTTGAGGACTGTTATTAAAATGTTTACTATGAGTCCCAGAAGTAGGAAGTGACTTTTGCTTGATTACTGTTACAATATTTCTTAACAGTTATGAGTGGGAAGATATGTATATATACACGTACACACACGTGTGTGTGTGTGTGTGCACACGCGTGTGCGCGCGCGTTTGGCTGCATGGTATCTCGGACTTTGTTCTGAAGAGGCACAAATGAGAGTGCTTTCAACTTTAAAAGAAGGGTGTAAATGATTGAGAATGCTTTCCTCTTGGAAAGGTTATCGTTGCTGTTCTGAGAATAATCAGTGAAGTGGAGAAAATGTGTCCTTTCGGTATTTATCAAGATTGTACATCTCAGCTGCCGCACCTGTAGAAATGTTCATACAATTTCAGATACACTGCTTTGTAAATGCATTATGAAAAGAGAGTGAAAATCAGGCAGATACTGTTTTGAAAAGAAGAATAAGAGGGAATATAAGCATTATAAGAATGCTAGAGAGTTCAGCATTATTCTCTGGGAACTTTCTTCTGAGAATCTCTTCGCACTGGGGGTTTTGTGGGAGGGGATTAATAACCTATTAGTTTCCTTTTAGACGTAGGAAGCTTACAAGAAGTGGAAACTTGGGCAAACAGCTAGGGAGGGGTATAAGAGTATTGGTGGGGCATGCAAAGATGAAATCAGGAAGGCCAAAGTGCAATTGGAGTTGCAGCTAGCAAGGGGCATGAAGAGTAACAACAAGAAGGATTTCTATAAATATGTCAGTCACAAAAGGAAGATCAGGGAAAGTGTGGATAAATCGGAGAGGCAACCTAGTGCCAGATGATGCAGAAAGTGCTGAAGTCCTCAATCCTTTCTTACCTCACTCTTCATGGGCAAAGTCAGCTCCTGTACTATTGCACTTTGCAGCACAGTTTGGGGAGGAGGTGAGCAGCCAACAGTGGCAAAAGAACAATTTAGGGACTGTTTAGAAAAGATGGATGTGTACAAGTCCATGGGACCAGATATGATATACTGAGGGTTCTGGCTGATATGCCTGCAGAGCAACTGGCCATTATCTTTGAAAACTCCTGGTGATTGGGAGAGGTCCCACATGATTGGAAAAGGCAAATATAATGCCCATTTTTAAGAAAGGGAAGGAGAAGGATCTAGGAAACTACAGACTGGTCAGCCTCATCGCAGTTCCTGGATAAGTCACAGATCAGGTCCTCAAGGAAACCATTTCTAAGAACTCAGAGGAGCAGATGGTGATTAGGAACAGGAAAGTTATGCCTGACCAATCTGATTGTCTTCTATGATAAGATGACTGTCTCTGTGGATGCAGGGAGAGCAGTAGACGTTTTATATCTTGACTTTAGCAGGGGTCTCCTGCAACATTCTTGATACGGTCTCCCACAACATTCTTGCAGGCAAGCTATAGAAGTATGGGTTGGATGAATGGACTGTAAGGTTGATAGAAAAGTGACTGGATTGACAAACTCAAAGCGTAGTAATCAATGATTTGATGTCTAGTTGGCAACTGGTACCAAGGGGTATAAAGGGGTTGGTCTTGGGGCTGGTTTTGTTCAATATCTTTATCAACAAACTGGAAGATGGGATGGGATTTTCCAGATGACATCAGGCTGAGGGGAGTAGTTGATACACTGGAGGGTAGGGTTAGGATTCAGAAAGACCTTGACAAATTGGATGATTGAACCAAAAGAAATCTCATGAGGCTCAATAAGGACAAGTATGAAGTCCTGCACTTAGGACTGAACAATCCCATGTACCGGTACAGGCTGGAGACTAACTCAGCAGCTCTGCAGAAAAGGACCTGGGGGTAACAGTAGACAATAATCTGAATATGAGCCAACAGTGTGCTCTTTGTGACAGAGTGCCTCTTCAGGGGTGGCTGTGAAGCCTCTGGACTCCCTTCAGCTCTTACCTTCTAGGGACAAACCCTTCCAGTTGCCCATCATGCCTTGTTATATTGTACTTGAAAGACAGAGGCTTCTCCAGGACTTCCTAAATTGTTCTTTCAAGTGACCACCAGATGCCAGTAGTCCCTGCCTTATGGGCTAATTCCACATAAGTGCCTTATGGGCTAATTGCCCGTTCTGCCCCTACACCGTGCTCTATGCATCACAGATGGCATCCTCATTGATGTTCTCTTACAGTTAGCCTCCTCTGGGGTTCCCGGACCCTTTCTGGTCCCATACTCTCAGCCCCTCAATCTGGTCTCTGGACCCCTACCTGGGTTGCTAGGAACCTCCTCCTCCCCTTAGTTCCTCCCCAAACCTCCAGACTGCTTTAGGTGTTACTCTTCATGTTGACCTTCTTCTGGTGCTGCAGCCATTCTGCTGAGGGGGTGTTCTCTCAGCAGGCTCCAAGACGTTACTGATGGCTCATCTCAGGGCCTGGGCTTATATTCTCCTCCTAGGTCAGATGACTGCAATCAGCCCAGGCTGCACCTACAGGCTGCTTCAACCCCAACCTACCTACTCTTAAAGTGGTAGGACCACCAAGCCTCCTGCCACACCTCTGTTGCCAAGAAGGCTAAAGGCATACTGGGCTGTATTAGTAGGAGTGTTGCCAGCAGATGCAGGGAAGTGATTCTTCTCCTCTATTCAGCACTGGTGAAGCCACATCTGGAGTACGGTGTTCAGTTTTGGGCTCCTCAGTATGAAAAGGATGTGGAAAAATTGGAGAGAGTCCAGAGGAGGGCAACAGAAATAGTTAGTGGGCTGGGGCACATGACTTATGAGGACAGATTGAGGGAACTGGGCTTATTTAGTCTGGAGAAGAGAACAGTAAGGAGGGATTTAATAGCAGCCTTCAACTCCCTACAGGGTGGTTGCAAGGAGGATGGAGCTGGACTGGTCTCAGTGGGGGCAGATGACAGAACAAGGAGCAAGAGGCTCAAATTGCAGCATGGGAAGTTGAGGTTAGATATTAGGAAGGCCTGTCTCATGAGGAAGGTAGTAAAGCACTGGAACAGGTTACCCAGAGAGGTGGTGGAATCTCCATCCTTGGAGGTTTTTAAGACCCAGATAGACAAAGCCTTGCCTGGGATGATTTGGTTTGGTAGGGTCTCGCTTTGAGCAAGGGTTTTAGTTAAATGACCTCCTGAGGTCTTTTCCAGCCCTGATTTTTTCAATGTGCTGAGTCTATAGCTTAGGAAGGAAAAAGGTTGAAAGCAAAATATCAAGTGCATGAATGCCTTGATAAATAAACAACAAGGGAAAAAAAAAATAGTAAGTTGATTTCTTGCATCAGACTCCAAGCCAGTGTGTTTGTCTGTGTGTTTAATTTGCAAACTGTGCCAATATTCAAATAAAGTTCAAATTGAAAGCCCTTGGCTCAAATTATTTATTCTCCTGAAGCTCTCCACTCATCCTTATTTTAACATACTGAGTTAAATTTTCAGAAGGATGCCACAGAATGAATCAGAAACACAACCCTGATTCTTTCTTAATGGAAATTGCATGTTAAATTCCGAGTGCATAAGTCTAAAGTGTTATTAAATCCCCTGCGTCTACCTCTGTTTTCCCTTTATTTTTATAATAGGTAAAGCAATAGGACTCACACTCAGTTCCCAATCCCCTTCTGCTGTTAGGTATGCTTTTCCGTCATGCCCAGATGAGTATCTGAAAGCTCAGAATCATAAAAAATAGAAGACTGATTTCCCCAAAGGTATCTTGTCATTGCCTAACCCAGGCAGGTATAAGAAGAAAAACATAGTAGAGGATGGGTGTTGCTTCTGACATATCTATTAATGTACTGAAAACAACTTTTCTGTACCAGTTCTGTCAGTTGGACCTGATAGAAATAATTTCTGAGTTGTGTAGCCTCTTCTTGTGACACATTTTACCAATTCTCCCATGAATAAGAAAGTTTTTCTTTAAACACCATTTGTAAAAATTATGTCCCCAGATTTTTAAAGTATTTGTATCACACAGATAGCTTAGAAACTTGATTTCTGAACTGAATTTTACATATGCTGTAAATCTGTAGGGCTGAGATTCCACAAGGCTGTATTTCAGCTCGGCAGTGAAGGACAGGGGTAAGAAACACATCCAGTATGTTGCAGCCGTGACTCAAACTCTGCAAGAATTCTATTGTAGACTATGCTGCAAAATCTACAAGGTGACACAGAGATGTATTTTCTGCAAAATAAAGATCTTTCAAATCCAATTATAGCACATTAACACCACCATTAACACATCAACACCAAACCACATTATAAGGCATGATTCAGCCATGATTTTAACCAGAAGTATCAAGATAACACACACAAACAATGTTGTTGCCATTCATTCTTTGTTTTTAAAAGTTTTTTATGAACTATAACACGACACCCAAGTTCTCAACTGCGATCAAGGCCTGGTTGTGATTCATGCTGTATAGACACAACCACACCCACACACACACTCCTTGCTTTCCCATCATGGATGGATTAAGGAGTACATGGGATGGTGGTAGGAACATGGGCAGATAATTTTGAAAAAAGTCATTGCAAATGGTGAGGTGTGTCATTCCACATAACACAATGCATATTTTTCTCCAGTTAAAAATAAACTAGAAGTTTTACTAATATGCCAGAGGCCTTGGGCTGTATTATGCAGTTTAAGATGGAGTCGAAAACAAGTACAGGTTCATTGGAATGAGTTAAAAACAATTTGTAAAACTGTGAAATAGGAGCTTCGTTACCAGCTAACAGATAGTAGAATTGCAGAACAAAGGATAGCTTGACTGGTGGAAGGTCAAGACCATTTTAAAAAAGACAGGGTCGTTAGCACCTGTGGAATTAAAAGTTTCAAAAGGATCAAGTAGAACTATACTCAGCCGTGAAGTCAATTGGCTCCCTCAGCACTGCCTGACTAAAAATGCTGCACCCATTGCCAGGTTTTATAGTTTGAGTGAAACAGGAATCAAATGGGTGTGCAAGTGCACCCTGCCTGGATAGGACGGGTAGAAATGCATGCAAGGGTGAAACAAAGCAGAGAATATCCAAAAAGGGGGTAGGAGGGATGCATAATCAAAATGAAATGCTCTGAGAAGTTTTGGGATTTCTTCTCCTTTTTGAGCCTCTTTTAATTTCTGGAAATGAGGCTCAGACTCAGTAGGGAGGTAGAGAGATAGAAAAATATATCACAATGAATTTCTTGAGAAATGTTCTCTTCTTGCTTAATGGTTCAGACTACAGTGGTCCAAATAGTGTAATAGTTTTACTGTTTGCAAAATATTTGAATGAAAGGTGAAAGCCAAACCTTTATTTAAGATTGACTCATGACTGGTGCTTTGGACAATTACCTTAGAGCACTTATCATCACTCTCTACAAAAACAAGGGAGACATGAGTAAAGTTATCATACATCTGGGTTTTCCTGGACATGTCTTCTTGTTTGGCCCCCCTGTCCTCCTGTCTGGGAGGGTTTTTAAAAAGCAAGCAAATTTTCAGTTTTTTGCTCTGCCTCTGCCTTTTCCCAATTTTTTTTTTTTTTTTGACTGCTTGGGTCTGGGAGCAGTAAGGCAAGCTGATTGGCTGTTGGGGGATCATTTGCTCTGCACATGGGCCCTGGCAGTGGCTTTCAGGTGAGAGAGTCAAAGAGATGAGAGAGACAAAAAGAATGTGTGTGTGTGTTTGTGCACACGTGGGTGCATGTATGTGAGCTGCGTGGGTAGCAGGGCTGGGGGGCAGAGGGCTGCAGGTAGGAAGTGAGGGACACCATCAGGGCTGGAGGGTCAGGGGACTGCGGGTCAGGAGTCAGGGGCACCAGCAAGCCTGGTGGGTGGGGTGCAGTCTTTTAGGAATGAAAGGCAGCAGCAGGGCTGAGGGGCTGTGGTTTAGGAATGAGGGGCAGAGGCAGGGCATGGGCATATCACTTGCCCCTCAACAATCATATACTCCTACCCCCTCTTCCCCACCCCCACCCCTGGCCCCAAGTGTCCTCTTTCTTGATACTGGAAATATGGTAACTTTAGACAAGGGTGACTGCAACAATTATAGAAGCATCTCCAGTAATGCCAGTTCTCAGGAAACAATTGTGAGGCTCCTGCTTTCCAAGTCAAATTAACTCTAACTCATGTTCTCCAGACAGAGAGATCAGATCTTGGGATTTTTTTCATCTGGCATGTGTAGAGGAACTCAGTCCCAGTAAGTCTGTGAAGGGGAAGAGGTAGGGGGGGAGGGAAGGGGCAGGGGAGCAGATCAAAACCCCATGGTGAGGAAGGGAGTGGAGCAGGGGTGGGGGGCTGGGGTGGATGGTGCCCTGGGGTGGGTCATGTGACATCACCCCAGATGGCTCATCCAGGAGTGTGGGGAAGGGGGGAGGCATATCTCCCTGCCACTATACACCCCCCAGGGCAGGCATGGGGGATAGGTGTCCCCAGATTTGTGCCTGGTTTGGAGGCAGGCTGCCTGCTGTGGGCTCATGGCTCTGTACTGTGCTGGCTTTGCCTGAGGGGCTGTGCACTGGCCACAACGTGTCCCCTGCCTGCCCGGCGGCATCGCACGGCTCCCAGAGCAAAGGCAACAAGGCGCAGAGCCCCAGTCCTCAGCAGGCAACCCACCTCTTTCCTGGGCACAAATCCGGGGGGCATGGGCCCCGCCATTCCTCTTCCAGGGGTGCGCACAGGGGCTGGGAGCTGACCACGCCTCTCCCACTCCTCTGAACGAGCTGCCTGTGGCTCTATCGCATGACCCATGACCCAACCTCCCTGCCTCTCTGCCTGCCTTTGTCTGTGTCTGGCTGTGTCTAGCTGTCTGTCTGCCCCTCACTGCCAAGCTACACCCCACCCCAGCCCTGCTATTTCCCCTCACTCCTGACCCACCATACCCCATATCCTGCCAGGGTGTGTGGGGGCCCCTCCATCCCTGGGCTCCAAAGCCCCCACACACCCCCGCAGCCCCCCACACCTTCACAAATAACCACCCCCACACACAGACACTTAAAAATAGCATCTCATGATTTGGATTCCAATTCTCTTGATTTTTCAGAGTTTGTCTCATGATTTTTCACAGGATGGGGTTGGCAATACTGCATCACTCTCCTCAAAATCCCAGGCAAGGCTTTTGCCAGGGTCATCTTGGAAAGCTTGCAACAACTTGCTTATCATGTCTACCTAGAATCACAGTGTGGATTCAAGGCAGGGAGATCAACATTAGACATGATATTCTCCTTATATCAAGTGCAAGAAAAATTCAGGGAACAAAATAAGCCACTGTACATAGCATTTGTAGACCTGATGAAAGCCTTTGACACTGTCAGTAGAGCAGTTTTGTTCAAGATTCTGGTAAAGATTAGATGCCCCCCCAACATTACTCAGCATGATATGCTCCTTCTATGAAAACAAGCAGGCCACAATTCAGTTTGACGGATCAACACCTGACAGATTTGAGATGAAGAATGGAGTGAAGCATGGTCATGTTCTTGCACCCACACTCTTTGGGATCATCTTTTCTATGCTAATGCACTATGCTTTTGATGTTTTGGAGGAAGACATATACCTTCAAACAAGATCATATGACAGACTTTACAATCTATCACGTCTAAAAGCCAAGAAAAAAGTGAGGCACATGCTTGTATTATTAGGGAGCTCTTTTTTGCTGACAATGCTGCACTCACCCCACGTGAACAAGGCCAACTACAAATGCTCATGAATTGCCTCTCACAAGCTTGCATAATGGTTTCCCTGACCATCAGCATCAAGAAGACAATGGTTGTAGGACTGCGTGTTCACTAGTTACCATTTATCAGCCTTGACAACACAGCTCTTGAGGCAGTGAACAAGCTCTGCTGACTTGGATCCACAGTGAGCAGCAACCTGTCACTGGTTGAAGAGCTAAATACGCACATTGGAAAGGCTGCTACCACTTTCAATTAGCTTTCCAAACGAGTCTGGAACAATACACAACTCACAAGCAAAACTATGCTACTTGTGTACAAAGCCTGCATCCTTTGTTTTCTTATGTATAGTAGTGAGTCATGGTCAACATATGAATATCAAGAAAAGAAGCTGAAGAGCTTTTACCTATGGTGTTTATAGTGCATCCTTGACATAAAGTGGCAAGACATATTCACCAGCAGAGGTCATTGCCAAAGCCAACCTGCCAACCATCACTGCACTACTTAAACAGCAGTGCCTACACTGGCTTGGCCATCTTCGTAGGATGAAAGATGGGCATATTCTGAAGGAGATCATGTGTGGGCAAATTACAGATGGGGAGAGAAGTGTAGGGTGCCCAAAACTGCACTTCAAAGACATCTGCAAGCAGAAGATGAAGGCTTTTGAAATCAACCCAAAACTTGTAAGGCCTTAGCAGGAGACAGGACAAAGTGATGCTCCCTTCTCAATCATGGAGTCCAACATCATGAACAGAAATAGTCACTCAAATTTCAATAGGAATATGACTGAAGGAAACAGTCTGTCAATACATTAGCCCTTAATGCCATGCACACCCATGACCACTGTGGCAGGACCTGCAAGTCTAACATTGATCTTTACAGTCACAAGAGAAAATGCAATACCAGTCAGTAGAATAATTGCAATATCCACCATCACTCGCTGATGAAAAGATGCCATAGATGCTTTGGACAATTACCTTAGAGCTCTTACATTGTTATTTTCAATATAATATACATTAATGTACAGTATCTGCAAGCCATTAATGGAAATAAAGACTCTTTCTATTATGACATGCATTAAATTAGTTTATCTAGCCATATTATGTTAACCCTGTATTTACAATAAGTAAACACTACTGTGAACTGGATCTCGTTGCACCAGCAAATGAATACATCCTTATTTTACTTAGCAGAATAATAAATTCTTACTGGAAATTTTCACTATTTTCTTCAGATTTCAGATATGGAAAGCATAAATATTTTAACAAAAAAGAAACCCTTCCCCCCCCCCCCCCAGTTTGTTTCTCTTTGGTACAAAAATCAGAACATTTATAATTAAATGATTTTTTTTTTTCGTTAACTTTTTTTTAAGACCACTATCAACTTTGCTGCCATGTCATCTGGACTTTCAACTCCAGGCTCACAAAGCAAGTTTTATTCTTCCAGGTCTTCCAAGGTGTATGCTCAAAAGGAGGGCAGAGGAAGTGCTTCAGGGACACCCTCAAGGCCAACTTGAAAAAATACAACATCCATGTCAAATCATGGGAGACAATCACCCAGACTGCCCCAGATGGAGGAAGAGTCTGCTGCAGGGATCTCAGTACTTTGAAATCTCATGATGACAACAGGAGATGGAAAAGCAGGAGCAGCAGAAACAACATGTTGCAGACAAAAAAAAAAATCCAATGCCACTCACCCCACGTGGAAATACATGCCCAAACTACAGTAGAGTATGAAAATCCCAGATAGACTTCATCAGCCATCTTTGGACACATGGATAAGACAACCATGGAAGAGAATCACCCTCAGCTTTGATGGATTGCCAAAGAAAAGAAAAAGGTACAGAAATATCTGCTGAAAAATCTCAGGTACACCAAAAACCAGAGTAAACTGATGACATGTCACACACAAGAATTCTGTAGTTAGTTCCATGTGAATGCAGCCTTGAATGACTAGATTTCAACACTATGTAACCTTTGTGTTGCCTTCTAAGTATTATGATTCAGCGTGGTTCCCTTGGCATCTTATGGTCCTACATTGCTTAATTTAGGTTTATTTTTCTTTGAGAATCCCTGCCAAAAACTGATAAATGACAATAGTGATTGATGCTGATGGTGAAAGGAGCCATCATCCCAAAGTATTCTAATCACAAAAATACTGAAATACAGTAGAGAATGGATGCTTTTTCATAGTCTGCAACCAAAATACAAAACAGCTTAGAATAGGAAATGATGTTAAAACAGTCCTGGACCTCATTGCCTTGTTTCCTGAAGGAGCATTTGAGGAAACCCGCTCTTTCAAGAACAGTTCTCCAGGTGGTTTTTTTCTCAATCATCACCATCCTATCATAAGAGATACATTATGGGAGGAATTGTGGAGTATAACTCTTGGATGCTTCAGCCTACTTTATTCTTGGAGCTGCTCTGATCTGTGCCAAAGCTCAAGATGGTCCAAGGAGGCCCAAATTGAAATTGCTGCAGATCGTGCTTGTAATACCCGCCAGTGCCACAAAACCTTTGCTTACTGCAAGATAGATAGCATATCCAATGGCACTGTGATCTGTCATATAGTTCTGATTCATTCATTCTGTGATAACAGAAAAAATTCCCCTGCCTACACAACTAATAGTGTAATGTCTCATAGCAGCTTGATCTTTCCAAGAAAATCTTCTACCCCATCCACTGATCTGGCTTACCCTGCTTAATTTGTACCATCTGATCAAAACACAGCCAAATGCAATATGTGCCACATGCTTCTTGTGCATGTGTGTATGTGCATGTCCATGTTATGTACCTCTTGTGTGTACATGTTTATGTTTTACTGAACAAATGTATTTGTATGTTTATAACTTTAACTCCCTGAAAGAAGTGCTGCCAGTCTGCGGATGGTCGCCGCTTGCCACTGCCCCTATCGCTGCCGACACCAACGGCAGTGTCAGCAGGTGGTCACCAACTGCCGGTTGGTGCTCGCTGTTAGGGTAACACTATTTGGATCTTGGGGAGCACTGGATTTGCAGCTGAATAAAGGCTTTAATCTGTGTCTCAGCAAAAGTTGCTGGTCACAAGGCAGGATGATATATTAAAAGTTAGTTTGCAAATGTTTAGGCAAGCAGTTGTCTAACAATGTCGTAGAGCCCTGTCATGACCCAAAGGCATGATTTTGTGTGCGCTTCGGCACCAGAATTATCCCCGCCAAGTTGCAGCTTCATTGCATGGGACAGTTTCCTGTTACAGAGGAAAACCCCGGTGCAGGGACGAGTTTCCCGCCTTTCTGCAGCTTCTTTTGCAGAGTGCATTGCTCGAGTTGCAAGAGGAATGCACTGTGCAAAAGTGTTCCCGCCACTGGTATGTAAATTCGTTCCCCGCTATTGGCTAGTTTTATTAAAACTAATAAAATATTAGTTTTATTTAGTTTTAGATTATTCCCACGTGGCGGCTAACGATTGGCCTGTTAGCCGTATTGCCCTTATAAGAGGCTGGAGCGGTTCCCGCCAAAGCCGAAGAGGACTCCACATCCATCTCGTGGGGACTCTGGGTACACGGCAGGGTAATAGAAACCCTGTGTGAGATCCAGAGGAGCTTGGCGACCTGATCCATCGCCCACCTCTTCCCGTCTTCGATCGCAAATTTTATAAGACGTATCTCCGATTTTGATTTTGGTGGCGCGTTCACCCAGAGCATCCGGACCTCTGTTCCGTGGAGCCTAGCAAACTCCACGTGACCATTCGTGTTGTCTTTGTCTGTAACCGCAACTCAAGCAAGTTTTCCAGCCTACACCACTGCCATCTCGGTGTAAGTAAACAATCTTTAAAACTACCGCTAAGCGTTCGTGCCTAATTCCAGCTCGTCGCCCTCCCTCTCCGATCCAGCATGCCCGGGCTGCTGGCCACAGCCTGCGTGCAGCACGGAAAAGGGCTCGGGTCGCTCCCGGCCCACACAAGCCCACTGTGTAAAAAGAAGAACAAGATGTAGCCCACCAGTTATCATCAGGAGATAAAGCAGAAGCAAGGCCTTGGAGATGAAGAATGAGCCAGCAAGAAACCAGAAAGAACCAGCAAGTGAACAGAGGAAGCAAGGTCAAAGTCGTGAGCATGCACTCTTAGCAGAGAGGCATGTAAATGAATGAAACGCATCGGCAAGACCATGCTAATGAAGTAACAGCATCCATGAACAATTGGATCATTGTCTCCCTAGTCTTTGGGTGCCTCATGGAGTCAGGGTCTAACACTTGCCACTTCCCCCACTCCACTGCTGACACTGCCGTGGCTACTTGAGGGAGTTCCCCATTCGCTGAGACTGCTGTGACGTGTCATTCATGGCTTACTGGTTGCAACTTCCCATCGGGTACGAGCGGTCAGTCATCACACACTAAGCAGATTATGAATCACCCAGATGCAAATGATCCAGGTCCTTTGACATATTTGTTCCTGATATCAGTCATTCTGAAGCCAGGCTGTATTACAGCATGGGAGCTTGCCTACATCACTAGAGCACTACAATATTTTTATTAGCCTCTGCATGTATTTGGTTAAAACTACATCATCATGGGAAGCCAGTGTGTTCTGTACTCAAGCCTCCACCTATTGAAATCAGTCAGAAGTTTGCCATTGGCTTGAATAAGAATAGGATTCAGCTCCTAGTCTCTATAAAGCATCTGAATAATAATTCTTCTCATCTTATTTCATCCAGGTTTTGTGTTATTAACTGTGTGGCCTATCCCAGGGTTGCCTATCTGTAGCATCTGTGCCACAAATGGTAGATTGTACTGGGGCAGAAAGCAGATCAGGCAAGGAGCATAAAACCAGGAGCAGAAAGCAAAGCAGCAGTTTGGGCAGTGGAAGGGGATGAGAGTGGCACTTGGGGAGGGCATGAGGCTTATTTTGTGGCATGTCTGCTAAAAATTTTAGCCTCTAGCGGCCTATTGTATTGTTAGTCTTGTTAGAATTGTGCTTGATCTTCCTGCCTGCCAAAGCTGATCAAAGTCTTAGGATATTTCATAGAGAGTTTATTCTCCCCAGTGATTACACGTGCACTCACTAGGTATGAAACTGAGCAGTTGCAGGTTGTGATTTGAAGCCTATTGGCCTGCACTGCACACACTACTGCGAATCACAAATAGCTCCACTGGAATAATCCAGATGAAAAACTGCTGTAATTGTGGGCAGACATGTGCTATATGTACAAGATGTACATCTCATGTCATCTGTTTTCAAGAAAGATGAATTAAAACTAGGTAAGTTACAAAGAAGGGCTTCTGGGAAGATGAGGGAATAAAGAGCCTGTCTTGTGAGAGGAGTCTGAGAAGGAGGACAACCTAGTCTAACTCCATGCACAGATGAAGGACGTGTTCCTAGAATCATAGAAAATTTGGGTTGGAAGGGACCTCAGGAGATCATCCAGCCCCCTGCTCAAAACAGGACAATCCCCGACTATAGCATCCCAGCCAAGGCTTTGTCTAACCAAGTCTTAAGCCTCCAAGGACCATACCAAACTAGATCATCCCAGCTAAGGCTGTTTCTAGCCAGGTCTTAAAAACCTCCAAGGATGGAGATTTCACTGCCTCTCTGGGTAACCTTTTCCAGGATTTTACTACCCTCCTCATGAGAAAGAGTTCCCACCCCCCCTAATATCTAACCTAAGCATCCCTTGCTGCAATTTGAGAGCGTTGCTCCTTGTTCTGTCATCTGCCACTTCTGAGAAGTCTAGCTTCTTAAGCCACCCAAGAGTGATCCCCCTCCAGTCTTTTCTTGCAAACTTCCAGTAAAAGAAATTCCCAGCTGCTCTCAGTAGCTTGTCCCGCTGTCCTGCTGCCCTTACCATTAGGAGGCGATTTCATCTGAAACTACATGGGTGTTGTTGAAACCCACTGTCTTTTGTCCAGCCCTCTGGCCCCAGTAGTATAGGCTCCAAGACTTCTCCTAAACCCTCACACACCAATAAGAAGCAGAGCTAATATGTGATCTAGTAGACAGAGCACTGGCCAAAGAGCCGAGGACAGTGGTTTCTTTTGTGATTATGACCTTGGGATCTCTTGGCTCTCGTAATTCTTCTAGCTCTTGCTTATTTTGCCTACTTTAGTTTGTCAGGAGAGGGTTTTTCTCTGTTCACTCTGCAAAATAGGGTCTAACCTTGGAGGAATCATCTAGGTTTATCATGTTATTAAGCTCCTATTTGGTCAAATAAAAACATTCTGGTTTGTTTGTTTTGGGTGGGGGGGGATTTGGGGGGGGAAGGGTTACTTTGATCAAAAGTTGCTATTTCCAACTCTTTGATTTCTGCATCTTTTGCTAGTCTTAAGTTCTTTTTCATATATTTATTTTTCTTCCCAATAAAAATTGTTCTGATATTCCCAGCTGATAGTGTTAAGTCCTGACTTGTTTCTAAAAAAAAACTGAGTCAAAACACCACCATTATTACCTAGGAGTTAGACCAGGATCCAGGAAATTAGGACAGAGAGATTTTTTTCTTCTCTCTCCAATTATCTTGTTTGATTATTGGTTAGTCTTTTAATGTCACTGTTCCATTTCCCTGCTCTCATAATGTAGACACTATGATGCCAATTTTTGAAAAAAAACCCAAAACTCTGAAATTCCCAAGAAAAGGTGTTATGTGTAGATAGTGTGTTATTAACCAAAAGCAAGAGACTTTGTTTCAAAAGCCAATTAGGGTTGCTAAGTGACAACACCATAGTTACCTATCACATCTCAAAGACTTAAAATTGAGAAAACAAATAGTTCAGGACAATAATCAAATGTACGCTGCCTATGAAATAATCAAGCACATTCTTAACGGAAAAAAAGAGAAATGCGTATTCTTTTTTTTTTTATCTCAGTGCTCCTCTCCCACCCACTGGGATAAATGCCTTGCTTTTCATGCACATGAATGCACATTCATGCATTCCAGCAGGGGTTTTCTGGAGCTAGCAGTGGGATTATTTATATTATAGCATGGGGACTAGCAATGGCTACTTGTGGTAAAGTACAACTCGTGCCCTAGGACAGTCATACTCAACCAGGTGCCATTAGGTACACAAACATGATTGACATAAAAAAAACCACCCTGGGATTTCGAACAGGAATGCATAGTACAGGCAGTCCTCAACTTACAGGATTTCAAGTTACAACATTTCACACACACAACATTTATAAATTGACACCCTGTTTCAACTTCATGATATCAGTTTCAACTTTACAACGCTTGATCCGATGCCATGCCATGCCAGCGAGCAAGTTCACTGCATCGCTCAACTCCCTGGAGAACATCTGTTCAAACTTCCTTGGACAGTTTCTTTCAGAAAGCAGACAAAACTCCAGCAAAACCTGCAGCCAGGACTCCTGAGACGACTCCATCCAAGAACCCTTCAAAAAGTCCAACCAAACGCCCTTCAAAACGTCCAGCAAAGTCACCTCGAAGAAGTCCTTCCAAATCAATATGATTGCTATTTACAATATAAATACATTCATGTAGCTATAGTACTCATCTATAATTGATCAAGTACAAAATTCTGGGATATTTTTGGTGAAAATAGGGTATCGGGTCTTGGTTCAGGAACCAATCACCCATTTATAACATTGTTTCTTATGAGAGAATTGGTTCCAAGTTACAACATTTCGACATAAGACAGAGTTTTCAGGAATCAATTATGTTGTAAATCTGAGGACTGCTTGAATTACCAACAGTCTGACCTCTTGCAGTCTCTTTGAATTCTTTGCAACAAAATAATTCCCTGTTATTTTTCTTTCATTGAAAAGCAAGTGATAATTAAAAGCTGGGATTTTCGAAGGGGTGCCTTGAGTCTAATGAGAGCTGCCTTGAGTCTAAAAAGCTTGAGAACCACTGCCTACAGCATAACTATGGCATTCAAAATTCATCCTCCTTCAGATCTTTCCTTTTACCCATTCTGGTTCAAGCAGAGAGAAAATGCCAGTTCAGATCAGGATAGGGTTGTTGTTGGTTTTTGTGGATAAGCCTCTCAGTAATCAAGGTTGTTTTCTTCTGCTATGTGTTTGTCTGCTACTCCCGAGAATTTCTCTTCCCTCTCCCCCACTTCCCTCCCCAACCTGACAGCTCTATTCCCTGTTTTTAACTGTCAGCTGCTTCTGTGCTTGCTTCCCTCCTCAGACCCAATGAAGAATGCCTTGCATTCAAAAACTTTTCTAACTTTATTTGTCCAACTCTGTTCCAACTATTTTGTTGGTCCAAGAAAAGATATTGCCCCCCCAAATCCTTGCCTCTTGCATAATGCCTGGACCATCACAGCTATGCCATCTCTCTTAGCCTACTTCAACTCAGATCATTGATCAGATCGAGTCAGTTCAATCCAAAAACGCTTTCTTAGAAAAAAAAAAAAACAAACAAGCTATGGAAGCATTCCCAACATACAGAGAAAGGCAAAGGTATCTGTCAGATGCAAGTGCAATCTCCTCAGATGCCTCCATCCAGGACTGCGTTACCGAGTACAGTCACAATTCTTTGTCCTATGTGAAGTGTTGCTCTAGCCAAGGTAGCTAGAGTGGGCACAGGATGGGGATTAACTCATAGCTGAAATGGGTAGGACACTTGGTTGGGAACAAAAGGCCATGCCTTCTACTCCTATCTCTGTCACTGGCCTACTGTGTTAACTTTGCTTGTTTTCTTTAACCTTCCATTTCTTTTCTAATTACAATATAACCCCTTTCAAATAGGGATTGTCTCACTTATGTGATTAGAGTGCCTGGCTAAGCAAAATAGGGTGCTGATATCAGATGGGGCCTCTGGGTGTTACTGTAATGCCATTAATAAGAACACTAATGTAAGTAAGCAGGCTGAAAAACTCAGTGCAGCACCACAAACACTACAATTTCTTTGAAAATAATATTATAAACTCAGCCCTGCTGACATTTATGTGAACTTATAAATACTTTCTTTATGTATAAATGGCCCTACACAAGACTGCAAGAGGTGATCTCTCTGCAGACATTTTTCCCTCCTGTCAGAAGCAATAGAATTTTTATTAGGCTAATTTCCATTACTCAGCAATGAATGTGTGATCTTTGATCAAACTAATTAGAAATAGTTACACTTTGCACTTACAGATATATCAAATTTATTAGCAAAATTATGTATGTGCACACGTAGCAAATAAATAGTCACATTAAATAATAACTATGACAGTTATACCACTTCTTGGAGTAAGGAAGCATTCCAATTAGGTGGTAAATATTCTAAAAGAGTAAGGCATTTTTTCCCCCATACAAAGTGCATTGTTCAGCTAAAATTAGAGTTTCAGAAAATATTTTATACACACACACACACACACACATATGTATGTATATATGTATGTATATGTATATATGTATGGGCATATATACGTGTATGCATATGTGTGTGTATATATATATATGCATGTGTATGTATATGTATATGTATATGCATACGTACGTACGTACGCGCGTGTGTGTGTGTGTGTGTGTGTGTGTGTGTGTAACTGATAATCAGTCTTTTTTCCACCCATTAGAATTGCTAGGAGGCATTCAGGTATGCAAACTATGAAGCAAATTTGCTAGATTCCCTATCCAAGTTTAATTCACTGTTCAAGGTATGTGGTTTCCTTTCCTGGTTGATTAACAAAAGATTTTTAGCCAAATCCCATTTCATTTTTACACGCCTAAGTGGTTCTTGCATAAGTGTAAACCAAGGTGGGGGGGCTCCGATTCACCCACCTTTCAACACTAGTTGGGGAGCCCAAGAACAAGTTTCCCCCACTGCCTTTGCCCCATCCCATTCTGAAAAAAGCAAGTGCTGGCAAAGAGCCCAGGGCATTGCTATAGGAACCAGGCTGTAGGCTCCCAACAACAACTAGATTCCCCTCTACCCGAGAACCAACCATGAACTTCTGTTTGGTTTGGAGTAACGTTGTAACTCAGAGCGCTTTGCAGAAATCCTTCTGAGTTACAGCCAGGAGCTTCACTTCTGTTGCACCCAAAATTCTGTCCTGGAAGTTATAAGACCACAGCACAACCTTCTGACCTTGTTCAGAAGGGAAATGCAAGGCAAATGTAGCTACACAAATGCAAATCAAATCCAAACTCTGTGTCAGTTCGCATCATTTAATGTGCATAGCTCGGTAAGTGCTGCTTAGGGAAATACAAGTGAAAAAGGATTTGGCCCTGTATCTTTACCTCAGGTCCCCAGTGACAATTCAATACAGCGACCATTATAAATGAAGTCTCATGCTGTGTTTTGACTATTGTGGATGTCAGATACTTAAAATGAACTTCAGCTGGGCACATGGGGCATGTTGTTTAGTGTATATTATCTGTCCACCTCTAAAGGCTGGTCAGAGAGGATAAAAGCCTACTATAGCCTGCAGCTACCAGAATTACCTGTTTATGCCACATGGTAGCAACCCATTTCTTTATCATTGCCAGCCCTGGGTGTGGTCCCAGGTGATTACATATAATGATAATTTTTAAATTAGAGGACTTTTTCACTGGCTTTTCTTTCCAGATATATTTAGTTTATTTGTGAAGATTGTTATAATATATTTTTTAAATATAACCTGATTCAATTAAGTAATATTCTGCTTTATCTGACAAAGGAAAAACAAAACAAAACAAAACAAAAAAAACCTGTGAATAATTTAACCTAAATGGGGGTTACAAAAGGATGGCTGTGAAAATAAAAGCCATGGTTCATATCCCCCTGCTGGTGTAATGTATACAGAGCCCTTTACGCCAGCTGGGATTCTCGTCTCACATTCATAGAAAAAGGGTCTTTATTTTTGTGGTGCACATAGCAATTTGAGGTGGTCTGACTGGGTGCAACACCTTTAAAAAGAAGGAGTCTCCTGTCTGTCCACCATGGATTAGGGTACTGTTGTGAGATGAGACAAGATCTTTATCTGGTCTCAAATCTCGTAGTCTCAAAAAATCACACTTTTTTTTTCACTTACAGAGACAGTTGTTCTTTCTTTGGTCCTTCCAAACCAGGAAAAAATACAGATGGATATCAAAGTTCACCTGTCCAATGCACCTCACCTATGCAGCTCCTCCCATGAAATTATATGAGCACCTTTTTCACACATTTAGCCTCAACACCCCTGTGAGGTACTAAGGTATTGTCAAGCCATCCTGAAAATGGGAAGATGCAGCACAGACAGATCAAACGATTTTAACAGGAAGCCTGTGGCTGAGTAGAAAATCGAACACAGTTTTCTTTTACTGCATTTGATCATGGCCCAGGTGCTGGTCTATCTTTTCTATTTAAAGGCCACTTCTCTCTTGCTATCTCACTCCTTTTTTGAAAAGGTCTTCTGAAAATGTTAACCGATGAAGCAAAACTGTACAGATGGATGTTTGCAAAGTTATGTTTGGGAAGTGTCAGCAGCAGAATGGGGGAAAATATAGGAACTGATCAGTTTTTTTTCATCAGAAGGTTATCAGTCGCCATGTGTTTACTGTTCAGCAACATAAATGCATACAATCAATCAAATAAGTCTAGCAGGAGCAAGACTCTGCACTTATGTTACAGTAGAATCCCACCAGCACTGGCACCATTGTGGTAGAGCATGGGTCTACAAGATCTAGCCCACAGGCCACATGCTGCCAGCCAAAGCAATCCCACTGATCTGCCATAATTATTCATTAACCGTCTCTATTAAATGAAAAGCATTTAGAACCAAATTAATGAGTCTTTTTTCCTCACTTCACAGTGATGTATTCATCTGTAAATACCTGTGCAGTGCAGTTCTCTATTTGCAAACATGCTGAGAGATGCTTGGATTTGACACTATCAAATGTAAAGGATATTTAGATGCAAGTTTACAGTTCAACTGAAATACAAGGACAATTGTGACCTGGAGGGCTGGATTCTAAATTGAGTTTTCCAGAATATGTGGGAATGAAGAGATGGCAGCACCCTGGATTTTGTTTCAGGCTCATCTTACATTTTTATTGTCTCAATAGAGAGAGTGACTCACCAAAATCTTTTTTTGGAGGAAAATGCATTGTTTATATTCCCGTAGATACTTTCCCTGTGGCTCCATAGAAATGTGTCAGGCAATGTGCTTGCTTAAATTGAAACCTGGAATCAGACTAAGAGTCATTTTCACAATGGAATTTCTATAGGGCTGCCAAAGTTTGGCAGCCTAATCCTAAGTCAAGAGCCACAATCTTGTGTGCCCTGCTGCCATGGAGCTTGAAATTTGTAACCGGCAGCACTGACTGGGTGGCAATTATATGTCTTGCCACATGCCCCTCTGTTGGCTGTTGCTTTTATCACAGTGAAAAATAAGATAGATGACAATGAAAAAAAACCCCAACCAGATAGTCTTCAAAAAGTAAGTAGAGAAAAGTGCAAAGACAAACATTATTCCTTTTGGAGACTATCAAGAATAGGATGTCTATAACATAATTGTTTGGACTGCTGGATCACTAAAGGTCAGAAGTTACACAAAAAACAGTTTAAGTGATCAGAAACTGGTTTAAACCTGTAACAGAACAGAAGTTCAGACCACACAAACCAGTTTCAAAATGGTTTTCAAGACTGGTTTAAGATAAACCTGGTTGAATGTAGTATCAGTCTTAACTGACTGAGGTCAAACCAGTTAATGGAACTTCTGTCCCAGACCCCTTCCTGGTTTAAGTTAAATCAGAGTCCTCCAGCATCCCAGCATGCTTTGCAGCCCTGGGCTGGACTGTGCTGTCTGCTCTAGAGAGCTTGGCTGACCCTACCCCTCTGGCCTCTAGCCAGAGCAGGGGAGGGGGCATGGCCAGATGCCAGTCCATCATGGCCCCCTGAGGTGAAGGGGGCAGACCCTGGCTGTCGTCCCCCAGGACCAGAGGGGAGGGGAGTAATAAACCTCCTCCCTTCCCCCTTCACCTTAAGGGGCTATGCTGGGCTAGCATCTGGCTGGGGGCCAGGGTCTGGCCATGCTCCCTTTCCCACCAAAAGCCTAGCAAGGCCTGCTTCCTTCCCCTCCAGGCACATCCCAGCTGGAATCCCTGCAGGCCAGGGTAGGGGTTTAAACCCCTCCCCAATCATACTCTGGTCTGCCAGGGCTAGCTATGTCCCACACCCCACCCCTCCCACCTCAGCTTCCCTCAGCCACTGTGGAAGGGAAGGGAAGGCTCGCTCTAGCACCCTCTGGCTTCTGGCCTGAGCCACCCTAGGCATGTGTTTGCATTTCTGGAATCAAAAGTGAATGTCTATTCACTTGCTTGGTGGTTCAATCTACACAGGTTAGACTAACCTGCAAAAATGGAATCAATTCAGGTTTGGGCTTTTTGAATATCTTTACTGAGCCCGGAGGTTAAAAGAAGCAGTGATAAAAGATCAAAAGGTTGCTGAAAAACGAAATGACTTTTCTTGTATCAGCCTTCGCCGGTACAGATGTTTATGGAGTTCCAATCCTAGATAGGAGACAGAAAGCAAAGAACAGGATGAAATGGTCAGTTTTTCCAGGAAAAAATACTCTGTTATGAAAAAAATAAAAGAGAGAGAGAGAGAGAGACTGGGATCTTTTATCTCAGAAAGAAAACAAATAACTGTAAAAAATAGTGGTCTGAGGAAGTCTGTCAGAAGTCTTCCATTCTCTTGCTCTCATAAAACAATAGCAAAATGAGAGTCGATGAAATTGAAAGGTGGCAGAAATTGAACAATACATTTGCACAGGATTATATCTTATTTCATATTATATACAATTTTGCACAATTAGACTGTAGAATATATCTCCATTGGAAGTCATTAAGAAATTTAAGAACTTAAAAAAAGGTGTAACAAGAATTAGATATATATATGGGTAGCACGATTATCCACATTTCTCATAGTTCATGCTATCAAATTCTGTGGAAGGCCTATTAAAAATAAAATTTCAGAGCTTAATCAATACCTAATTATTAGAAATCAGAATGAGACCAAATGTAACTCTCTCTGCCTCATGTTGGAAACACTTTCCTCTCATTTAGGTTTCTGTTAGAGAGAGCATATTGGACTCTGATAAAGTACAAAGCAATTTTTGTGTTCCTATGGTTATGATTCATACTTCAGACTACAGTGTTTGTGCCCATCTCATACAAGTATCCTGCAGAAAGTAGAATGCTTATAGGTTATCTTACTTGCTTTTTGTGCTTCCACCATGCATCATATCCTTGTAACTTTGTGACAGGTTCTTGGTCAGGTTCTTCCTGCTCTTTCATACACTGGAGACTCCAATGTCACCTGGTATCAGCCGATATAGCTCCAAACCAAGCATAGTATTTCCTGGTTATGAACATTTCCAGAAAGACAGCCAGCCTTTGACCAACAAATAAATTATACGTTTCAGATCACCTTCTTATCTTCATATATTTTGACCTTTATATTGGTCATGACTACATATGCATTAATGTGCTGTAATTACTACACATCAAGTTTAGTACCTGTAAGAATAGGTAATAACTAAATGTGCAGTAACCAGTGCTACTGTGCAGTGGCACTGGCACGTGCCTTTTAAGTGACACTAATGCACAGCAGACTCATTTTACTGTGCATTATTTGAATAGCATGGCTTTCATCGCTATGTGCTAATGCGCAGTAGAATTAGCCTACTGCACATTTAGTGTCTTGTGTAGATGCACCCATTGTTATCACTGAAAAAGTTTGGAGGAGTTATTGTTATTGCAGACTCTATTGCGTTAACAAATATATTCCACTTGGCTTTTCAGATACCAGCACAGCTGTGTAATATATGTCTCATGGCAGAGTGTACGGTATTTGGCATGAGCACATGTGCTGAACTGGCTGCAGATACTTGAACAAGTGAACATGCCTCCGGTGTTTATATCGGTCTATTCATTGACAGCTACAGAAGTCTTGTTGGTGTCAACTGTAGTTGCATGGAGTTGTGTCTAAGTTCAATAGGGACACTTGCAGAGTAAGATCCTG
>NW_005841890.1:581868-591199 GCF_000455745.1 Alligator sinensis
GAGTATGTATATATGAATATGGCACAATGCAGTGCCATGCAGAGGTGTCTCAGTTAGCTCAGTACAAGTATAGTCATGGTTAACATGGAGCACTTTTTGGGTTCATATATAGGGGCCTACCCAAGTTGTGGTAAGATAACAGGTTTCATGGCCGACTTGCGGCATGCAAATGCAATTTGGTGGACATTTTGCAGCAGTCCCACCCCACCACTGATTGGTGGAGGGTGCCTTCACTCAGTCTACTTCACTACTGCTTTCTTTGCCCCATCCTTGTCACTGATTGACAGAGGGCATTTTCATTCAGTCTACCACCCTACCGCTTATTTTAAATTTTTTTTGGTTGATTACATGGGAAAGCGCAACCAATGCTGGATTTCCCGGTGCTTGCAGACAATGCTGTTTTTTTGCAGTTTCCACAAATCTGCAAAACCATCAGTTGAGTAGGTCCCTATTCATATGCCCTGCTTCTTAGCAGGGCTAAAAGCATTGTATAGCCCATTGTGAGTAAGAGTGGCAGAACCTGGCCTTACCTGCTTTATGGAAAGGCCTGTAATGATTGTAACTTTGCTGTTGAATTAGCTGGTCCAAATTTCCTAAAGCGCTATTCTAACTCCCTTGAAGCCTCCTGAAGCAACCACAGTGACTTTTACAACAATCATTCCTTCCTGCCTGCCAGATACATCTACCCCAAGCAGAGTAAACAGGGGGAGGAGGAGCTGCAGAACAGACTGCATTCATATTGCTTGCTATCTGTGTGCTACAAGGTCAAGGTGTTTTGTTATCTAATTATCCTAGGGAATGCTTTTCTTCCATGTTGATGAGCAAATATGAGCCACCTATAAAGATTTTTTTTTTTTCCTGTAGCTGTATGTTATAAAGTTGCATCTGCTTTCCTTTTAATTTGCAGGAATAGTATCAAATCATCTTGCTTTGCTCTAGAAATACGAAGTGCTCTTGGAATACAGACTAGTTTGAGTGTGCCCTTTTTCTCCTCCCTCTTTCAGGGGGATTGGGTTCTTGTACAAGCTCACCCTCCGATGTATATCTCTTTCCAATTATGAGAGCTGGTCAGGGATTTTTCTACGACTTCTTTTGGTGGTGGTAGAAAATACCGTTTTGTCAGATCCACGTCTTTTCACAGGATTGAACTTGTTCCAATGAAAGTTTCTTTGGGATTTTTTTTTTCTTTTCAGTTCCAGAATGGAATTCCTGGTCAAAAGCAGAGGAGGTGAGGCTTTTACCTTCCCCTGATAAAACATATCTGCATGATGAATAGCAGATAGTTTGCTGATCAGAGCACTCACATGTGCTGGAGATGGCCCACTGGTCTGATCCACTTTAGCACTTCTAATGTTCTTAAAAACAGAGTTGATTTACTTCCTCTTTTCTTTTTCATAAACCAGAAGAGGTTTATGTCAACAGGAAACATCCTACATCATATACCAACGACACTTTTAAACTAGAATTTAAGGGAACAGCATTTGGTGAGTTAAAGAAAAGATAGAGGGCCAAATCCTCAGTTGACAAATACCATATGAGATTCTGGTCTGTAAACCTTAGGTTCTTAGCAACATTGTCTATTTATTCCTCGTGTTAAACTACATGACAACCTATGATCGGGCCTGATTTAGCTTAGCAGCTCAGCTAGAATTTAACTTATTTGTTTCCCAAATGCATGCGTTTTGATGAACTGTCGGTGGGACGACACCCTGAATGAATAATAGAATGGAGACAATAAGGGAGATATTCCATAGGAAAAAAAATCTCACACAACACTGAGCAATTCTTTTGAATGCCTTTGAAGATCCCAGAAGGCTTGACTACATTTCCAAGCAGATTAAATGGTTCATTTTTCCCATTCTTCAGTTTATCATGACATTCATTTGAACAGATTGTGGGTAATACTACTTTGGAGCTTTATATAAGGTGGTTTAAAGCTCTTACCTTCTTGTGATGTAGATAACCAGATCAATCATGGATATTCACTAATGGGCTCGTAACAGAGATGCCAAGGGGAAAAAAGGGGAAATATGCTATTACTGATACTTGATCATTATTTATTATTTGTAGAAATACCTTGTGTTTCATTGTAATGTGAACTGTGTAGGAGGGAAGTTCTAGGACCGAAAAGATTAACAGTCCAGATAGATAAGAAGAACTAAAGGCATAGACAGGAAGTATCATTTTTCTTATTTTATGCGAATAAATAAGGAGCTGACTTACATTTCTCCCTGGAAAAATTGTTCCTGTATTTGTCCCAGAATAGAAATATCCCAGGATTGGCATGTACACACATCATCCTTTTAATCAGGGTTTAGTGAGCAACCGAGAGCCCTGCTTCTTATCTGCCATTGATTCAATGATGCAGTCATGGGATAACCATCCAGATACACTTTGTGATATCCCAGGATCAACTGCTAGCTCTTTTTATCCCATGTACATTTATAAGATTTATCCTGGGACAAAAGACACAGATTGTTCTTTTTATCCCATGAACCTTTTCTAGGATTTATCCTGGGACAAAAGACACAGATTGCACTTTGGGATTTATCCTGGGACAAAAGACACAGATTGCTCTTTTTATCCCATGAACATTTATAGGATTTATCCTGGGACGAAAGACACAGATTGCACTTTGTCCCAGTCTAAAATGGTTTATCCTGGGTCAAATGCAATGTGTATTTATAGTCTAAGACAAAGAGACTAGTATTTACAAGTTCCAGGTACTTTTGAAAACTCAGACTAGGCTCTCTCACACACAATTCAGAATGCCTGGAACTGAAACCAAATCTGCCAAATTTTATTCTATGGCCTTACCAAAAATAAAATAAAATAAAATAAAAAAAAATCATTGCTCTCAAAAGAGAAACAATGCAATGCATGTAGATGCTTTCAACTACCATGTCACCCAAAGTTTAAGGAAAGAAGCCAAGAATGAAAATATTTCATTCTAAGCTGCAAAAGGAACATAGTGATTACTCTCAAAAGCAAGTCCTACATGAATGCAATGATTTTTGTTTACACTAAATAGAAATAGCTTGGCCATTAATTATTCATTTCACAAGTGCTTTGATATGCTGAGGCTGAGAAATAACCTCAAATTATTTGTGAAATTTCTAGTTTGAAGCTCCTCATGAAACAAATCAAGATGATTTACTCCAGGTTTGGAGCTTTAAAGTTCCACCTGTCTGATGGGGAATGGCATGTGTTTCAGGGTCAAATCCATTGAATGATTCTAGGCAAAAAAATCCTTCCTTTGCTGGAGGGTACTTGGGATTTAAAATCCCAGGACGGCCCATTAAGGCACTGATTCACCTGCCATCCCTGTACAACAAAGCGTGTGCTTAAGTCTCATTAAATTCTTCTATGTTTTACTTGGAGGCAGTCATACTAAAGCCAGTTTAATTATCATCAGTTTATGCTGCCGTTCATCCTAACACTCCAGATATTTTAACTTTGAAAATGTCAGTCATTTTTATGTGCACTCAAGTCATTGTTGATAGGAGCTGGGAGAAGTGTCTAAGAATATTGTAGGACAGAGGCTGGACACTCTTGCTGGAGATGACATTCTGTTTGAAAACTTTATTTTTTTTCTCGGAACCTTACATTTGATTTGTTCTGCAAAAAGGTGGTACTTGGGACTTACTGGAACCTGGCCAGCATGGCAGCTGTAGTTATCAGGGATTCAGATACATGCTGGAGATGAAATTCTTTACAAGGTTCACTTCTCTATACCATATGTTTTGGGACTGCCCAAGGCTTCAGGCTTTCTGTGACAAAGTAATTTAATGACAAGATAAAATTTAGCCATATTCTTTCTCTTCCTCCTTCATCTAGGGAGATTGGACTGTTGCAAGAAGTCTTTTCAATGATCACCCAGTGTGGTTTCCCCAATCACAGCTAATTACTGAGCTCTTAATTTGTTAGCATTAGGAACCCCCTTAGGCCTCCAAAATTATTGAATTACATCCAGGCCAAAGACAATTAGTTACCCTTGAACAGACCCACTGTAATTGCTGGAAAACATGGAGGCAAGATGATACTTTGAGGTAACTTTCTTTGGAGAGCTCTGACTTTTTTTTTTTTTTCTGAACCATTCATTCGAACTAGCTGGTTTCAATTTGCTTTTCTTTTCCTTGCATGTTATTCTCTACCCTCAAAACCGGTGTACTTATTTGAATCTACTACTTTAGCCTGTTCAAACCAAAGCGATAAGCATCTCTGAATGAAACAGCCTGTTAAAATGATGTTAAATGTAGGCAGCTTAACTGCTTAGTCGCATGGTCCTGTCCATTTAAATCATCCGTGATGTACACAGAAATGTACTGAACACATGAAGGTCTCTGCATAGCAGAATCGTGCATATAATAATATACAATTATGCATAGCAGGAGAGGAGGTCACACTTGGATTCTGCCAATAGGGATTGATACTGCCGAAAATGATATTATTCTGCTGTTTCTTCATAAGGATAGAGCAAATTCTTCTCAGAAGGAATGGGCAGATGCTGCAAGAACATTTTCACTGGGTGTGTCTACATGAGATGTTTTACTGCACAGCAGACTAATCGACTGTGCAGTAAAGCATCACCATCTACACATATGCACCATTTAATGTGCAGTAAATTAGTCTACTGTGCAGTTAGCAACTACCTCTAAATATACGTAGTAAATTAACTGCACAATAGATACTGTGCTGTAGTGCATGTGCAGACACTGACAGGGAGAAAAATTGCTCCCAGTCAGCCCCAACACCAGCGGGCCACAGGGGACAGGGAACTCCCCCAGTCCTGGCACTGCCCAACACCCAGCTCTCCCCAGTAGCTCTCCCAAGAGTAGTTCCCAGCTGTCTCCAAAGTAGCTCTCTGCCTTCCACCCCCCATAACCCCATCCCAGTGCTTCTGGGAACCCAAGTGTTGGGAATTCCTGCCCAGCCAGGGGCTCATTGCCAGTCCCACCAACTGATCAGGGCAGGGGGCTGGGAAACAGCTGCAGGGGAGATGACACTTTCCCAGTCTCCTGCCCCTATTGGCTGATCAGGGCAGAGGGCTGGGAAACAGATGCCCTGGAGCTAGGACAAACCATGCCACTCCTACCCCAACCTCCTGGAGCCCAGGCCTGACCCTAGTGCCCACTGCCAGCCTGGAGCTAGCACCCTGGGGGAACCTAGAGCGTCCCCTGGCTGCTGTATGGGAGCAGAGCAACGCAGGATTATTGCTGCCCTGAATTGCTTCTCTCAGGAGCAGTCCTGACGGATGCACATGTAGACATGCTATCAGAGAAAGCTTACTACACAGTAAGCTTTCTGTGCATTAATTGCACATATAGACATACCCACTGTGCTCAAGTTTTAATTGCCTGGACCATGTAGTGCTTAAGCCTGCATAGAGAAAGAGTCTAATGACTGGCCATAGAAGCAGTTATATATTTACCAGTATTTATCGTCATCACAAGAGGAACAAAGAGGGAGTGTCCTTTCTTTTACTTAATCTTTGTTTTATTCTTGGTTTTTTTTTTACCTTAGGGTGCGAGTGAGAAAGAAGCAAATGATGGGCTGAGTTATATCTGAGTGACTACTGGCATTACATATGCACGTCCCGTTTGAATCACCATGAACAGCATTTGACCCTACCATAGTCCTCCTTGATGATGTTAAGTCCAAATGTCCCTCAAGGGAATTTCCAGTAGCCCAGGATCAGCAGGTCACAGAGATAGTCCATGTTTAGTCCCCTTCTCCTAGCCACAGTGCTTGAAACAAGGGATGGGGCTACAGTACTCCAGTAGTCTCTGGAGTAGCTGTACTCCGTTTCCACTCCTGAAAACAGGTGGATCAACTGAAGTCTGGCACCTGATCCCTCAACATCTAACTTACCATGAGCCTATTACACAAGGCAGGCACTTTAAAATCAGAGACTATGAATCTTTGAAGGCTGTTTAAATGCAGCTGTAATTTATTACTTCTATTAAAATTGCATAACAGTTTGCAGCTATAATACACATTCACAACCAGCTGTGCATTCATTTTATAGCCTGGGGAGTTTGAAATCAATACCACCTTCTTGTAGGGGAGATAGGATACTCACAACCCTTCCTGTCCCTCTTCACCTATGTGAACTTGGACCTTAGGTAAGATTTCAAATCAAATAGAGGGCTGAAAGTGAGGTGCATACAAGTATGGATTAGTGACCACTCTGTTTGGCCCTGGAACAGATTCTTGCTTATCTTTGAATTGCCTTCTAGAAGAACATCAAAGACAACGATCTAAATGTGATTTCAGATTTCTCCCTTAAGTCAGGTATTTTTTCTCATCTAATCAAGATAACGGGAAAATTTGGAATGATTAAATTCCAGCAGGGCTTGATTAATCACATCTGATTTATGATAGCTTTACCCTGGCATGACTTCACTATGGCCTCATATTATTGGTGGCTCAGGTCCTAAGTAACAGCCCTCAACTTGTTCCAAAGCATGTGTCTGCAGTCTTCAGAATAGAAACCTTGGTCTCCTATAACTACACTGGCCTGTCACCTGGAGCTTTGAAAAACTAGGGCTGTGTTAAAGTTAGTAAGTAAACCTGAAATTATTTACAGGGTTTTATGAGTTTTTTAATAAGTGGGCACAAGTTTTTTTTTTTCATTTGTTTGGGGTTTTTTTAATGTTTTAAAGATGTATAGATTTTGAGGCCAGAAAGGGCTTTTGCGATTGTTTATTTTGACCTCCTGTAAATATACGTCTCCAAATTTCTCCCAGGGATTTCTGTAGCACACGCAATAGCTTGTGAAGCAAAAACATCTCTCCTGGAATCAGAAGGTGAGGGCAAGAAAGACCTTGAAATGTGATCTGGTTCATGCCCATGCCCCACAGAGGGTTGATGATGCCAATCTACCCCCGACAGATACTTGTCTAACCTGCTCTTGAAGACCTTCATTGATAGAGATTGCACAGCCTCCCTGGGTTTAGAAAGATGTCTAGACTTGATTTAGAGACTTCACATTGTGAAATCTTCCTACATCCTTCAGTAATTAGTTCCCTCAGGGTACATCTACACATAAAGGTAAAGCTATTAAAGTAAAGAAATAAACTGCTTTACTTATAGTGCTGGAGTTTATAGGTCCTGGGTGCCGCATTTGCACTTGTGCCCAGGACTGCAGAAGGTGGAGCCGGATTGGATCAGCTGGCACGGGGTCCCTGGGGGTGCAGCCTGCCAGCCTGGGGCTGCTCCGACCCAGCTCAACATGCTGCAGGGGGGCTGGCTGGGGTATGAGGGGGCTCCAATGAGGGGCTAACTGACAGGCAGCCCCCACACTGAAGCACCGTCATGTCCCAACCAGCTGCGCCAGTCTAGACACGCGGTGCTGCGGAGTGAAAAACGTCACAACAGGATAGAACTTGTATTTACAAGCACTACCCTTCTGCAAGGTCAATTAGTTTCTTGCAGCCTAATAGGGCCGCACATGTAGACACGAGACATTTACTGCGGAGTTAATTAGTCTACTCCACGGTAAATGTCTTGTGTGGATGCGCCCTCAGTTAATTGCCCTCACTATTTAAAATGCATATCCTTTCTTTGTTTTTACGTGATGAACTCTGCTGTCAGAAAAAAAAAATAATGTGGTTCTGGCGTGCTGACTCTTGGAGAAGCCCGGCCCAGGTTACATGTTTGTGAGGTGAGATGAAACTCCAGGCTTCAGCACCAGAGTTTCTTGCAGCTCATGTCTTTAGCAAACCACTCTGAATGCAAGTAACTGTTCGGCTCTCCATGTAAAGGGAGCTCGGCACATAAATCTACTGAAGGGTGATAAGCAGGGCTAGATTGACAGATGCTGGCGGCTTGGGAAATATCTTTTGATCTGCTTACTTTAGTAACAAAAAAATAGTTTTATCACTTTTTTACTCCCATCAGAGCTACACAGCCAACACAGCAAAGAGAATAAGTTAGATCATTTTCCATCTCATGCAGCATCAGCAGAGCTGCTAAATTCCAATCCCATGGTCAAATTCTGCTTTCTGTTACACCTGGTCAACTCCGTTACAGACACGATGGTTGCCCAAGCATCAACAAAGAATGAACTTAGAGGGCAGGATCTTTATATCTGACAATGAATATATATGCAACAGATTACAGCATTTCTTTCCTATTCTAGGCTGGTCTGAGACTCAGGAAATATGTCTTTTTACTTATGGTTATCCTTTTTCTGTGTGATCCAGACATCAGTGAAACATAATAATATGCAAGCCCTCATCTTTGGAGTCATTCCTCAGAATTTAATAATACTTCCAGAGGCATGAATGACCCAAGTGTCATCTACATTACAAAGCCATCCTTATGTTTAGTCATAGGCTTATGGTCTGTAAATCACATGAGTCCTGTTCATTTTAGTAGAGCTGAGCTGATTTATACCAAATGAAGGTCTGGTCATGTAAGTATAGGGAAATGTGTGTTATCTTTCTTAGCACTGCATATATTACTTAGCTGGACAATGTAAATAAGTATAGTTTTGACTACTGGAAAAATGAAAATGTTTATATAACTTTTTTATAACTAGTATTTTTTTACAAATGCTGATTTTTGATAGTTTTCAATGGAAATTATGAAACTATACCAAACAATCAAATAATAAATATAGTTTTGATTCATTTTGATAAGCTATGTATATAAGGAAAAACATTTGCAAAAATGTCACAATTCTAAAATTAAAAAATAAAAGTGATGTTTGCAAAAGAGCTACTAAAAATAGAAAGAAAAAAAAAACACTTGTCAATGAATGTTGATAAATTCTAATATGTCTGTGTGGAATTTTATAAAGGCATGAATATCAACCTTTGGCAGGAATTGCTATAGGATAGGAAACCCAAGATGGTATAGTTTGGTGTAATTGTATGAAATAAAGAATGAATACAAACTTTCTGTTCCATGTTAGTACAGTGCCTACAAGAAAGGGGTGTTTATAAATGAGTGGAATGAATAAATGGTACTAAGGAAAATGTAGATTGCTTATAGAAAATACTTTCTTTGCTGAGCATAAGCTATATTCTTTAAAGCAGGGGTAGGCAACGTTTTTTGGCCAGAGTGCCGAAAACCCCCACAATGCTTACCTTGGAAGGTGCCGGAGTGCCGGCATGCCAGAAAAACAAAATGAGGGCAGGGGGTACATGGCAGGAAGTCCTGCTTGTGCCCCCTGCCCCCTAGCCCTGCTGTCCTGTGCCCTCCACCCAAAGCTCTTGCCCCCCAGCCCTGCTTATGACCCTTGCCCCCTACCCAAAGCCCCTGCCCCCCAGTCATGCTGCCCCTTGCCCCCCACCCAAAGCCCCTGCCAGCCCAGGCTCTGTGG
>NW_005841890.1:591230-609522 GCF_000455745.1 Alligator sinensis
CGGCGTGGGACCCTGGCGTGGCAAGGCACAGTGGCGGGGACAGAAACCTGCCTGCTCTGAGCTCCCCGCTGCCCTGCCACACTTCCCCTGTGTGCATGGGAGCAGTGTGGGCAGCAGCACAGGGTTGTGCCCATCACTGTTGCCCCCGCCTGCAGGGGAAGTGTGCAAGGCAGTGGTGAGCTGGGAGCAGGCAGCTTTCTGCGCTCCCCGCTGTGCCCTGCTGTGCCAGGTTCCAACGCTGCTTTGCAGAATCTGCAAGGGCAGCACAGTGGGGAGCATTGCTGACATTTGTTGCCTCCCCAGAGCCTGGGGCCAGCTCTGGGGCTGGGAGGTGGCTGGGGCCAGGACCGGGGTGGAGAGGCAACGGATGTTTGCAGCTGGCCCAGGTTCTGGGTAGCTCCTGATAGCCACGGACCGGTTCTGGGGTAGCTCCTGATAGCCACGGAGCCTGGGCTGCTTGCAGCAAGGCTTCCATGGCAACAGCCCAGGCTCCATGGCTATCAGCAGCTACCCAGAGCTGGGAACTTCCATGGGAGGCCCTGGGCTCTGGGAAGGCAGCGGGTGTCCTGGGCTGCTCCCAGCATGCCTTGCAGCATTCCAGCTGCCTGCTGGGAGCAGCCCGGGCTCCCAGTTGGCAGCAGCTACCCAGAGGTGGGGCTGGCTGCAGCCAGGAGGTTGCAAAGAGCTGCTGCCTCCCCCACCCCAACACCTGCCAAGGAAAATGGCCTTGCGTGCCATGCTCGGCATGCGTGCCAGGGGTTGCTGACCCCTGCTTTAAAGGAAGGACAATATGTTACTTAGAAGCTGGATCCAAGCAAAATCAATGCAGTCACCTTAAAAATCACCCAGAGGTGGGGCTGGCTGCAGCCAGGAGGTTGCAAAGAGCTGCTGCCTCCCCCACCCCAACACCTGCCAAGGAAAATGGCCTTGCGTGCCATGCTCGGCATGCGTGCCAGGGGTTGCTGACCCCTGCTTTAAAGGAAGGACAATATGTTACTTAGAAGCTGGATCCAAGCAAAATCAATGCAGTCACCTTAAAAATCACACACCTGGGCTGATCACTGGATAAATCAGAGCGATAAGCCTGACGAAGGGTGTTTGTGTCCAAAAGCTTGCTAAAAAGATTTTTTTCCAACTATTTGAGTTGGTCTAATAAAAGATACCAGATTTACCCAAACAACCTTGTCTGCCGGAGATAGTCTTGAGGGCATATACTGGAATTCAGCTGAGTACCCAAAGCACTAGGGCAGAGTTAGGCTCCTGATTTGTTTCTCTCCATCTGACCCCACGTCATTTGCATGTAACCCAGCTTCAATGCAATGGATGAAGGCTGCCCTCCATCCCAGTCCTCCCATAGCCTGGTGGCAAGCATAGTCTTAAGAGAAGTGGGAGGTGTGGGTTGAGTCCTCTCATTCTGAGAAGGGTTATAGAACCCAGATCTCCCATTTCATTGATAAGTTCTTAAACTACTGTGAAAAAGGTGGGTACCACCACCATGTGTGTCTGTGCTTTCCAGTGAAAATGCCTGTCTTGCTATGCTTTGTACTGAACTCACTTCCTAACAGCCTTTTCATACCACTTCTTCTGCTGTGGACTCCTAACTCCTGCCTCTATGGGCTGCGTGAGATGACATGGAGCCAGGTGACCTGGCCCAGCAATGGCCAGAGATATAACATGCAGTGTTTGAGATCTGGGAAAACCCTGCAGGAGAGCAGGGGTGGGTGCAAAGTGGGGAGTGCAAGGTGCAGACCGAGGTTGGGGGATGATTCTGCTGCACCTCTTACATTGGTGCCTAGGGCTGGTACCCCTCTCACTCACCCCTAGTTACTCTACTGCACTCTGCTCTTACTCCCAATCTCTTTGCAGAACCCCCGAGGACCCATCACAGACCCCCAGAGTTTCTTGGAACCTAAGATGAAAACTAATGCTCTAGGCCATTAGTTTATGATGGAAATTAGATAGGAGATATGTGCCTATCTACTAAAACCAGGATGCTCCTGTGCATGTGTAGAAGCCCACACTTGGGCCATAAGGATCTTCGGGGTCCAAAATGTAGGTTTTGAATGAATGTAGGCAGCTGATGAGTTTGATGACAGATCATGAAAAGGGTATTCTAAATCGTTGCTTGTGATTTAGGTACCTGAGTTCCTTCTATGTTTCATTTAGGCACCAGTCTGGTTCTGACTTGTGATTATGATGACGAATAAGCTGCAAACAAGGTGATAATGCCCTAAAACTTTTCTACCTTTGCTTTCTACAATACTTTGAATAAGCAAAAACTAAAGTTCACTGTTGTTCAGGGCTGGGAATACAGCAGCAGTCTGTTGGTGCCACTGACAATTGACATTGAGTAGTGATGTTGCATTATTTCGACGCTCATGAGCCCATATTGTATTCTCAGTTGTTTGTTAGTTAAACTGTATAAATGCCTGTAACAAATGTTTTATAGATACTAGAAACTGTCTTTTATCGCAGAATACACATTCTCTGCTCCAAGGATAAAACTGCACAGTGCCAGTAAGCGATTTTCTGCTTCATCATTAATTGACTACTGTTTCCTTCTCTACTTTATAACTTGATGTCAGGGTGGGATTTTAAATCTCTGTTCCAACTGTGTTACATAAAAGCAGAGATTTGCAAAGACTTAGAGCACTAGGGCATAGCCAGATCTGTGACATACCTATAAAGACAATAAATGAAGGCAAGAAAAGTAGGAACTGAGTGAGGAAATGGCACTGAAGGAAAAATGTAGAAAACTGTATTCATGTTAATCAAAAGGCAATTGGATGCAAGTTATACAAGACAATGGTTTTAATGATATAAACAATGAGAAAAAAGAATGAGTACAGAAGGGGGGGAAACAGTAGCAAGAGAAAAGATGAATAGTCCTTGTTAAGACATTACAAAATCAAAGGGCAAGAGTTTCTTGTATGACACGTATCAACATGGGAAAAGGAGCCATAATGAAAGCTGAAAGTTTGAAGCCTACAGATGCATATCAAAAACGGAGCATATTGGAGCAGACAGCTCAAGTGTGGCTGTGGCTGGACTATGTTGAATGAATAATGTATTGGGTATCTGAATACCTGCTGCTTAAAGAGAGTAGTAGCACAGAGTAAATTGTAACAAATCAGTGTAAATCTTTCATTCTTCAAAGAACAAATTCAGGAACCGTCCTCAAATACCTAGTTGCTGCTGGAATATTTCAGCATAATAGAAACTCATAGTCACAGTCGTCACTGCTGTGTGCTATGCGGTTCTTGGATTAAGCAACTCCTAATAACATTGACTCGATAGGCTGGATGTTTTGCATTTCTAGGTACTTCAAGTCATAATCAAAATTCTTGTCCACAAACACAAGCATGATACCAATGTTCTGGTCTGAGTTTTATATACCACCAAACATTGTAAAAAAAAAAATCTTTAGAAGGTATCAGTCTTAAAAACACTCCATGCTTTGTGATACTGTCCTTGGAGCTGAACTACGTAACTTGTAAAACCCATGAATGGATGGTTCAGGTGTGCATCAGCATTTTCCAGCCTGTATTTTTTTTCTCCTGACATTGCTGTGGGAGAAAATGAAAGGGTCCAGGGACTTGAGAAAAAATATATTTTCCATACCACTGCATACTACAGATTATTGACACATACAACCAGCTAGATCGTTATTTGTATTATTTGTATTAAGGTAACACATTAGAAACCTCTTCATGGACCGAGAATATTAGTGTGCTAAGCAAAGTTGAAACAGAACAAAAAGACGATGCCTCCAATAATACCTGTTCTTCCCAGATATTTAAGAATATTTAAGGAAAATATGTCCCTTTCATAATCATATTTGTTCGGTGAAAAAGTTACTTATAATGTACCTGTATCAAAAATAAATTGGCTGATGCTTTTCTTATTAAAAGAGAAAATATATAAATGTGGGAAATCATTTTCAGAATTCCTAAGGCCTGACCAAAGGAAGGAAGGAAGGTATGGCGGGAGGATAACTGTGGTTACATACCCAGAGGAGAGAACCAGACACAGATAAAAAGCATAATAATATAATATGCACAGATATAAAGATGTATATATATAGATACTTTTAATATTATATTATATTATATTATATTATATCACTATGAGCATATATCCTAATATATAATATAAACATTGATATATTGTATAAACATATATATAAATATATATAATATACATTGAAGTGATAATATACATAATGTTTTATAATTATATTTAATTTTCTAACTACATACTTACTTAATTGTAGCAATATATAGCTACAATATATATGACATTTTTATATACAGACTATGACTTTGTGTGCATCTATGCATGTGTTTATGCATGTTTGTGCATGTAAACTTTGTAGTTTTATTCTTTTAAATCTGTTTCTTTTCTCTTCTTTTGGATCATTTTTACTACTAATATTTTAATATTAGAGGGGCTCCCCACTGCCTCAGTGTGCTAGGTTTTGAGCTCACTCATACTGGAGACTGGCTGTGCCAGAGATACAGAAGTTTAAATAGAAAATGCAGAGAAAGGGTTGGAATAAGGAAGTGTTATTCTTTGCTCCTTTTAAAGCTAAGGGACTGAGGGACATAAGGATGAAAGGGCTTCTCAAAGGTCACACAAAAGTCTGTAGTACAGAAGAGAATTGAGCCTTGATTTCCCCAGCCTTTAACCATAAAACCACCATCCCTCTCCTGAGATAAAACCATTAGAAGTGCTCAGACTTGATTCCCTTGCCCTAAGAAAAGTGTCAGTCAGTGGGATATTCTCTATAGGGGTCCCTTGGTGATACTCTTCCCCTAGTCCAAAATAACTGGCATTTGTTGAAAATTCAGGGCATGCTATAAAACAGCATCTGAGAGGGGGATTAGTCACACTGGGATGAAGGGCAAGTATTGTCTACTAGTTGATAAGTTCATTTTTCTACTGTAATATATGGCTGGGGGGATCTTGGAGTTAAAGTTTTCCTAATGCATGTGCTCTAGTCCTATCTTGGAATTAAAGTTTTCCTAATGCATGTGCTCTAGTCCTCTCTTCTTATACATCTTTCCAGTGCCCAATGTCTACACCCATAATACCATCCACCATTGTCACGAAGACTTGAAACTTCCAGTGGAGACAACTATACAGGGCACTGGCCGCAGGTATCTTTGTCTGTCCCTTGGACCCATCAGTGTTGGCAGCCTGCCTCTTTTGTGAGGATGAAGTGAAGGAGACACTCTTCCACACCTTCCTTGACTGCCCATAGATGTGGGCACTCTTCATTGCCCTCAGTTCACTCTTTGGTATATTGGACTTAGACTTCTCTGAAACCATGTATATTTTTCCTATTCCATACCAGGAAGACAAGGAGAGCATGATCCTGCTGGGCTAGGCTAGCAGGGTGACCCACAGATCCTTGCTACATGTTACATATATCATGCAATTCACTGGTTAATTGTGCAATACATTTAGAATGACCAGAATTGCAAAGCAATTATCACATGATAAAAATTACTATCCATCTATTAGGTTTGAAAATGTGTACGAAATCTATAGGTAGTTTTTATCCAGCTTTATCTGAATGTGTAGCAGAGAACAAAAAAGCCATAGGAACCAACTCTCAGGCTAGGGACAGAAATTACACATAAACCAGGATAAGTGATTGGAAACTGGTTCAAATCTGTAACACAACAGAAGTTCAGTGCACATAAACCACTTTCGAAATGACCAGGACCATGTATGACAGGTAAATCAGTTTATTGAATTTCTGTCCCAGATCCCCTCCAGATTCAAGTTAACTCACAGTCCCCCGATATCCCAGGATGCTTTGCACCTCCCCGCAATCTCCCTCTCATAGGGTGGGCAGGCTAGCCTTGGCCCAAGCTGTCTGCTCCAGCAGAGCAGGGAGTCATGCTCTAGCACCCCCCAGGCTTCTGGCCTGGGCCACTGCAGGCATGTGGCTGCATTTCTGGAATCAAAGTTAATGTCCATTCACTTGCTTGTTAGTTCAATCTATGCAGGTTACACTAACTTGCAAAGATTGAATCAATTCAGCCTTGAGCTTTTTGACTGTATTTCCCCTCAAGGACTAGTTCTGATGACTGGTTCTTGGTCCAGCTGTGTCTTTCCTTTGAGTTCACTGTACAACAGAACATAGACAAATCTGTGTCTCTCTGGGCTACCAAGGGGACATCTGGTATAGTAAAAGATGCAAATTAGTCCAAAAAGTGTGGACATGTGAATGGTGTTGGAGGAGAAGGTTTCAATCTTTAAAATTATCTCTCTCTCTTCTCTACGTGTAAAGCACCAACAGCCTTCCAGGTGCTAATGTCCCCTTCCACTTCCTCCCAGTGTCTCTCTCTTCTCTGGGCTCTCTTCCTTCTACCTTTTGGCTCTTTTGCTCTTGGTGCTGCTACCTTTTCAAAATGCTACTGGGGTCATTTTTGTTGGTTATACTAACAGTACCCTCAGATACCCTGTTTGCCTTCTCTATTCTTATTCAACATGCTGTGGTTCACAAAGTTTTTGATGGATCTGCTGAGAGCGAAGGGGTTGTGCTGAGTGAGCAGTTGATTCAACTTCCCTTTTCCATCAGTCTTAAGTAGGCATTGATACTTGGAATGATTTTCAGTTTTACAGTACATTTAATCAGAACAGACCTAATCATTTTATGATCACAAACATTAGCTGAATCTCTCAGCCTTGGAAACAGTAGGTATACTTTTATTAGACCTAGGAGAATTGTGTGTAATAAAACAAATAAAAAAATATTTAAAAGGCCTCATTTTGCCTTCACACAATATGCACACAGGGTGTGTAAACGAGAAGCTATGCTGACGCAGAATCAATGCAGTGGCGAAACGTAGGGAGTGCACATGGGTGCACATGCACCCCCTGAGAGGATTGGTGCATCTCCAGACTGGCTGCACTCCCTGCTTAGGTGATGGACAAGGGGGGCAGGTGGGAGCACTGGTGCCCCTGCTTCAAGCATCGGCCAAGGAGTGGGAGTACCAGATGTAGCACCATGGCCAGTTCTCGAAGTGCTACGTCCACTTCCAGGACAGCTGTGGGCGCTTCTGAGACCACTGCAGCTGAGGTGAATTTTGTCCCAGTTGGCAATGTCAGCTGTGGGGGGACACCCTGCCCCCCAGGTTGCTGACTGGTTGCTGGAGGGGCATGTGCCCCCCTCCCCCGACTAAGGTGGCACCAGTCATCTATTCATCAGTGGGCATAAAACATGACACTAATGCTACATCGCTGTAGTGATGAGTTATATTGCCATAGCTGATTGCTACAGTGATGTAGCATCTAAAAATAATCATGCATCATGGGAACTGCACAGTACCAATGGGTACTGTGCATTAAGTGCTTGCTAATGTACATGCTAAATAACAGCACAGTACCAAATGCTCAGTCCCAGGCACATGTAGATGCATCCACAAGCAGCCAATATAAACAAAAAAAAGTTTAACAGGTGCTGAAACAATCTTGTTCCACTTTTTTGTGTCAGCTTTTAAGATGACTGTAAAATATTTGTTGCATTTTAGTTTTCTTATTCCTTTTGAAAATTTGGGCCTTGGTCACTTGATTATATTTTTTCTCTGATAAGGCATATGTTATGGTTTCTAGTTACATGCACCTCTACCAGTGGAGACAGGAGTTAATAGGGGCTGTTTTTTTGGGGGGGTTGTTTGTTTGTTTTTTGTAGTGGCTGTATTTCAGACAGTTATTGAACAAACCTCATTGGTCACTGGAACTTTTGGGAGCAGTCTATTTAGACAACAACTGCTCAAAGTAGTTGATGTTCTGTTGACTTGATTTCCCAGGTACTGCTATCCCAGAAGGAACAAGGAAACTAGTCCAGAAGTCCTTCAGGGAAAACAAAGAGGTTGCAAAATTCAGGGAGAACTTTAAGTTGTATCTGTAGTGCAATGCAGAAACAGTAACAGATGAAGAACCAAGCCCAGGAAGAGTAGACCATACCTTACAGTATGCTCTCTTAAAGTCAAAGTAGAGACCCAGCTTGTTCACCTTCTGTGCAGTTGAATCATAAACTGTGGCCATAAAATGGCAAATGTATGTGTTGAAACGTTTTAAAGTCGTGAGCCCCATATTTTATACATGGGAATCACAAGAAAAAAAATCTCCCTTGGATTAAATTCTATTAAATTTGCATTTCACATTGCTTTCCCCACTTTTTATGTCTAGAGCTGAATCCATGTCTTAATTTTTAATTTCCTACCTTAATGTTACTATAAAATTGTAGCCATTGCTATGTACAACCTAGCATAAGAAAAAAGAAGAAAGAACTGTAAAATAGCTCTTCTAAATCTGTATGACACATAATAATAGTCTAATAGAAGAAAGCAACTGCCTAGAAGTCATTGTAAGATTCAGAATGAAGACTAGGGTCAACAGTTTTATTCTTTTGCACAGTAAAATGGGCCACTGCAAATGTGAACTTATTTGTGACAGGGCTCAAGGATGCTGAACAAACTCTTGCAGGGTCTGAAAATGGTCTCAGATCAGACTACCCTCTTGTTCCAGCTATACACTGTCCACCTTGGAATTTCTCTTCCGTAATATATATTCAAGTCAAAGGGGATCATCATGATAGTCTAAACTGGTCCCTTGTATAATACAAGGTCAATAATCTCATCCATTTATTCCAACACATAAAAATAACAATAACCTTAAAATTGAATGCAAATTTTTCATTCAGTAGAAGCAATAAAGAGGAGTGAATATACCAGAAATTGAACACCGACTGCCCAGGCCACTACTTTTGTAGACCATTCTCTCAACAATTAAAGTTCTGCAGGTGGCAGTTTTGTGTAGTACCATTTTCAGAGTTTGCATGGATAGAAAATGTCTTGTTTGGGTCTCCTTTTGTCCCTCTCTAGTTTTAACCAGGGCATCAGGCACTTAACGGGACAGACATTGCATAAACTGGTTTGACCCAAAACAGTTAAGTCTGATACTACATTCAACCAGGTTTATCTCAAACCAGTTTCATTCATTTTCAAACTGGTTTATGTGCACTGAACTTATGTTCTGTTACAGGTTTAAATCAGTTTCAGATCATTTAAATCGGTTTATGTGTAATGTCTATCCCTAGCTTAGATCTGCCTCTGCTAAGTTGCTGAACAATTCCAGGAAGGTCAGCACTTCCTATATTAACAGAACTAGTTAAAGCAACATTGACAGTAGCAATACTGGAACAGAAGGCAAGGAGCTTGTAGAAAACAGTCTTGCTTAGTCTTTCTGATCCAGTTGTACATTTGACTTTGTTGGAAATAATTGCGCATCTGGTTTAACTAGCTCCCACTGTGGTGTTAGAGCACTCTTGTTTTTTAAGCTATTGTTTCATGCTGTTCATTTGCGTATTTGTTCCTGGGTGTGTCTGGCTTCTCAGCAGGCCTATTAGCACTGCTGTGTGGAAAAGGGCAGGCTTTAGCCCACCTCCATTGCTACCTGTGCTGAGAAAGGAATAGCTTCCTTTCTCCCTCTCTCTCAATATTGGCGAAAAACAGCACACTGAAGGTTATATGGAGCATGAAATAGCCCAGGAATGGCTTTTCTTGTGCTACTTAAACTTCATTTAATGAAGCTGAAATACAATGCCATCAGCTGAAACATGGGATGGGAATTCACCTCATCCTCTCAGCCAAGCATCTGTTGAGGTGATCTGATGCTGAAGGCATTGAAGAGGGAGAGCAATGCTGTTCTTTGCACTCCCCAGTCATGGACACTAGGAAATAGAGCCAATGCCTGGTGAAATGATCTGAAGCATTATATATATATATATATATATATATATATATATATATATATATATACACACACACACACATATACATATACATATGTTATAGGTTAGAGTTCATCTCAGTGAGTCAGTAACGTCATCGTTAAGTTTGTGTTAGACTTTAACCAAATAGTTTTTGCTCATCTGCTCAGGGATAAATCATTTTTGTTCAGGTGGTCTTGGATTTTTAAAAAAATTTTATAAACTCTATCCCTGAATGTTCCTCATCTGTTCCCATAAAAAAATGTCTTGCCAAGCCAAGTGTCACAGCATGAGGAGGAATATTGGTTCACGTGGGGAAAAAAGAACCTGTGAACCTTTGTTTATAACTCAGATCACAACTCGACCTTTTGAGTTTTCAGAGCTGTTAGGATGTCTGAATTGGGGAAGACTAGCTACAAGTTCACTGCTCCATGTGAGACACCCTAGTGACCTGCATCTGAAGACTGAACAGGTCCTAGGCTTTAGCTTGTGGTAAAATGAACCGAAGCAGAAACAGAAGGGAGCAGAGAAGGTCACCTATCTGAGCTGTGTACTCCACATATAAGTAAGTGCAGAAATATGTAATTCTATTTAGATTATTATGATATGGAGCGTGTTTTACTCACCTCTCTGCCATAACTGTCCATGCAAAAATCACGTTCCATTTTTCCTTGTGCACATATATAAGGTCATCTTCACAAACAGTAAGTTTCAGAGGTGTAAACACCTGACACCTCAAGGATAAAATCGAAGCCCCATTCCCCATAGGGCCACTGACTTCAAAGATGCTAGGATTTCAGATGTGGATTCTCAGCACTTTACAGAAATCAATGTGTAGCCAGATGTCAATAATGTCTATCCCTATTATATATAACTGTGACATTTCTTGTCTAGACTGGCAGAAGATTCATACACATTAGCAATGATCCTAAAACGGTTTAAGCACCTGCTCCACTTGACACATTCCCATTACAGTCAACCGAACTACTCACAGGGCGGGTCACAGTGACACACTGCATCACTGTATGGCACGCTACGGTGACAAAGTGATCACGTGGGTCTACGTGTGATCAGCAGCTATGTCACTGTAGCAGCGCACTCCCCTGTCTTACCGCTCTGCTATGGCAATGTAGTGGCGAAAGCTAACCATGCGTTGCACGCGTGGCACAGTACAGGCAGTTACTGTGCCGTACTTTAGTAGCCAGTCCAACACCACAACCCAGAGCCCACGGCTGTCCCCCTGAGCCTGCTGCCAACCCAGGGCTGCTCTGCCCTGTTTCAAACTGTTGTGGTCCTGGGTGCACATGAGGACACTGTGCCTGGAAGCAGCTGGATCCAGCTCAAACTGCGCTGGAGTTTATTGAGGCACACCTGTACATGCTCCTAAAGTGAGTAAAATTAAGCATGTGAATTTTGCAAAGTAAAGTCCTTAATATATTATCATAACACCTATGCTATATGTAACTGTTCAATGGGGTAGAGCCTGTAGAACCCACTGGAGTAAAAAACTGCATCAACTATCAGCTTTTTCCATAGTATTTATGTAGAAAATGTTAAAGGAATCCATCATAGTCTAGCCTTTCTCAGCAAGTATAAGGCAAGTGCCCTTTTTAGGGCAAAAGGCAGGAGTATTTGAAACTTACAGTCCTTATGTAAAATAACATTGACAAAAGACAAGGGTAATGGCATTAACTTACCCTCGATGTGGTACCATTTGAGACTGCAATCACTCAAGCCTCCCGGCCTTCCCAGTGTCTCAGAGGGAAACTTGGTAGTTTACAACAATAATCTATTTTGGATGTTTTCAAGAGGATACAAGGCTGCAGAAAATTCTCAGCTGATTGTAGATAAATTGTACATTGTAACTGTCAGCTGAATGTTATAAAACTGCAGGAAATGCTCTTTATTTCACTTGACAGGTTGTTGTACTGTAAATAAACTGCACTCTACCAGCAGGTAATTTAGTTTCATTGTTGGTTGAGGCTTAGAGATCTCTGCCTCCTTTTCTTTCGAAAATGGGCACACACAGAACTTTTACCAGCTGAATCCAAGTCTCGACTGATCTCTTTTCACCGCTCATAAGTTGCTAGGCAGTGAGAGGTCTGGTAGGAGATCTTGTAAAAAGGACAAGAGAAGGCAGGAGAAAAGGAAATCTAATATGGGAATAGTGTCTCTTTTCCAATATGAGACTAGATGACCCTAATGAGCCCTTTCGTCCCTTCAAGTCAAGGTATCAGTGAAAATCCATTATCTCGGGCCCCTCAAATGTTGGCAGGACATCCAGTTAGAAAGCTGAAAATGTCCTCTTTTCCAGTGGTATATAGTTTCTGCTTCTATCCCTGCAGTGAAATGAGATAACAGCCTGTAAAGCAATGACTTTATTATGTACCAAGGAACCTACCATTGGTGAAAAAAACTGAATGTTGTGTATCCTGGGGCTTTTGCTGGACTGATTCTTTTTCAACATGAAGAGAGAAGACAAATTGATTGGAGAGGAAGGAAACATTTATGTAGGACGGTTTTTTGGTCTTCAGGGGTAGCAGTTGGATTCCTTAAATGCTGAAGCTGAATGGAGGATCAAAACTGCTCGTTGCGTGGCATGTTACAATTATCTTTGAGGAGACGGCTGAGAACATAATGGGCAGGCAGATGTCAGAGGTGTGTAACAGATTAATTTATCGTATGTCTCCGTAAATGATCACAGGGCTATCACCACCATCTCCTTCCCCACCAGAGGAAATGGAAAGCCTCCCATTGACTCTGTATTTAATAAGCATTGACTATATCTAATAGACTTGTGAACAGTCCCTTGAAACAAAGGCTTTTCTCTTTTGCTATGCTGTGGATTGTGTTTGATTAGTAATTTTAGAAATTTAATATGAATCATTCAATAAAAAAATATATTGTGTGTATGTGTGTGTATAGACTGCCAACCAGACCGTCTAGCTTGTTTAAGAACAATGCTAAATCATTATTCAAATTTCAGAAAAGTGCAGGGGAGAAGTGAATTCATCTCGTTTATTCAACAATTGTATCTGCAAGCCACTTTCTGAATTTTGACACTGAAAAATCCACTGTTCAAGCAGCAGTGACGTGCAGAATTGAAAGGACTATGCCCTAGTACAGCAGAGTTATTATGGATTCACAAGTATTCTACAGAAAAAAGCTGTTTGTTTGAGATGAAAAGACACTATTACACTGTCATGCTGAAAGATGGCTCTTTTCAGCCAGCTCTGTCATACAAGAGTTTTGTCCATAACCTGTGAAAACAAGGTTGTTTTTATAGCATTCAAATGAAGAGTTATGCACTGATGGCAAATGTTTAAGAAACAATGAACACTAGTGCCTCTTAGACACCTTTGTGTAAGATAGCAAATGTATACACCACCGCAGGGGATGACTAGATGCCCATATATTTCTCAAAAAATATAATGGTGTTTCTTTTATTTATATATTTTTTTTACCTTTCTAAAGAGAGAATTGCAAAGAGAGTGAAGAAGTGATGATTAAAAGGCTCCATTTATCCACAGAAGATGTAGGAAAAGCACCACGGCCCCACACTTCGATTTCTTGCGTGTTCTTCCGTAGCATTGCAGAAGTAGGAGAACCATGAACCCAAATGAGTGTAGCGGTTCTTACTTTTTAAAGACAAAATGTTTGAAGTTTCTGGCCAAGAAGGTTTCAGTGCGGAGGAGAGGGGGATTAACTCACTGCTTATAGAGTACAGATTTTAGTGATGCCAAAGAGCATTGGTAAAATAAGACTTGGACTAGGCCTGAAATATATGTCATTGATTTATCTGCTGCCTTTCCCAACAAAGGCTTAGGAAGGCTCACAGTAAGAGTAACTTATAAAACAGGAGACTGACAAAAGAACAAAATAATTTAAAAGGGAACTATAATATCAGCATAAACCAAAGACCCCCTAAACCTTAGTCTAGCTTTTTTGCTAAACACCTGACTGAACAGGAAGGTTGTCTAGCACTTCCAAATGATGTAGAGGCAGAGGCCTTGGCAGGTGCTTCGAGGGAGGGAGTTGCAGAGCAGGCTACTATGCATTTTCACCAAGGAGCCTTGGTGCACAGATGATACTTGCAGGAGGAATGCAGGCGGGTTTCTTAGCCTGCCAGCTTCAGGGATGTCTTGGCTCCCTCAGCCAGTCCTCATACGTGAAATAGTCCTTAAGTAACAAACAAGTCAAATATAATCCAACAAAACTCTTCTGCCCTATCTCGGGCACTTGAAGAGGGGCCCCCTGACTACCACCATAGCAACCTGGCCCCCTCTTGTACCAGGGAGTTGCCATCTCTGCTTGCTTCCTCTTCTCCAATTGTCCCTTCACACTGCAGTCTCTCAGCCCTCTCCTCCAGAGCTTTTAAACTCCCAGTGGGATATTCCCTCATTATTCGAAGTCTCAGAGCTGAATACCTGTAACAGGACAAGATGCTCCTTCTTAAGGGGCCTGGCCAAGGTTGGTTTTGGCAACCTTAGGACCATGATGGGGCATAAGGGAGTAAGAAGTCATTTGTAAATTGTAAATAGTTGGGCACGTATACACAAGACACTTAATGAGTAGTAGCCTAATAACACAATGCAGTAGCATGCCGGTCAAAAACTGTGCTAATACGCTACTGTGTTATTAGGCTACTGTACAGTAAGTGTCAGGGAAAAAAAAAATGTGCACCAGGCTACTGCACAGTAACTGTAGTTAGTGTGTATTTAGTTAGTTCTTCATTAAACAAATACTAAAATAAGTAAGGGCAAAAATAGTAATTAGGGAGTTTTATGGGAAGCAACAATAGGACAATGGTGTCAGAGGTCAGAACTGATAATGTGTGTCCTTGAAAGCAAAACTGAAGAGTCATTGCTTCTTTGTTTTATGACTGTTGATAAACTCACAATGTTGATGCATATTAACAGGTTTAATACAAGAGGATGAATAATTTAGACAGTGGAAATAAGACTATAAAAAGGGGAGTTATTTTGAAATCAGGGTATACAACTTGAACGTTCATTCTGGCACTCTCCGGGAGTCCACTCTCACTGCAACCTGAGTGCCTGATTAACTCTACTTGCTTATAGTGATGTACTGCTTTCATGATACATTATTCTTTGATTTTACCCTAACTACATAAAAAAGTTACCTGGGCCTGAAGAGTTACCTAACAACAGTTGTTCTTAGAGCTTCTTAAATTTTGGCATCATTGCCTGTATGTCTTTCAGACTGAATAATAAAAAAAAGTGTGTTTGAGTCAATAAGAGAACAGGAATGGAAACACTTAAAAATAAAAGGAGGGAATAATTGAATTGTCAGCAGTTTGTTCTTGTTCCCCTTGTTCAGCTGTTAGGTTGGTTTTCATAAATTAGTAAGAATGTCATAAATACTGCAACGAACACCAGCTTTTCTTGGGTTTTGCTCCAGTTATAAAGCAATGTATATCTATAGGTTTTACTTGAAAGATAGGATGTTTTTGTGGTTTGGGGAACAGACTGCGACTCGGAAGATTTGGTTCAGTTCTTGATATGGTGCCACAGATGTCCTGTATGATTTAGAGCAAGGCACCTAATGACAGTCTGCCTCAGTTTCCCACTCATAATGGCAGAGATACCAACATTTCCATTTTCTTATCATACATTGGTTTTGCTTGCAACTCCCAGGAAATGTGTTATTCAGGGATTGGAGCAATTAGGCCTCATAGTCAGGCTCAGGATTGGGAACCTGAGGGCATTTATACACATGCCCTGGGAGTGGGAGGGAGGGGGGGGCTGTGCTTTCATTAGAGTGGTTCTGAGAACCGCTCCAATTAAAGCTCCCAAAGCATCTCATGTATCGGCATCCCCACGTTTCAAAATGGTGGCAAGGGTGCTTTATCTAAAACTCATTGAGTGAGCTTTAGAGAAAGCGTCCCCGCCTCCATTTCGAAGTGTGGGGATGCTCATACATGAGATGCAGGAGGCTGCTGGAGCACAGTAATTGCCACACTCCAGCAGACTCAGTTCATGAAATCTGCTCCAACGTGCTGGAAAAGGAGTGCATTGGAGCAGCCTTCTGTGCTCAAGTATAGGCACCCTTAGGCAGAACCAAGAGTGGGGAAGCTGGAATCAGGAGGCCACAGATCACAAAGAGATCAAGAGCTGAAGTCAGGGAAAAAAAAAGGGTCAGAAGCTGAGGGTTAGAAAGAGGATCAAGCCAAAGGTCAGAAGCTGCACAATGGATATGAGATACATAGGAACAAGGAGCAAGAGTACTAGCAGAGTTGAAGCAAGATGGTCCACAAGCTTACCTGGAGGTTTATTGTACAGACCGCTCACCACTTAAATCCTGCTGCTTTTAAGGCTGTGCTTTGGGCAGAGTTGGCTTGGGGGCAGCGTACCAGATAATGAGTGGCTGCCAGAGTGGGGACACATCCTCCAAGTGAAGTCCATACTTATCATAGCCTTTTACTATGTGCCAGTACAGTGCCCAGCTCAGTAAAGTCCCATTCTCAGTCGGTGCATCCTTTTAGCATTTTCATGGCATGTAAATCTACCTAAGACTTTTCCTTTCTAGGCCTAGCAGAGGATTATTAGACAGTAAGCTACTCCCTGAAAATGGCATGGGAACTTACTCTCAATCACTAGATGTATTTTTCAAACAATTATATTTTGCAAATTGGGACTGTAAAATGGGTGTTATGCAGGCACTTCCATGGTGAAACAGGGGTAATTGCCTCCGATTTCCAGCCTTCCTATGCATCAGTGTGTTGCAGAAGCCTGAGTAAGGGCTGGTAGTCAAAGGACAGGAACAGAAAACTATATTCCTATTTAAACTTATGTGTTTCCCTTACCTGTACTGCTGTATCTCATATGATCTAGGGAATACCATGGTGGCTGCCATTTCAACAATGCACTGATCACTGAATGTAAAAATAATCCTAAGGTTACATCTGTTTAAGAAGCTGACCAGTTTAAGGTCTGTTTCATCAAAGCTCTGAACACATCTATTATTAAAAAGCAACTCAATAATCGACGTGGGTTGATTGGGGGGGAGGGGGGCATTTTTTTTTTACACTTTATGGCAAATAGCACCCCAATACAGAAAGCGCATTCTGAAAATGACCAAAAAATAAACCTAGCTCATTCTGCTTTATTTGAAATACATGCTGCAAGGCCAGATTTTGACTCCATGGGGCCAGGATTTCCATCCCCATGGGAAATCATGTATGTATTTATTTCAACACATCTAGTATAAGAAAAAACTGTAAATCACCCAAGGCAAAAGGAAACCTTTGGTCTCAAAGGCTGATCCTTGGCTTGTATGAATTGTCATAGTTCCATTAGAGTCATGACAGTCTGTGTAAACTAAGAATCTGTTCGACTGCTTGTTCAGCAGCCTCACAGTATTTGAAGCACTGCACTGCAGTCTAATAACATTTTCTAAGATACATTTATGAGTCACTGCAAAAAAACCCAGATCTCGGTAGTAACAAGAAATTGAAGATTTCAACTAATACACTACAAAATGCCCCAAGAATGATTGCAGCAAAACACAATGATCTGTCGACATGAAATTTAATCTGTGGCTCACATCTGCTAGTCTATGAAGATAGTAAAGAAAAAGTTATCCATAATATGGACCCCATTGACTTTAATGGACTGTGGATGAGCCCCACAATCATGTAGTGATTGCCTATATACTGTACTATCTTATTAAATAATGTTTGAGTTCTCAGGCAAATAATGATTAAAAAGCCAGGACTGTCTACCATTAGCAGAGCCATGCAGCAGATTTTTATTCTCTCCATTTCCTAGTCTCTGTGTCTACTTACCAAGGACAAATGAGTTAAGAAAATCCTTTCACCCACCTATTGTACATCATTAATAGATTACAACAGATGCACGTCATCTGAGGATTTCACGCATGCTCTCATGCTTCCCAACGTGGCATCTCAAAGCAAGGGAGCATAGAAATGAAGCTCATCTACTTAAAAAAATACAGTTTCCTACTTCTTGAGATAAAGGGCCTTCTATCTTAAAGAGAACAGCAGCAGCAAGAGTCCTTTCAGCCTACTAAAATCTCTCACGTTTCTGCATTTCAGATTTCAAAGAGGTATTATATGTACCCCCAACTTTAAGTGAAATGCTCATGAGTGCTAATTTGCTGCACTGCACAGATGTTTATAAGGAAAATACCTTTTTTATGAGCTTAATAAAAATGGATGATTTTACTAAAGCATAATGCACTGTGATCTTGGATAGGTCTGTCTCCTTTTTCATCATGCCTTAAATACAGTAACCTGGAAAATATGAAAGGAATGAAAGTTAATATGAAAACATGAATGGAAATTGTGACAAGGGACATTTCTCGGGGCCAGATCTCTTGCCGGCCCACCCACCTGTCTCTATGGGGCAATCCACCCTTTCTTGCCTGACACTACTTTAGTGTTCCCATAAATGGATGGTAAATGCAGGAGACTGCCCGTTACATACCCTGATGCCATGGGACGCTATCTGCAGTTCCAACTTC
>NW_005841890.1:609553-630606 GCF_000455745.1 Alligator sinensis
CCCCTACACTGCAGCCCATGCATCGCAGATGGCATCCACATGACGTTCGTATCCCACACCATGACTGGCGTTCCACGGTCTCACGGGGACTCTCATTCCCCTCCCTGGAGCAGGAGGTCATTGTGCTCAACTACAGGTCTTACTTTCAACCCACACACAGCCTCCTTGCAGTGGAGAACCTACCCGGGTCAGGACTCACCCCTCATGCTCTGGCTGAGCCCCCTACTTGGCCTCTAGCCCAACGACAGCCTCAGGTGTCCGAAGACCTACCTTGGCCTACTTCCTTCACATGGGGTTCCTACCATGCCTACTCTAGGGCCTCTGCACCATGCTCCACGCTGGGGTCTAGTCATCATCTTCCCAATCAACTACTCACAGGGCTGGCCCTTGCGCTGCTTTTCAGGCTTACTCCCAGTTTGGCCCTATTCAATGAGCCCCTGGGACTGCCCTTCAGGCCTACTCCTGGTTCAGCCCTACTCAGCCCCCACTCACGCACAGCCCTTCAGGCCTACTCCCATTTAGCCCTACTCTGTGTGTGGCCACACAACTCCGACCTCTTCCCTTGGGCCTCACTACACCACCCTCTCTCTCAGGGCCTCAGGGTCGACCACTCCCATAGGCTCAGGTGGAACTCTGTTTGCTGCGCCTGGCCCCACTACACTCACTCCCCAGGGTCTTATGCCCCCCTCATGGGCTCAGGTGGCCAAAGCCATGCCTGGCCCCATGCCCGCCTTCCAAGCCCACTCAAAGATGGGGGTTGGGATTAAGGCACCCTTCCTCCCTTTTCACCGGGGTGGTAACTGGCCTGGCATTTCCTGGGGACTCCCACACCACCAGGATCCCCACCAGGCCACCCTTCCCTGGCAGGGTACAATCTTAGGTCATGCCCAGGATCCAGAGTCTCCAGTCTCCAGGAGCTGGAGCAGCAACAAACTACTGTGTTTATAGTAGTTTAGAACAGCCAGTGTTCTAAGATGGCTGCCACAATCAAGCACCTGCTGGCTGCCTGACTCAGCCCTTAAAGTGGCAGGCACTGCAAGTGTACTGCCACAGAAATATATAAAATATTTAAGTTAGACTATTAGTGTAGGAGGGTTAACTGATCTCATTTTGTAATGTTATAAGGGTTATGTATTTTTATTTTTGAATTTGTGCAACTTAGATAAAAAAAAAATAATTAGAAGTCAAATGTATAAGGAAGAATTGTGTTGCATTAACTGAAATTACCTACACTGTAATAGTACTAAATTTCAAGCAATGAAATGAAAGGATAGATTATACTATTAAGATGTATGCACTGCACAACTTACATGACCACATTTTTATTATTGGTCATAATAATAAAATAACATTTTTATTATTATTTATTATGACCACATTATAAATTATTTTATTATTTATGGTTGTATAACTGCCATTTAGGGTACATGAAATCAGCATACTGCTCTGTACTTAACAACTCATATAGGATCTGTCCCCATATGTAGTAGGGAAGAGGTTATCCTTTTCATGTCCAGAAAATAGGGCTGTCAAATGATTAAAACATGTGATCACAATCAGTTGCATGATTAAAAATATTAGCCACAGTTAATTATGATTTTAATCACACAGCTGAAAACTGTGTGAGTATGAGGACTTGGAGCCCAGGGAGCAGGTTCCTGCATGCCCTGGCAGGATGTGGGATACTGTAGGTCAGGAGTGAGGGGCAGCAGCAGGGTTGGGGGGGTGGGACTGTGGCTTGGGAGTGAGCAGCAGACACACACATAGACAAACACACACATAATGAAACACAGAAACACACACATGCACAGGCACACATGCACAGACTCACACAGACACTGCCAAGCATGTAAGTCTGCAGAGGGGATAGGGTGTGGGGGAAGGAAAGGGTGGGGAAAGACAGATCAAGGTCCCCATGATGACGGAGGGTGTGAGGCAGGGGCAGGGGTTAGGGTGATTGGGGCCCCGGGGTTAGGGTGGGTTGTAGGATAGAGCTGTGGTCCAGGCACTGGGGAGGGGTATGGCTCCTGCTGCTGTGTGCACCCCCAGGGGAGGTGGAGATGGGCTGTGTGCATGGGCTCAGGGCTCTGGACCCTGCTGTCATTCCTCCAGAGCTGCTCAACACCATGATGAGCCTCCCACTGCCAGATGGGCAGAGGACACATGGCACAGCCAGTGTGCAGCTCCTGGGGCAAATGAAGCAGAGCGCAGAGAGCCCCAGCCTGCAGCCCGCCTCCACCCTGCACACAAATCTGTGGGGTATGTGCCCCTCCATCCCACAACCTGCCCCAGCCCCATGGCGCTATACACCCCAGCCCCTGTCCCTGCCCCACCCCCTTCCTCGTCATGGAAGTTTCAATCTGCCTCCCTGCCACTTCCCTCCCTCATGCCCCTTCTCCCTCACAGACTTATCTGCTGGGTGGTGCTCTACATGCTGCCGGGCTGTGTTCCCGGCTATGTACAGGCTGAGGCTGCTCTTCTGTGTTTGTGTCTGTCTGTGAGTGCCCCTTCTCCCCCACTGCTGCAGCAGCTTGGAGCCTGCACCTGGGCTGTCCTGTGGTCCTCTGTGCTGCCACCACTGCCCAGCTGGGTGGCCTAGAGGCAGCAGTAATGCCAGCAGGGTGGAGTGGAGCATGGGTGCAGGCTCCAAAACCATGTGCATGATTAGTGTGTTAAAAAAACCCAATGTGAACAATGATTAAAGTGTTAATCGCTCATATTAACCAAGATTAATTGACAGCTGAAAATTAAAAAAAAAAAAATGCATGTTGTATATTAAAGAATTGCACCATGAATCCTTTATGCATAGTGGACTCAGTGATGTGTAGTAGAACTGGTTAGGAATTTATCAACATATTTTTCCCTGTTAAAAATTCCAATTTTATGGAACAAAAGTGAGTTTTTTTGGTTCTTACATTTTTTATCAAAGTAATTCTCAAAATGTTCTATTACAAAATGTTTAAAAGGAAAAAAAAAAGAATGGTTTCCTTTCCATTGAGGTTTCACAGAGACTTCTGGGGTAGAGAAAACTCTAAACAGTGGAAGTACAATAAATCCTAGATAAAATAATGGTCAACACATACATATTTTGACTTTTTGTCCCAATTTGAGAAAGGAAAAAAAAATTGGTATATTAAATATTTCTGGGAAATTGGAAACCTGTTTCTTTCCAGGCTCTAGTGAGAAGTAATTCGTACAAATAATTTCAGTGTGCAGTGAGACTGCTTGTGTATGTAACTGCTCACCATTATAAGGAAAGGGTCTTGACTTGAAAAAATACATAGTTACACAAGCTCTGCACCTGGAAAATAATTAATTAGTTGGCACAACAGTTACACTGACTCTAAACTGCTACTTCTACTCAGAACAGGGGAGCTACCCATACCACTCCTATTATTTGCACAAAAATATGGTTCAGAAGAAAATAAAGTGACACCCAGGAGAGTCATCCTGGTCTAATTTCAGTTTCTGAAAAATAAGTACCAAGACATCCCTATGCCATGGATTATACAAACCTAATAGCAATCTGGCTGGGCCATAGAAAAGTTCAGCTTGGTCTCCAAACTACTGGCTTTATCAAATACTTATGAAACCCCCCCTACAGGCTAACTCTGCAACAAACAGCAATCCCAGGACACAGGGGACACTTACACACATGTGGGGTGCCTGCTCCAATGTGCTGGAAATTCAGTGCATCAGAGCAGACTCAATTAACTGAGTCTGACAGATTATGTAAATTGATGTGCTCTGGCAGCCTCACGTGTTATGTGTATCAGCAGTGCAATGCATCTCTGCACTGAGAAAGTGGTGGCGGTGTACTTTGAACTAAAACACGTTTGATGTGCTTTAGTTCAAAGCAGTCTGCTGCCATTTTTTTCAGCATGGGGACACACTGCACTCCTGATACAAGTGAAGAATCATAGACAGTTACAGTTTGAAAAGACCTCAGGAGGTCACATCTCGTCTAACCCCCTGCTCAAAGCAGGACCAGCCCCAACTACATCATCCAAACCAAAGCTTTGTCTAGTCAGGTTTTGAAAACCTTGAAGGCTGGAGCTTCCACCACCTCTCTGGGTAACCTCATTCAGTGTTTTACTATCCCTCTTAGTGAGAAAATTCTTCCTAATATCCAACCTAAACTTCCCTTCTTGCAACTTGAGACCATTGTTCCTTGTTCTGTCATCCATCACCACTGAGAACAGTTTAGCTCCATCCTCTTTGTAACCCCCCTTCAGGTAAGTGAAGGCTGCTATCAATTCCCTCCTCAGTCATCTCTTCTCTAAATTAAATAAAACTAGTTCCTTTAATGTTTCCTCATAAGTCATGTCCCCCAGCCCCCTCACCATTTTTGTTGCCTCCACTAGACTCTCTCCAATTTTCCCCCTTGTTTCTGTAGCGGGGGGCCCAAAAACTGAACACAGTACTCCAGACGTGGCCTTGCCAGTGCTGAATAGAGGGGAATAATCACTTCCATTGACCTACTGGCAACACTCCTACCAATGCAGACCACTATGCCGTTAGCTTTCTTGGCACCAAGGGCACACTGCTGGCTCGTATTCAGCTTATTGTCCACTGTAACTGCCAGTTTCTTTTCTGCAGAGCTGTTGCCCAGCCAGTCACCCCCAGCCTGTACTGGTGCATGGAATTCTTCCCTTCTCCTGTACTGGTGCATGGAATTATTCCCTTCTAAGTGCAGGACTTTGCTCTTGTCCTTGTTGAACCTCATGAGATTCCTTTTGACCCAGTCATCCAATTTGTTTAGGTCACTCTGAATCCTAGCGCTACCCTCCACTGTCCAATGTATCTACTACTCGCCTCAGCTTGGTATCATCTGCCAACTTGCTGAGAGGGCACTCTATGCTATTTTTCAGGTCATTGATGAAGACATTGAACCAAACCAGCCCCAGGACTGACCCCTGGGACACTCTACTTGATACTGTCTGCCAACTAGACATTATCCTATTGATTACTACTCTCTGAGCCTAATGCTCCAGACAGTTTTATATCCACTTTATAGTCCATTCATCCAGCCCATACTTCCTTAGCTTGCCTAAAAGAATGTTGTGGGAGACCGTATCAAAAGCCTTATTAAAATCAAGGTACATCACATACACCAGGCTTCCTGCATCCACAGAGCCAGTCACCTCATCATCAAAGTCCATCAGGTTGGTCAGGCCTGACTTGCCCCTGTTGAATCCATGCTGACTGCTCCTAATCACCTTCTCCTCCAAGTGCTTAGAAATGGATTCCTGGAGGACCTGTTCCATGATTTTTTCAGGAACTGAGGTAAGACTGATTGGTCTGTAGTTCCCGAAATCCTCCTTCTTCCCTTTTTAAAATATGAGCACTATTTTTGCCCTTTTCCAATCATCCGGGACCTATCCTGATCACCAGGAGCTTTCAAAGACGGTGGCCACTGTCTCTGCCATCACATTAGCCAAATCCCTGAGCACCCTTGGGTGCATCTCACCCAGCCGCATAGATTTATAAACATCCAGCTTTTCTAAGTAGCCCCTAACCTGTTCTTTCATCACCAAGGGCTGCTCACCTCCTCCCCAAACTGTGCTGCAGTAGTCTTGGAGCTGACCTTGCCTATGAAGACTGAGGCAAAAAAGTCACTGAGCACTTCAGCCTTTTCTTCATCCTCTGTCACAATGTTGCCTCCCCCATTCAGTAAAGGACCCGCACTTTCCTGGATTCTCTTCTTGCTACCTACATACTTGTAAAAACCCTGCTTACCCTTCACATCCCTTGCTAGCTGCAACTCCAATTGCACTATTGCCTTCTTGACTTCATCCCTGCATGCCTGAGCAATGCTCTTATATTCTTCCCTAGTGATTTGTCCAAGTTTCCACTTCTTATAAGTTTCCTTTTTGTGATTTAGTTTAGTGAAGAGTTCCCTGCTAAGCCAAGCTGGTCTTCTGTCATACTAGCTAGTCTTCCTGCACATCGGGATGGTTTGTTCCTGCACTCTCAGTAAGCCTTTTTTGAAGCACAGCCAGCTCTTCTGGACTCCTCTCTCCATCAGTCTGGTTTCCCAGGAGATCCTGCCAATGAATTCCCTGACTAAGTTGAAGTCTGATTTTCTGAATTGTCCTTGAGGATCTTCAAAAGCACTTCTTCAGCTGCTGCAACCCTTGCAATAACATCTCATCCTTGCATCTTTTTCTTGAGTGGGTGCACAGGTTGGGGAGACTGGTTGGAAGACTGCATGTGGACATAGGGGTCTAAACAGGCAGATTCCTTCAATGGATAATTGAATGAATCATTCAAAACCTGTTGACAACAGTAGGATCCATGGGTCCAGATTCACAGAGGTTATAAATTGGCACAGCTTCACTGAGATCTTTCCACTTGGCTCTTCTTTTTTTTGTGTGTGCTTCCACTGCAACTACATCCCCCCCACAAAGTAAGAACACATTACCACTTGTTTTGTAGCCCTGGATAGGTCCCATAAATTAAATGACTGTTCCAAGACTACACAGACTGATAGGAGTTGTATGGTCTGTGTTTTCTCACATTCATTTGTATATGTGTTGTTAGTATAGCCCTATTCCTGCATGCTACCGTTTGTCCTGCCAGCTGAGGTTTGGAGATGATTCAAACATCTCTAGGTTCACCAATATATTCCAGCACCTCCAGGCACATATTCAAGAACCTCTTTTCACCAGATAAGACTGATACTATCAGAACACCGCAATAGAAGGACTCGTAACTGCCTAAGCTTTGTCCTTAGGGTTTTAACAGGACTCACAGGACAGAAGCAGCAATTTGGGGGTGCTTGCATTTGCTCCTGAGAGATGCTTGCATTGTTATAAATGTATACTGTTATACAGATGGGACATTTGAGAGACACTATATTGATTTACTAATAAAAATTGAATGCACTAAAAATATCGGGTTGTCATGTTCTAAACGTATATGTATATGATGACTTTAAACAGATTAAATTAAACATGAATAATAGGAGAGTCAAGTTTTTAATGAAGTGGGTCTCAATATTTGCTAGATTTTTTGTCATCCCTATATTTAAATTATACTAACTTCGCTGGTCAGGTGTAGCTTATAGTTCGTTTTGCAACTATCTTAGTTCCTGATTCTACCAAGCCAAACTAAAAGTAATAAAAAATGAGAGTCCATAGTTTCCATAGTCTCTTTTATTATGAGTCTTCTGCCACCTAAGATCTTAGGCAAAAATACTTGCTAAAGTAGATCTGACTTAAGATAGCGTGGGGCAGGTCCAGATAGTATGCAGCCTCCTGCCGCTGCAGCTGCCTCTCCCACTGTCATGTGTCAAGGAAGGGTTTGGGAGGGGAAGGGTCTGGTGGTGCTGCCTAAGCAATGGGGGATCCTTGTGGGGGGCATCACCGTGTAGTATCATCCATACAGTATATGGCCAGGGAGGGAGAGCACGTGACCCCTACCCACATTAACAGTGGATAGCCCTCAACTAGGGTTTTGATGAGTTTAGAACATTATCACCTTCCTCTATAGTTTACAGGTGCCCATAAATATTGCTTTCTTAAAGACCTACTGGTTCTTAGTTGGCTTTTTTAATGAACATTTGAAAGGGGAAAGAAGAATGACTTCCAAAAACAATTAAATTACAATGGCGATCATAGGAGAAGGTGCAGAAGTGTTTGCAAGAGAGGCTGACTATGGGGTGGAGAAAAGTGGCTTTGCCAGGTAAGTACAGCCAGTTACAGCAGAACTTATAAAAGAGAAAAAAAAAAGTAGAGAGAGGCAGGGCCGTGAAGGGCTTTGAGGGGGGGGGACAAATTTGAAAATGGCATTGTATATTTATTTAAAGTTCATGCATTGGACAAATTTGAACTTGGCATTGTATATTTATTTAAAGTTCATGCATTAAGTCCCACAATGATATCTGCATAGAACATGTAAGGGGAGCTAAAACTGCTTCACAGGAAGCAGCTGTCCCAATAGCAAGTGCATGGCATTAGTACATATATCTGACAGCTGTCCCGATAGAAAGTACATGGCACTAATACATATACCTGAATGGAAAACAAAATGTATCATGTTGGCAACCTGTACTGTAGATGTAGATGTATACAGCCTGTACACATAGCATTTAAGAGGTATATAATTAACTCATATGATGTCTGAAACTGTCCCTTCTAACTGACTTAATACCTGCAACCTTTATAAATGAGACCATTTGTTTTTTGTCATTTAAAAAGAGCTACCTCTTGGGTCCAAAACAAACATATATTTTGCAGCATCTCACGAAATGTCTATGTCTATTGGCCATTAGTAACCTGCAGGGTTATAAGAACTGCAGCTAGACCAAATAAATCCTCACTTTTATGAGAGCCGAGGCCCATCAGATCAGTTAGGCTGTCATGATGGAGGGTGCAGAGACTTGTGAGATGGAGACTGATCTTTTGCAAACTGTTTTGCAGTATTTAAGCAGAATGCTTTCATAAGCCGAGAAAGAGCAACAAGCAAAGTTAATTTGAAAACATAAAGGTCACAGAAGGCCTAACAAATGGGAAGCCTTTGGCAAGAATATGCTTGCTGACTGGAGCAGTACCCATGAAAACAAAAATAAACCAATATACGTTTTAAGTGATCTGGATGCACAGAAGAGCTCTGTGAACCTCTCCTTTCTTATTGTGGCTGAACACAGAGCGATGCACATTTGCTGCTCATTCATTATTTAAGGAGGGATTCATGCAGTGTCATCCTATGCTAATGTCAGGGGGGCCACAGAAAAATACTGAGCTGGCTGCAGCCATGATGAACAAAGCTCCCGTCCTTTATCTCAGGGAGTAGAAACTCATGTGAAATCATAGTAAAAACTATATAGTTGATGACACAGCCTGGACTGAGGCATGAAAGATGATAACCCTGATAGAGAAATGAGAAGAGTGAATCTGTAAGCTTGGGCTGTTCTTCTCTACAAGGGTTTGAACTGCCTTTCTAACTTCCATGAGATGACTCAAGCACTTTGCTTAAAGTTAAGCAGCTGCTTTGATGTCAGCAGAACTACTCATATGATTAAACTTAAACATGAGCTCCAGGACTTTGTTGGGCTAGAGCCCAGACACACCTTGAGTTTGAAGTCTTTGCTGCTGTTTCTTAGATGCAGCAGAGAATAGGGAAGCAACTTAAAATGTCATGGAGATAATGGATGGAGGGACATTTATGTGATTAACATGTTCCTTTGACTGTGCCAAGTAGCCATACTTGCACGGGGGAAGGGAAGGAGTATATTGATCCCACTTGAATGCATGTTAAGGATAACAGGGCATGATTACATGTGCAATTAGGGCAGCTGAATAAACTCCAGCATTGTTTTGCTGGAGTTTATTGCTCATGGATGCAGTGTTTGCACATGGATCCAGAACCACAGCGCCACTGAGCTGGGGCAAGCATCCCCAGCTAGCAGGGGGCCCTGAGGGTCAGCCTGCCCGCCAGGGCTGCTCCAACCCAAATCAACTTGCTGCAAAGGGGCTGACTGAAGCACAAGAGTGCTTCAGTGTGGGGCTATCTGGAAGGTAGTCCCCACACTATAGGACCTTCATGGCTCAGCCAGCCCCATCAATGCCTACATATGCATTGTGACAGAGGAAATAACTCTGCCACAGGATAGTACTTGTGTCTGGCAGCTCTGTCCTACAGCAGAGTTAATTAGTTACTCCAGCTGAATAGCGCCGCATGTGTAGATGTTAATATGTTACTGCAGAGCTAATTAGTCTGCTCCACAGTAAATATCTCATGTAGGCGTGCTCACAGAGAACTATTTAGAGCTTCACTTGGTAGTATTGCAGCCTAATTCCATCTGCCTCTGGGCAGTTTTCTTCTCTTTTTTTGATGAAGGAGTGATGCTGGGTATGAGTGCTAATATTAAAAAAGTATGTCAAAGTCAAGTGTAGATACCAGCTCTAATAAGCACATTTAAGCTAAGAACAATTCTAGTAGTTCAGCATTATTAAGATCAGAAAAGGCCATTCTGAATAACACAGGATGAACATCTCATCAGGCCTCCTGCATAACACAGCCCAGGGAAATTCATTCAGTTGTTCTTGCATGGAGGCAACTATCCTTCCATATTGCCTATGTAGTAGAAAACAACAAAAATGCATTGATACTTAAATTAGGGTGTGGGTAGAGGAATTAGATACCATACTATTAATGGGTCTGGAAATCTACCACATCAGGTCCATGGTAATTTTTTGTGTGCCCACTCTTATACCAAAGAGGTTGAAAAGTAACTGTCCTCAGTGAATGAGAGGCTTACTTCAGGCTAAGAGTATGCACAGAGGTAGTTACTGTAAAGCAGCTGAAGTGCAATAGATCCAGACCCCCTTTCACCTTATAGCTTGTCTGCTTGTACCCTAATATGCTGCCAACCAAGGCAAACTATATTTGATCATGGGCATATAGATACTGGACTAAGACTTTCTCACTTGCTGCCTGATACTGGCTTGTTAGTGGAAAAACCTCTATATAACCGAAGTGGCTTCATCTAATGCATCTGCATAACTTCTTAAACAAGCATAAGAATATGAAGTTTTTGTGATGGGAAAATCAAACCTTTCTGTCAGGTTCATTAGATTACGAGGTAGGAGGAAATGGGTTTGCTCATGAATACTCATAAATAGTCTTGCTAGGTGCCTGGTAAAATGGCAGGATTCTGAATATACATTGTAACCCACGTTGCTTTCCAGAGCAAAACAACATGGTTATTGTATAAGCAATTACACATGGGGGAAAAATTGAATAGTGGGAGGCTTTTCAAGTCATGCAGACAAAAGCATAATGAGATCCAATGTCTCCCCTCTCCATGTAGATGAAGTTAGACAAAATGAAACTTGAAATAGGATGCAATTCCTTAGCAGTAAGGGCAATTAAGTACTGGGCAAGCTTACCAGGGGCATGAGTCACCATGGCTTGAACTCTTTATAAGAAGATTGGATATGTTTTTGAAAGACATAGGCATATAGGGCTGGAAGGGCCCCTGTGGCAATAAAGTGGGTCTCCTGTATTGATAAGCAACCAGTTTCCCCAAAGGTCCTCAAGACCTGATGCAATTCATCTTCTGGGAGTGGGGATTCTGCAGACTTTGGATATAGGAGGTGAGACTAGCCATCAAAGTGGTCTCTTCTGGGCTTGGATCCAGATCCAAACTGACCTTGAAGGCCTACAATGTAGGCATCTTGCCTCAGGAAGGTGATGCAAATCAATTGACTTAAGTGCTGTGGCTTCCTATACAGTGCACGGGGAGACCTGGGGGATTCTCAAGGTTTACTCAGATCACCTTTTTACTGGAAAGGGAGAGTCCTATGCTAGCTGACATGAATGTCTAGCTACATGGCTGTTTCTGAATTTGGGGGCTTTTTTGCTGTGATATCCAGCCTTTGTCTTGGAAGACCAAAATCTTGGTTTAGCCCCTTATTATTTTGAGAGGACTCAGTCTCACACATTCCACTGCCCATGAGAAGGCCCAAACCATCAGTGTATAGGCTAAACTGGTTAGAGGATGTTTTTATCATTTCTGCTGGAAGTGGCTCACTGGGCAGTCAAGAGGGCAAGTTGCATGGTGCAAGATAAGCACGCAACAGAGTGTGACTGTAGGACAGGTGAGTATAGTACAAATGTGTAAATCACAGATGTCTTCTTCAACAGAAAATTACATGTTAAGTCCCTAACATTTGCAGTTGATTATCAGAGGCAATTACAGGAATTTATTTTTTGTGGATGGAAAAAAAAAACAAACAAAAATATGCACACACACAAGGTGAGCTTATGTCTAACCAAGTCAAATATCATTTACGTGCACCAATGGAGAATTCTAGCTTGGCCATGCCCCTGGCTCCTGAATTGCACCAGCTGAAGCCTGTGCACAAACTCATGATTTTTTTTAAATGCAAAAGCCTGCCACTTCATACCAGAAAAAGCCTATTTTCAACTGTGTGACTTGGCTAAAGGAACTTTTTGTAGCATGAAAAACAGGAGTAAATGATAAGATTTCACCTAGGATCAAAGCTACAGATGGGGAAGTTGTTCTGTAATCATTATTCCTTTAAATGTTCCACAGTTGCATGAATAGCCTCATAAAACTAGTGGGCTAACTCAAGTTTCACTCACATGAGTAATCACAGCAGAACCGGGCTATTGTAGCTTTCAGAACTTAAATACTGCTGTAATAAAAACAATTACTGTTGGTGCTTCACAATGCCAGGTGAATCTATGAAGCCATAGCAGTCTGGCCAGGTCCTAATTCACATATGTGTTCAATGGCCCTGTGGGTATTTGTCACAAGGTTGAGCTGCTCTGGGTCAATAAGGTGAAACTCCTCTCAGAAATAAATAGTCCCCAAATAAAATTCCTCAGTGGTAAAAATACATCCCTGACATAAAGAAAAACCTACCAGACTGCACTGTACTATGATGGACAGTCTGAATCTTTTATCATTTGTAGAACTGGACTTCTCTTTGTCCAGTTGGTGTATAAAACAGTTGGCTGCCTGACGGATGATTTCCAGATTCTTTATCTTTGCCTACCAATGAGCAAAAGAGCAGGAGGCATATCTGTGCCTGACATTTTTTGGGTCACACTAGACCCATTGCCATAAGCCCCCTTGACATGCATATAATTAATAAAAACCCATTAAAATTCATATAAATTGCTTATAGTTTGACAGCTTTGGAAGACTTATTTTTCATTTGTATAGATATATGAGGCAGAGGTAGTTAAAACTGAACTCTATCTGTCACCTCAAAAAGGATCACAGTCCCAGTACTTACTAATTATCTTGAAAATTGACAGCTATCTTGACTCAGTATCTCCCATGTCTACCATAGTGCATGGATAAATCTGGATTTTGCTGTGAACATGACAAAGGTAAAGCAGCAAGCCAAGGAATCAAGCTAACTGAGAGATAAATAATGGAATTACCTAATGGAGTTTCACACAATTGTAGTTGAGTTTGGCCTAATTATTTGCAAACTAGCCTCCAATTCAGTGTTTGATGGAATGGAGAGGCTAGGTTTAGATCATTTGTATGTTCTGGCAGAGAAAGGTGGCTGGTAACCTCTTAGGGCTGCGGCCAGATTAGCTCAGTTCAGGGAAGAGGCGGATGGATGGATGGATGGATGGGCGGGCGGGCGATAGGACCCAGCCCCCACTTCTACATTTCCCCATGGTGGCAGGGGAAAGCAACTGCTACTGAAGCCCCATGCTGTTGAATGCTGCCAAAGCCCTATGTCTGCAGGATGGATCAAATAGCAATGCAAGCTGGATTTGGCCTGTGTGCCATAGGTTGCTAACTAGCATAGGAAGATGTTGGCCCAAATGTGAACGGTGATTGATAAGAATTAGAAGCAACCTTCCTCTAGTAGGGCTGCTCAAAAACATAGAAGGCCAGATTCTCTGGGTTATATCAAAATAGAAATGATCTATAGGAAAAATAAATTTGCTGGAATGAATCTTCCTTCATGCGCATTTAACTCTCCTGATGACTGAACTGTTGCAGTTCCTCATGAAAATTATGGGGCACGGCAGTGGGTCCCACAGACTCTGATAGACAGGCCCAAATTGATCTTGTAAGCTTTTTAACGGGTGTCTTAAAAGAATTTAGGTTCCTAAATTAGACATAAACAAAGCTCATTCCAGCAGATACAAAACCACTTGGGCACCCACATGCATTAAACATGTCCATTTTGGCCTTAACTTCCACCAAATTTCTGCTCCGATCTTGATTGGCACTAGAAAGAGCCTGGGAATGATCCAATTCTAATTCCTCAGGAGGTAGTAAAATGTGCCTAGAGCGATTTTGATGCAGAAAGCAGACATACAGCTCAATTAAAAAAATATAGCTGCTGGAAGAGGGGGATATGCCCAACCTTTACATAATAATGTAGTGGTCAGAGTACCCATAAATCCTAGCAGCTCTTCACTCTGAAGAATTTCAAAGCCCTAGCACCAGGGAAAATGATCCAATTGCTGAGCTCTGGGTTAGGCTGGATGGAGACGTACTCCCTTGAGGGGAGACAGACCTGGATAGTGCCCCTCTGCCAGAAAAAAAAGTCTGAGTTTTTGTTTTGTTTGGTATTTTTAACCATTGACTGTTTAATATAAAATGAATAAACCACCCTAGCATCAGGGTCAGAATTTTGGATTTCCCCCATCCACGGGGAAGGTTTGCCTTACTAAGCCAAATTCACACTTCAGCAGGCATAGCCTCTAATAGACAATGCTCTCTTTTTAGCTAAAAAGCCTGCTGCATCTTTAGGATGATAGTAGAAATGGAAAGATTCACCTGATGGGAACTCAAAGCTGTTTATCCATCAATTCTAACACTAAGAGGTCATGCCAAACCTAATGGCAGCTTTAAACTCTTTGCTGGGCTCAGCTAATGACCTCCAAAGGATGCAAGGGAGCCCCTCTGCTGTAGGCACTCAGTATAATGCCTCTTTCAGAAAGCATAACATCATTTGGGCCCCTGTAAGCAATACTGCCCTAAAGAAATTACTCTAATTAGAAAGATTAAGACAGAGAATAAAGAAATTACTCTAATTAGAAAGATTAAGACAGAGAACAAAGACCCATGCTGTTTGTAAGAGTATCCCCAAAGCAAATGAACCTAAGGGCTAAGTGTCTGTATAGCTTTCTTTTCGTGGCATGCTGAAGGTTGAAAGCAGCCTGCTTAGAATGAAGAGGAATGCACTGTAATTCGTATATGGGTACAGAAAGCTTCATTCACAAAAGGGATGCATCTTCATTTTTATGTGTTCAGGCTCTGCCATGGATTTTGATAACACCGCTTCAAAAGTACCAACTCTTTTTCTATTTGGAAAGATGAGTGCTATTGTCACACTTGTCAACAGCAACAGGCTGTTATTGTTGTCAAGATAGTTGGGCAGATGGGAAAGGAGAGAAAGGGACAACGGTTCTAATGGAAGTTCAGAACCGATAATACAATGCCATTGTGTGAAAGGCACTTTGGTTTCATCCCCTGCCTATTTGCTTTCCTTATCATTCCCTGAACTTGCCCCCGGTGCAGTTAGCCTCTCTTTGTAAGCAGCATGTTACACGCATGCACATCAGATGACATAATGCAATAGATGTTTGCTGTCCCCAACCCCTCCCTGTCCCCGCTAGTAAAACACTTAGACCGGTCTCCATTGTGATGCGTTATTACTTCCCACTGTCATTTTTTTAATATCCAAGTCATAGCTTCAAATCACATTTTGTGTGATAAGAGGCCAGTAATTGTGAACACAAAGGAAGGGGAAAAATCCACAAGAGCTATCAGATTGAAAGGGAAAAAAAATATATTAGTCAGAGATGTATTTCCAAAGCATTTTATGTCAGTGAATTGGTTCCTGATAACAGGTGTGTGAAAGCAATCTAGCACTTACAGTCTTGACCTGGGACTTGAGGACGTGCCAATATGGTGTCACTGGTGTGTCCCTGGTAAGATGGGGCCAAACATTGCATCCACGCCCAATGCACCTGAGTCCACTGAGATGATCCATTCCTGGAAGTTTACTCATGAGGCTGGTTTAAGCTTGTCTCCATCATTGATCCGTAGGCCTCCGCGGTGACTGGGGACTACAGAGCAAGCACTGGGGGTAAGTCAAGAACAGCTGAATTAGAAATATTATGCCTATGAAGCATGTCAGCAGACTTGGATGGGCAGGGTGCGCTTGCACCCCTATTCCCCAACACTGGCCACTGCCAAGTTGTAGGCGTAGGAGTCCTGAGTTCTAATTTCATTTCGTCAGCTCTGTGATCATAGCAAATCTCTGTGACTGTTTCCCTTAGACTGTCTTATCTTTTTTTACTTTCAGGATATCTCTGGCAGAAACTATCCTGGTAGGGCTTGTACAGTGCCTAGAACAATCTGGCTTGGATTCCTATTGCAGCCTACTGATGATACTTTTACTGAAATAACAGGAATGGGGACTGTGTTCTCTGCCCTTCAAATGACCTTCAAGGACTTGTCACTGTGACTTTTATTTTAAAGAGATCCCAGATTGCTTTTCTGACTTTGATATATTTTTGTTAATACAGGCACTCCTTGACTTACAACATTTCATGTTACTATGTTTATCAATTGACACCCAGTTTTGACTTTACAACACTTGATCTTATGCGATGCCACACCAGCGAACAAGTTCACTGCGTCACCCATGTCCCTGGAGAACATCTGTCCAAATTGCCTTGGACACTTTCTTTAAGAAAGCAGACAAGACTCCAGAAAAAAACTGCAGCCAAGACTCCTGAGAAGACTCTAGCCAAGAGCCCTCCAAAAAGTACAACCAAGAGGCCTTCAAAAAGTCCAGCAGAGTCACCTCAAAGAAGTTCTTCCAAATCAATATGATTTCTATTTACAATATAAATGCAACAATGTAGCTATATTATTCATAGACATTAGGGATGGAAGGCACCTCGGAAGATAATTGAGTCCAGCACCCATTCATCTATAATCGATTGATTACAACATTCTGGGTTATTTTTGGTGAAAATAGGGTATTGGACCTTGGTTCAGGAACCAATCCCCATTTATAACATTGTTTCCTATGGGAAAAATGGTTCTGAGTTACAACATTTTGACTTAAGACACAGTTTTCAGGAACCAATTATATTGTAAGTCCGAGGACTGCCTCTACACTTTCTTTGATAGCACCAATTTTGCTGGACTGGACATTGTATGTGGACGCTTGACTCAACTCCAAAAATAAGGGCTCTATTCCCAGTTTAGTTACAGCCTGGGATCTCTTGGTGGCCAGAGAAAACATGGCAAGGACACATCAAAGGCATACCTGAAGAAAACAGACACCAATCTCAAGAGCTGACAGGAGCTGGGTGCTAACTTACTGTCTAGCAGTGGCCAAAGGAAATGCTACAAGGACCCACTGAGAGCGTACAACAACAAAAAAAAAACAGATGCTGACATCAAGAACTAGAAGAAGCTGGCTGCTAACTGACTCCAATTTGAAGCAACCTCAGCCAAGCAGCCCCTTTGAGATAAAGCATCTTGCTCTTGAAGCAGAGAAGAGAAACCAGAGGAAGAAAAAGGAGAGAAACCCCCGGGTGTAGCCTACAGGTACATTCCAAACCAGTTTTTATTTCTGTCCAGAGTAATCTCACTGACTTCACTCTACATGTAGTAGGTTTAAGTCAGAAGCATGTTTGGCCCTCATTTTAGATGGTAAGGCATGCAACATCCAGGGGTGCCCAACCTGCAGCTCCAGAGCCACCTCCGGGTATAACATCCAGGGGTGGTCAAACATACAGTTTTTCAGAAGTTAATATGCGTCTCCTTGAATCTATGCACAAGCACACGGTGATCAGCTTCCATAACCATTATGTCATATCGTGTGCTTGTGCAAAGTTTCAAGGAGATGCATATTAACTTCTGAAGAGCCACATGTGGCTCCGGAGCTGCAGGTTGGCCACCCCGGTGAATGTGAGCCTAGGCAGTGGTCTCTAACTGTGTTGAACTGTAAACTTAGAGTCTCTCCCTGGTCTCACAGAAAATGCTCACTCATCTTTGAGGTCATAACAAAAATGGAAGGATTCACCTGCGGGAAAATGTAGGCAGTGTACCCTTCAGGCCTAATCATAGGAGGTCTTACCAGAATAACGGCAAATTCAAATTCCACCATGGGTTATGCAGATGACCCTCTCAAAGAAATACAGGAAGGTTCATATGCTGTAGCCACTTTGCATGCCATTACTCTCTCCAAAACCTGGCACAACTTGCATCTTTCAGATATTTAGGAAAACTATTGTACTGCAGCTTCAACCCTTCTCTCACTACATTCAATTTTCTTGCATCAGTAACTGTGTTATCTTGTATAAACCAGGAAGCAGACATTGTCCTTGCCATCTTTTTTTTTTTCTCTCGTGGCTGGGGTACACATGAAAAAAGCAGCATATTTCCCTCATCAAAGAAAAATAAATGCATGAAACAAAAGGCTATAGAAGCATGAAGAAGAGTCAGGGAGGACTGGGCGTGTGATTCCATACTGGCCCAAATACAATATTGTGCCTCCCAGGAATAATTTAGCCTTATAGCTAGACATGATTAATATAGAGAATACAGATACATTTTTGTCTAGTCTCTAAACCCACTCCTTATTAAGGAGAAAAAGCAAACAAATAAATCTTTTAAACTAATAATCCACTCATATTAATATGCAAAAGATTGTCGCTGAACTCTATTGTCAGTCAATTTGCAATGGGATTTCTTTTCTTCTTGCACTGCTGCTGGTAAATTTTACTGACAATGAGAATCCAGACCTACCAAAGGCAGAAATGATAAAGACACTGGATATAGAAATGAATGGCTGGAAAATTAACACCTCTAGCTCTTGTTGGAGAGAGTAATGCCTTTAGTTCCTCCAGTGTTATCCATTAGGTGAGCTGAATTCTTAGACTTAAAAAGAGGTGCCAGTAAGTCAGCTCTGAGGATCATCTCCAAAGCTAACTGCATGTGGTATGGATTCTTTGAGTGCCCCATTTTCTTTTTAAATAACTGTATAATCTTTTCTATTTTCAGCTGGGATCTCCCTGGTTTAACAGCTAAAGCTCTCCTGACTTACATCTCGACTTTACTTAATGCTCTTGAATACATTACCATAACGGGGAAAAAATAAAATTCTGATTTGATATTTTATTCATTGAAAACCTTTGGGAGTGCTGCAGCAGAAGTGGAAAGAGATTTCTTTCTTTCAAGCCTTAATAAGTTGCCGTGTAATGATCTCATCACATATGGGTATATGGCAGGAACTGGGCTTGTGGAAAGAGGATTTGGCTTTCTTTCATAGTGAATTCCCCTGATAAACTCTCTCTCACAGCCACCTGGTTGTGATATCCTTCATTCTAGCCAAGGAACGCTGGATGGGACTTCCTTTGGCGTCACACATGCTTGTCCTCCATTGACCAGTTGGATGGCACAGCATGGAAAGGTACATCGTCTTCATTTGGGGATCAATTGTGCAACCTTATCACTGGTTCCAAGTGGGGTTGTTCAAATAATGGTTCTGGCTGTCAAGCTAAGAAATGAGGGGACAATATGTTGATCCAAATCAAAATGAAAGTACTTTGGTGTTCATCATCAAAAAAGAAAAAGAAAAGCACGCAAGCAGGCAAAGAACACCTCCTCCCTCCCCCCCCCGAAGAAAATATTGTGTCATGACTTTGGACATTTTCTGCAAAAGGAAAATAGTGGAAATGTAGGAATAGACTTTTTTAACTCATCATAAAATAGGGCTGGTAAGTGAAGTCCTAAAAAAAAGGACTTGGAGAAGTCACCCAGGATGAGGAAAACCCAGGTTTAAATCTCTTCTCTCTCTAAGAGGATTTGAGCCTACATCTCTCAGGATGTACCCAACCACCATGCGGTAGCGTGTACTGGAGTGTCCTTACCTCCGTCTCCTACTGGGGATATTTTGCTTTGTACAGACTAATTGAATATTCACTAAGCCAGAAAACATGAATGAAAGGAATCTACAACCTGGTGCATAGAGAGTTCGTCTGTGAGATTAAGAGACTAATGTCCAAATTTACTCCCTACGTGATTCAAAGCAAGGATCTGTACCATAATTTTCCATCATATGCCTATCCTATCCATGAGGCCATGGGTTATAATGAACCTAAGTCTTCCACATTGTGGGTACATTCAGACCCCCTGGTCTATTGGTAAAAGTAAAACTCCATGTGAAAATCTATATATGATTGAAATAAAATAAATGAATACAGATAATTGTTTGATAATATTGACTTGAATTTACAAATAAGGATTTGGCTAAATCCTCATTTTTTTTCCAAATATATATATATATATATATATATTTCGGGGGAGGGAGAGGGGAGGAGAGAGAATTTCGCCCATTTCTACTCCCCAAATTTGTTGGGCCAGAAAATAAATATCTGCTTGGGGCAATCTTACCAACATCTGTTGTGCTGGGAACTTGTACTTTGAATATTGCACCTTGATATTATATCTCATGTGCTTTGCCTCTCTTTGCCATCTTCTTTTTTTTCCTGTGGACTTCAAGAAGCCTCCGAAATTGTGTCTTTCTCACTTTTCCTGTAGCAAAATAATGATGATGCAATCCACTTTTACAAAAGCTTAAGAGATGTGTGGAAAATGCAATTGTAGTAGAGGCTAATATCAGGTGGCAGCATAAACCATGATCAGTGTGTCAGCTGAAGTGATGGAAGTAATTGGTGGTAATGGATAATTGGGTTCCCGGTGATTAAATTTCTCCCAAAAAGGCTCTTAAGAGATTCTCTATTTTCCACAAGAGTTGTCTACCCTTTGAGCTCTTTAGTTCCCTCTGTATTTTTTATCTCATAATTGAAGAGTCTTTGCAGCATCAGTAAATTTTAATAAAATAACACATAGGGTATGCTCAGTAATGGTCTCCCAAATGCTGTTTCTGCCCCTAAGACCCCTTGAACATGCAAACAGTATGCAATGGGTGACTTAAAGCAATGGAAAACAGCAAGAAGTCAAGAGGCATTACCAGAGACAGCAACAACTCCATTGCTTCATGTTCAACTGTGGTATCAAAGGTTGTGGCAGGCTTAATTTGATGCTTAATTAAAATAATCTCACCCAGGTTTTACCCATGACAGTAAGAGCAATGTAGCATGAGTGCTAATTCTAATTGAATTTTCAAGCTTATAAAGTTGAAAGAGAAGTGAAATATGTAGAGACTTTCATTGGCTCTTGTTAAAGGAGTGACCTTGCCTTGGAGGATTCATTTTTATGCAAGGGAGGATCAATTCAGCTCGTACTGGTGTCCCTCTGTCAGGACTTGGGTTGCTTTTTTTTTTTTTGAGGCACAGGCATTAGAACCAAATTAAACCCATGCTAAATCATGCTAATGATACATTAAATTAATCATCTGTTCCAAGGGAGGCATCCTGAATGTAGGCTAAGACCCAACAGTAATATCAAGGAATGTATTTATACTTCAGAAAAAAAAAAGCAAGATTCAGATGAAAGCATTGCATGTTGTCCCAAGAGGACTGTCAGCCCCTATCTTCCGGATATCAACATGGCG
>NW_005841890.1:630637-649918 GCF_000455745.1 Alligator sinensis
GCAATTTTAAAAATCAAAGCATAAGCTAAAACTTTTTAATGTATGTTGAATCTTTTGAGTACCTAAATGTGAACAGACACTTAAATGCCCTGGCACCACATAAAAGTGGAGTGTATAATTTTGATCAATTAGAAATAATTTCAGAGGACTTTGCATGCATGTTTTGTTGTTCAGAGTGATCTGAGAGATCCTACCACATCACATGTCTTTAAAAAAAATGTTTCTTCCAAGTATCCTGAGCGAGTGTCTCAGACAACTTTCTGAAATGGATCAACCCCTAAACTCTATTTTATTCATTATCTCTGTGATGCTTTCTTTTAGCACATAAATACTGTAGAAAGAATGAGTTTTGGTAGGTCCCTGATTCAGCTGAATGTTTAAGCACGTGAAATTAATGGGAACTCAACCATGTGCTTTGCAGAATAAGTATACAGTGTACAGTGCTGCTGGAGTATACAGCTACTTCAGTAGTTATGACATTAGAGGACTCTCTTCTTCCTTCACATATTGCCTGAATTTTCACCATATACTGCAATAATAATGTTGCGAAAAAAAATACCAGCTGTAAGAATGGTCAAGGAAAACAAGCTTATTGTATTTTATTTATTCATATTAATTTATTTATTTAATTTATTTTAACTCAACAAAGCTTTAGCTGGGATGATCTAGTTGGGGATGGCCCTGCTTTTAGTAGGCAAATGGACTAGATGTGACCTCCTGAGTTCTCTCCCATCCTAATTTTCTATGATTCCGTGATTTACCATTTTTATAACTGTAACCTACTTCCCTTTGGCCTTCCTGACACTCTTTTCACACTACTCAGGTCCATTCGAAATGTTTCTATTAACAACCTCTTCCCAGCCTGCTGTTCCCACTTTGATATTTGTTTGATTCAGTAGAAAAGAGCACTACAGAGAAGGATGACAAAGGCAGCATCATTCTGTGTTCTACTTCTAAAAGTTATCATTATGATAGCAAATATGATTTGTGTGAATGAAGTGCTTGCACTTTTGATGTAAATAGAACTGTGCTTAATAAAAAAAAACAAACGGTTGTGATATGGAATTGGTCTGTGACTGGAATATTTTTTCTTTAATTAACAGAATAGCAGTCTTGCAATACACCTGGTCCAGTGAAATAAAGATGATTCGAGTGACTTCAAATTAAAAATATTGTCCCTCTTTCCTTCTCTTTGATGTCCTCCCACTCTACCTACATACCTCCTTAAACTAACATTGATGATGTATTTTAATATATGCTTCTCAGCTGGGGTGCCACAGAACAATGGGGTGCTGGGAGAACCTTTATAAAGTGCCATAGGGTGCTGCACAGTATTGGTATTAGGTTTGCAAATACCTTCCCAAGATAAACCCAAAGATTTCAAATAGGAGTCCAGTGTGCAAAAACATCCTTGCCTGTTGTAGTTTTCTTGAGTTCGTTGCAATGGAAGAATTGCTCTATTCTTTTTCGGTAATGAAAAAAAACAAGTGAAAGCTAAGAGCTGGAATTTTCCAAGAGGTGCCTTGAGTATAACAAGGGGCACTTTGAGTCTAAAAAGGTTGAGACCCACAGCAGTAGGTGTGAAGAGGCTCCCTGTGATTCTTCAGAGATGAAGAAGAAACCTGAAGAAAACTTAACAACATGGGTAGAAGTGACCTTGACATGAGGAATGCCACCGTGGCCAGAACAAGGTCTTTCTAGCAGCCAGATTATCTGAATTAGTGTCCCACACCACCCCTACCTTATTTCTGGGGAGGAATCTACCCTGGCAGGAAGCTTGTCTGGAGAGAGGGAGCAGGAGAGTGTGGGATCTTTTCCCTGAAACCCATCAGATTTACCCCGGGAACAGGGCAAAAGACTGGATCCCGGTCTTTTTGCTCAGAGGACCTCGGGCAATGCAGAATGGCTTGTTAGAGCACTGAACCCGGAGGTGAGGAAAAAATAACTACAGGATGCCGGACAGACAGGAAAGTTCCCTTATTTGTTTTCTCCATTCTGGAACTTCAGGTTTATTTAACTTGTAAGTAAAGATTAAGACAGTGGGAAACGGCTGGCTTTGGCTTCCTTAGAAAGAAGGGAGTTGGACTTTAAGTACCTAACACACTGTAAGTAGCAGCACAGATGGTGCCGGCTGATCGTGAGTTGTATTTTTTTTTTTTATGAAATCCCAGGGAGGGTGATGGGTAAAACACAAGACCCCAAGCAGGAAGCTGGGGGGAACAAAAATAAAGAGAGAAAACTGCTGGGAAGCAAATAGACTGTAAATTCCTGAAGGGTGAATACTTACCCGATGCCAGTCACTCGAAATGCCACTTCACCCTATCTCCAGCGAGGCGGACTCCCCCCCTGCAGACACTGTGATATGCCTTGTGAGCTGGAGATAGCCTGAGGATAAACAGGAGACAGGAACTATTTTCAAGGAGGAGAAATGAATTTTGACATAGGAATATTACACAACTATCAATCGCATATTAACAACTGGTTGGTGTTTGGCTAGGATGTAAGGGGAGGTTGGAGACCCAGTAAGAGCAGGCAAGCTGCCCTAGTGATTAACCTCCAACAGAGCAATTCTTCCTGAGTTATAAGTGACATCAAGACATAGCAGGTGAGAATGAAACTGTGATCATCGGTTAATTATTCAAGGCAAAAAGGCTCTGGCTTGCGACGCAGACCTACAAGACACTGGGACAATGAGGACCTCATCCACATATCTTGCCCCTCCGACATAGGCACTGTACAAACCCATTGTGACATTGCAAGCCCTGTCCCAAACAGGTTAATATTTAAGTAGGTAAGACAGACAAGCCTGACAGAAAGAAAATAGAAGATCTGAGAAGTGAAGTTGCTACACAAAGGGCACATCTACCTGAGACATATTAATGTGCCTTAGCTTAGTTTACTCTATAGAAAGGGCATGTATCTACATGTGCATGCCTTTATTGCACAGTAAAAATGGCTAACCTGTCCTGTTGGTCACTCCTAGCATGCAGGAGTGAGGGCACTCCTGGTCAGTGCAGCAGTGCTGCATTAAGGTTAGGGCCCTGTGGCCATAGTGGATGGCCATGACCAACTACAATCATTGGTCCAATCATGCCCACAAGATCATGGCCTTTATGTGGGAGCTGACTCAGATTTTGGTGCCATGGGACCCAGACCATACCCCTGTAAGTGTCACCAGCAGAGGCGGCCTGCTCGAGCCCCCACTCTGTTCTGCTCCCTCCAGTGGCATATCACCAGAGGAAGGGACCTCAGGCCGTCAGTGCCCCATCCCACTCTCCTTCCCAGTGGGGTTGCCATGGCCCCCAGACCCATGTGGGAACAGCCCAAGACTGAGGTGCTGGGCACCTGCTCCTTAGCCCCCCTCCATCCTACGTGCTCCCTCTCCCCCCACTCTGGGACAGGAAAACAGAGATGTTGTAAATAGTTTTGACATGATAAAGTAGATTTTTTTATTGTCGGTGGGTGGGGAGGGTGGTGGAGAGGCTCTGTTTGTTGGGGAGGAAGGCAGGGAGGGCTCTATGTGTTGAGGGGGGAGGGATGGGGATGGGTGTTGTGAAACGAATAAAGCTTTTTTTGTTTCACAAATGTGTGTGTCCTGAGAGTGTGTGGGTGGTGGGGCAGGTGGGCTGGAGCAGGGAGTGCAGGAGTAGGAGGTTGGCCGGGATCTCCTGTACCCAGTGCATTGGCCCCCACTGGTGGGTGTGCGGCTCTCCTGGGGCTTGGATGGGGGGCACCTGCTGGGGCCAGGTGTGCGGGGCACTAGTCATCACTGGCAGGTTCTTGGTTGGAGCAGTAGGGCACTGGGTGTCACTGAGAAAGGCAGGGGCAGGAGATGGAGCAGCCTTGGCATGGGTAGGCAGGGTGGGCAAGGAGAGAGCTCCCATATGCTGCCTCTGTGCTGGGCTCATGGCTCCTGGGCAGGGAAAGGTCTGGCCAGGGTTCATAGGGCAGGCTGTGTTTCCAAGCTGGCTGCCAAGTGCTGATGGAGCAGATGGAGCTCCCCTCAGGGGCCACAGGAGCCTATGGCAGGGCTGAAGGGACTTGGCACTAAATTTAGTGCCAACTCCCTGCACGTGTACACACCTGCCAAAAATTGTTTATAGTGCATTAGCTTAATGCACAGTAAATTTAGTTGTGACTAACTGCATGTGTAAATGCACTCAAAGACACTCAAGATACTCAAGAAGTAAGGGAAAGACCAAAAATTTGGACCCTAATCTCCTGACTCTTCAGGCCTTGTTACATGGTAATTTTGACCCAGTATTGGAGCTCGTAACACCTGGATTGTCCACACATTAACACCTGAAACTGGTTTTAAGCATTCATTATGCAGCTCAAAGTTACTCCAGGGCATGATTATCTCTAATCCATGTTACCCAGCTCATATTACACTAAAGTGTAAGCCACTACTTTAGTGTAAACACCCAATTCACAGCCCCACTCCCCTGCTAACCCAATCAGGTCCACTGACAACCCCCCACCGCCTTCCCATGACCCCAAATCCCACCCCACTATCTCCCCATCTCCCCTCCCTCCCCCCCATTTCCTTGTGGCTGCCCTGGAGGAGTAGACAGGAGGGGTTAACTTGCCTGCCTGACCTCCACTGCTGCTGCTGTCTGGGCCTGAAGAAGAGCAGCAACCCAGAGGTGTGAGCTGTGCAGGCAGGACAGACAGTGCAGGCAGCCATAAGTAAGCAAGGTGGGGGCAGCCCTGGGGGTGGAGGATTGCTGGGGAAGCTGCAGAAGGAAAGAATGGGAAGCGGGATTCTTACCTTTCAGTCCTCCAGGTCCCTGCTGTCCTGAACAGGTGACTGCTCCAAACTCGAGCTAGCACTAACACTCATCAACATTTGCATGGGCTACTGTGTCAGGTGTAACAAGGCACTTCCATACTCTCAAGTTCATGATTTGTACAAATGGAAATGACAGCCAACACCATCTCAAACGCAATAGTATTTTTATTCATGAATTGCCAGTCTATTGAAATAATGTATTTCCATGTCAAGCACATATATGGGGATAAAAATTAGGAAGAGGGGGAATTTGGCAGCAAAATACCAGATCTCAGTGTTCCTGCACTGAATTAATATGATTTTTTGCAACATTATCATTTTATGGAAAAGCCTAGCAAAATAAATGTTGACTTTGTCCAACAGAAAATATTCATGTTGTATTTCAGGATGACTCTCACATACCAAGGCACGCTTGTGCATTGCTGCAAACCTCATTTTTTGGCTTAATAAAGTTTGTGCAATCTGTCGGTTTTTAAATTAACTGCATGACTTGCTCAGGCTTTAATCGTGACACTTAAGATCACGTAACCTAATCACTGACTGAATGAAATACAGGATTATGGAACCGGCAGAGACAACAAGAAATGTGAAGGGAAAACCTGACATTGAAATCTTGACAGGGAAAACATGTCCCAAACCACTTTTACTGCTGTTTCTGTAAAATGTACCTATTATCTAAACATGGTTATTTACCTTCTTTCTTCCTTTCTTCCAGAAAGCCAGGACTGTTCTTTCTATGCTGATCAGCACTGTGAAATGAATTGAACATTTCGTCCAGGCACCTGGTATCAGCATTCATCACAGTTTTATCGGGTGAAGTGCATGCTCTTTCTATAGTAATTTTTCACGTTCATTTTCAATATTTTGTTAGGATTCTTCCACGTGGTGGGTTGCAATTAAGCCACGGCATCCTTGTTTCTATAGACAAGTGTCTTCATAAGATTCACAGCCCATAGAGCTGGCATGGTTCGAGTGCACGTGTTTCTGTAGTCCACAAGACAGAGAATTGCTATCTGGATTATAGGTAAACTTGAAGTTTGGCTATTGATAAAAGAGGACACAGACAGGTCCAGAGCCTGACCTTCTATTGCTTATGTCTCAAAAACAGTTATCCCAAAGTCTATCTGGCTGCTCAGGACAACACAGCATGTATCTGCACTGTTTGGATAGACTCGAGAGGAGAAAAGGAGAGTCACACACGGGCTGGCAGCAAGCCTGCATGAATTTGCTGAGTTCGCCCATTTTCCCTCCAGCCTCTACCCTATATTTATAGAAGACTTGTTTTAATATTTTAATAAATGTCCTTTGATTGATTTGATTCTCACGGAAACAGTTGGGACCAGACTGAAGCAGATCTCTTGTACTTGGAAGGTGTCAGTTAGTTGGGATTTATGTTCCTGTGAAAGTTACACTTCTGCAAGGGAAGATTCCCAATCTATGAATCTATGATTCCTTATCTCCTTTCGTCATCATCATGTAATATGAACTGCCAACAGTTTGTTTCGGTTACCTTATTTATGGTTTTTATTGACAAGACGGTTATCTAAGAAAACTAACACAAATAAATCAATTAAAACACCATCTAATTTCATAGATTTCATAGACATCAGGGCTGGAAGGGACCTCGGAAGATCATCGAGTCCAGCCCCCCGCCCAAAGGGCAGGAAGTCAGCTGGGGTCATAGGATCCCAGCAAGATAAGCATCCAGTTTCATCCTGAAGGTGTTCAATGAAGGCGCTTGAACCACCTCCGGTGGCAGGCTGTTCCAGACCTTGGGGGCTCGGACAGGAAAGAAGTTTTTCCTTATGTCCAGCCTGAAACGATCTTGAAGTAGTTTGTGACCATTCGACCTCGTCATCCCTTGGGGCGCTCTGGTGAACAAACGTTCCCCCAGATGCTGGTGGTCACCCCTGATAAACTTGTAGGTGGCCATCAGATCACCCCTAAGCCTGCGCTTTTTCAGGCTAAAGAGCCCCAGGGCTCTCAGCCTGTCATCATAGGGTCTGCTTCCCTGACCTCTAATCATGCGCGTGGCTCTTCTCTGGACTCTCTCAAGCTTCTCCACATCCTTTTTGAATTGTGGAGCCCAAAACTGGACACAGTACTCCAGCTGCGGCCTCACTAAGGCCGAGTACAGGGGGAGAATGACGTCCCGGGATTTGCTTGAGAAGCATCTATGGATGCAAGCCAGCGTTTTGGTCGCATATGGTTGCAGTATAGACAAGCCTTTAAGTTGTCAAATTTCGTTTTAAAGATAGCCCCAACTCTCCATACGCAGGAATGGCGGGGGAACCACAACAACACTTTAATATATGGTTGTTAGTAATACTTCTGACATTACTCAAGAATTTTGAGGAATCACCACTCTTCTCATTTACTGGGTAAAAAACCCCCCAAAAACAAAGTTGTAAATGGCATATGGAAGAAGTCTTGTATTTCCCATCCCCCAATTTCAAATTGGCTTTATCCATCATTCTGTAAAAACAGCAGGACTATATTTTCAACATGCTTTGGAAACATTAACACACTGGAGTTTATGGAACAAACCCTCTGAGGATGTAAGTCTGCAGGACTTCATTGCTTTCTGTTAAGGGCTAGGTATTAGTAACAATAATAGTGCCTCTTGGTGGAAGATAAGATAAGAATAAAAAACAGAAGTCAGCATTTACTAGGAATATGCAGCTTGAGACTGATTCCTGTAAAGATCTTGTTTTCAGTATGAAAGGCAGAGAAATGAATCACACAAAATACAGCTGAAAATATCTGCTAAATTCCCATTTGGAATTAGCAATAAACCTTTGATCATTAATGGCACTTGAGTTTTAAGAGACAAAACTAAGTCTTGTTATTAGTACAAATAAGAAGCTATAAAGAGGAGAGCAATTAAAGATGCCCCAGGGAGATAGATAGAGGCCATTGGATTTAGTTAGTGCTCTGAAAATAGAAAGAACTGATCCTTTCCTGCATTAAATACATATTAAACAGTAGTCACCTGAAGGAAGGCTACTCATGTTAGGCCTGCAATTACATACAATCCACACAACTGAAATGTTCCTTTATTTCTATTGTTGAAAAATATTTATATCATAAAGAGGGAAGAAGGACGGGGTATCTGAAGTTATTTGCAGTGCAAGAAGGACTTCTTCAGTGCTTATGTTTCCTGAATCAACAGCTTTTTCATTCCCTGCATGTAAGGTCAGTTCAACGTTGCAACACACTTTTAGGCACTCGTTTGTGAGATGCATAGGTATTAAGGCAGCTTTAGTCTGCCTTAAATTTTATTTTATTAACCCCAAACTGTTTTGACTCTGATTCATGTGAATGAATCAGGATCTTCCACTGATTGATGGATACAGCTGGTCCACCCTCCTATGACTAGAGCAGTGGAAGTGGATAGTAAAAATAGGTGGGAGGTAGGACTGATCCTCTGCCCTGGGAATCCCTGGCTGCTTTAAAAAGCCCCTGTAGAGCCAATGACATTGGATAGGATTTTAGCTTGCTGTAAAACTTTTCAGGGACCAGAGAAGCAGAGCATGACATGGCAGCTCTGCGCCCTGGACAGTGGCAGCACACAGAGCTGTGCTAGGTGCCATGCTGCTGGCAGCAGCTGCAGGGCCAGATTCCAGCTGAAACAATGGCTATCTTTGTGCACCCTAACCCAGCCTCCAAGGATGCCACCTTGGTCACCTGCCCCTCAGCTGACTACTGCAGAACAGTACGAAGTACAATCAAGGACATGCAAAGATAGCTCAAAGCCAGCTGTACACTCTCTCTTTCATACAGCCAATGAGGTCTTCTCAGTTGCTGATAACGACACACAAGAGAGAGCACAAATAAGGTCCAAAGTTACAGGAGCAATATATGGTGGGAAGGCAAGAAAGACTATAATGGGACCCGTTGCAAAAGTCAACCTTGGTCGCATCTACACGTTGCTATACAGTGACACTGCTATGACACCATGCTTTAGTACTTCCTCTTGCAGTGCAGTACAAGTGCTTGTTGGGTTGTGTACCTGCAGTGCACGGTTAGATTTCACTGCTACATCGCCTTAGCAGCACACTATACCTGGGGAGTGGACCACTATGGCAACGTGGCTGGCAATGACATGTAGACACGCATGATCGCTATGTCACTACAGTGCACCATACCCCGATGTAGTGCATCGCTGTGTCGCCATAGGGTAACATGTAGATACGCCCATTATACATTACTTAGCTGATTTAGGATGGAGGTTCAGTTTAAGTCAGACCGTTTGCCTTGTTCCTGAATGAACATATATTCTTTCCTTTCAGCTTTCTATTTGTATGCAGCGTTTGCAATTTGAATGCCACGTATTCATAGACTTCAAGATCAGAAAGGACTTTTACAACAATTCAGTCTTATCTCTTTATTCTCTTATTTTCTTGTGCTCCACATAACATAGCCCAGAGAATTTTACCTAGCAATTCCTGCCCTAAACCATAATAAACCATCATTTACTCACTGTTACCTAAGGGTAACCAAAGTGAATCACATTTTATTTTTGTTCTAAACATAGAGAAATAATTTTAATAGCACATTCAGGCACTACCATGTGGTAACACTGACTAAACCTTCACTTTAATGACAAGAACTGTATTATCACTGAATGTAAAGAAACAAAGAGAAATTCAGGATACCAAGGTATGTCTAACAACAATTACTTCTTGTAACAGATTATATATTTTAAAATATATTTTATTACGTTTCAGCTAGACTAATACATGTCCTGAAAATAAACTATCTGTGAAGAAATAATGACCTGATGAGGTACTAGTAATAAAGGCCAAAGTGCATTTATTTTAGCTAAGGACACATTGGAGGCCATGGTGAATGTGAATATAAAAAGGAGATTAGTATCTTATGATTGCATTCACGAAGGAAGAGAGTCAGGGAAATAAACCTCACATTGTGGAATTTTTCAAACCATAATCTGCGCTGTCAACCCTAAACTTTAAACAAAGTATAGCTCAGATTCCCAAAATAAGATTAGTTTAAAAATCTTAAGAGGCTTTCCCCACCTTAATCTTGGACTCATTTTAGTTTTCTGTTGGCTTTTGAGTATTTAGGATCACTCACATTGTCTTTTGCAAGCTTTTATCCAAAACAAGGAACATCATGTGTTGCATGAGAACATCAGCTTTAGTTCTGAAATCTCATTATTTCAGCAGCTAGGGACTTAGGGAAAGCATGAAAAAAAAATCACAAGTCTCCCAGTAAAGTCACAAGAGTTGGGAGCACTGTTTAATAGACTCGGTAACAGAAATGGACACATTATCTTATACTACCTATTGACAAACAAAGATCAAACCAAGTATTAAAGTAAAATCAAGAGTGACCAAGATATCTGAGCAAACGAGCCAGGACGCTTTAAGGCATTAAAGCCTCAGGGTAGAAATACCTTGGGTCTTCCCTACATTAAACAAATATGAGCAGAATCTACTTACACAACAGTTGTTGCTAGTTGCAAATAAACTAGATGTCCATCTTAGAAGAATAATACTTATTATAATCACAAACTGCAGGGAACACCATTATTGTGAGTAATTTTATAACCATTTAAGTGGTCTAAATGATTATGTGTTACTGTGACACATTATTTATCAGCTGTCACATCACTTATCAGCAACATGTGGCCACACACAGAGAGAGTCTTTGTATTGCTGCTGTTCTCTTATGTAAGAGAGTTTATTTTTTAAACCCTCTTGTGTTTCTGGAGTGAAATGATGAAGGGCAAAATAGCAAAAAAAGCAAGAAAATAAAGCAAGAATGGGATGCTGCACTTTCAAATGCAGGATGAAAAGAGGTGGAGAGGTGCCGAGGAAGAAAGGTACGTGGTGGACATCTCAGGCAGCAAGGGCTTCACAGCAGACTCCCACACTGATCGAGAAACCGGGTGAAGGAATGGGAGGAAACCATTTCTTTCTGATTAGGAGAAGTGGAGCTAATGAAGAAGGAAGTATATCATCTAGGAGTTCAGAACGTCTTCGCCTACTCCATGGGGCTTTGTTTCGTAGCATGTTTGAGTAGATTTTGACATAAAGGCATGGAACAAACTTCTAAAAATCCATAGCTTAAGCAGAAAGAAACAAAAACAGACTGACAATAAAAGAGCTGGTGGTGTCAGGGTGAAAGATGAAAGGACTTAGACCAACTTCTAGCTGTGGGGCACACTACCCCACCACGGCCTCCCCTGCCAGCTGCACTGCCCCCAGGGGAATAGCAGGAAGGAGACGCTAGGGGAGGACAGGGAGCACCAAAGCAGGGTGGGACCAGTGGCAAGAGAAGCAACAAGGGCAGGAGCAGATGGTGGAAGGAAGCAATGACAGCTGGAGGAAGTGCCACCCACATCCGTGGGGAAAGCATGCAGGACTAGGCTGATGGGACAGTGGGAGCTCACAGGCCACACATTATGGTACTTTCAATGGTTATATTGAAATTAATTCAACTAAGGTTAGGCTCATCTAAATGCTCATCTTCAGAGGCATTCAGGAAGGTTTATATCACCCCAAAAACCAGTGGGCCTGATCCACATTAGCTCACTTGAGGAGGTGCAGTAACCTAGATCGGGAATGGGTTAACCTGATTTATCGAATGCCTGCCTGCATTCAGAGCACACTCCCGGGGCTGGGAAAGCCAAGTCACTCACCCTAGCCCTAGGGCCTCCTTTTTCCTAGTCCTCCCTTGACTCTGACTGAGATATTTTTAGCCTTCATCCCTCCCACCCCACAGACAGACAACTCACCCATGGACCTACCAATCCCCCCTCTCCCTGCAGACCTACCGGACCCTCTCACCCCCCAACTCCACCTCTCATGGACCCACTAGCTCCCCTGATCCCACCCTCCTCTCCCTCCATGCCAAGTTATTCACACAGCTTTCCTGGCAAGGTTCCTGGAAGTGGTGAATGGCTGTACATGCTGCTCCCAGTCTACACTCATACAGCTTAAAGTAAGCTGCCTAAAGACAGATCAGGTGCATAAAATGGCTGTATATACCCTTAGATAGCCTTGCCTTGGACAAAAGAAAAGAGTCACTGTAGATATGTTAACATAGGAGTAAAAATGATAGACAAGAGCTGGTAAACTCCTTGGCTCCCCCAAGAATGGACTAAGTGTAAACAGAGAAAGTAAGAAAAGGTTTTATTATTGGCACAGTGTCCTGCCAGGTTATGTTTTTGGACTAGATGTGATCTCCTGAGGTCCCTTCCAGCCCTCATTTTCTATGATTCTATGACACTAAGAACCAAAGACTTAATGTTAATATCGGTTTTGAGACACATTATAGTCTACCTGACTCCTGTATTATTTCCACATATAAAAGGCATGAATGACTTTCCTCCCTTTTGATAGGCATCAATCTCCCAGTAATCAGCATCTTTTCTTCTGTTAATTGTGTGTCTGCCACTTCTGGAAACTTCTTTCGCCCCCTCCTACAAAAGCTGTTTACTATGCTATGCTTGGCTTGTTCTGGTCAGACCTGATGAAGAATATCTTGCATTTGAAAGCTTGCTCTGCTTTATCCCAATTAAGTCCAATAAAAGATATCCTAAGAAATCCTTGCCTTTACCATATAATTAATCAAATTCTAATTCCTGGATACAATAACTGGGGTCTAGAAAGGAGGCTGATCCCCAAAATCTTAGCCAATATGTTTGGGTATATCCCAAATTATTACCTGAACTACATCTATGCCTGAGATACAGCAAATCTAGATTTGTCTTAGCTATACCAAAGGGTTTTCTGTGTGACCTAAGCCATAACAGTTAGGCTTTCAGTCCCCAGTGCTAAAGATAACTTTTCTACTTTTCAGGTTATTATGAGGGGATTCATGAAATTTTATTCCTATGTTAAATGAAATAGTGTGTGTGTGTGTGTGTGTGTGTGTTTTTTGTGTTGACACACACATAATATATTATTTTATACACAGGCACGCACACAAACAAAATATTTAAGTAAGTAATCGAGGTAAAAAAAAACTTCCTCAACTTATTACAGAGATCAGTATGATTATCCACATTTTATAAGGGGGAGGGGGAGGCAGAGGTAGAGAGTCAAATGCAGCTTCTTGTCCAAGTTTGGTCAGCAAGGAATGGCAGTCCTAGAAGCAGAACCCAGTTGAGGCCTGTGACCTAGGCACTAAACTACCTTATGTCCCTAAGAAGAAGAATATATTTCTAAATTTATATTCAAGGACAGAGCTACTGGACAATTGCAATACTAAAATAAGGCCAAAAAAAGTGATAGAAGAATAAAGAAGCATCTACTGTACGTGAATTACACAAGTTCTCTTGCTCCATCCACATTTTATGTTCTAATGAGAAAATGTAAAAACCATAGGACATTGCAAATGTAGGTGAGAGCTATGACAAATTCTCAAACTCTTTTGATCATAATTATGTTGGGGGGGGGGTGGAGCTAGTATCATTAGCCAGAAAAATCAGTCACTTGTTCACATTCTCAAAGTTCAGACAGAAAATGGGGATGATAAGCTGGATGTACAAAGATGGCCATAGGCAATGGACTAATTTTCCTTGGAGTAAAAAGCTCAGTTGTCTAGAAGCCTCCCTTTAGCCTTGTGTACATCAGGCTTGTCTTGCATTAGGAGTAATAGGCAGCTGTCGGTCTTGCAAGACAACAGAATTGCACCAAGGCATCATCTCACTGAAAAACTGTGTGTTGCTGTAGACTCAAAAACTTGAGAAACAGTCTCTTCTGCACTTATATTTGAAGTTTGTATCAAATAGTTCAGGGGTTTAGCTATGATGGATCAACTTCTGAGTCTTTTGAGATCTGAAGCAGAGTCAAGGAGAGTTGTGTCCTTGCCCTGACCCTGTTTTGGATTTTTTCTACCCCCTTCTTCTGATGTATGCTTTTGGGACTGCCACAAAAGAATTTATATGCATACACACTCAGATGGCAAACTATTCAACCTCACATGCTTTAAAGCAAAGACTAAAGAGCAGAAAGTTCTGATTCATGAACTGCTATTTGCTGATGAGACTACATTGATAGCCCACACAGAGAGTGACCTGCAAAGCCTCATCAGTCACTTTGCTCACACCTGCCAAGAGTTTGGTCTAACAATTAGCATCAAGAAGACTAGTCTTATGGGCTATAACACCGATTCACCACCAGCAATCACAAAAGGTGAAAACTTATTGGATGTTGTAAGTAAATGTACTTACCTTGGCTCCATTGTTATCACCTTGTCACTTGAGGCTAAACTGAATAACTGTATTGGCAAAGCATCCAGTATCATGAGCATGCTGAGCTAACAGGTGTGGAACAACCACAAACTGGGTGCATCTACTTGTGCAATTAGTGCACATGAATAAACTCTGGAGCTGATTGCACTGGAGTGTTTTGCTCCTGGGGGTGTCATTTGAACATGTGCTTGGGAGCAAATGACTCCAGAGATATCTGCTCCAGAGTTTATTCATGCACAGCATGTGCAGCCCAGTCAGAGCAGCTCAGCTGGCAGGGGGTCTGGGGGCCTGCCTGCCAGCCTGCAGCTGCTCCTACTGGGCTAAATGTGCTGCAGAGGGGCTGGCTGGGGCACAAGGGTGCTTCAGTGCAGGGCTAGCTGGCACCATTCACAGTGAGCTAAAATCAATTTAGTTCCCGAGAAGTCTCGTTGCAGTGTTTTATGCTACTTGAGGATGTGTCTGTGCATAAACCTACAGAAACATGTCACACGTTCTCTTTTCCCCTCCTCACCACTCCATCGCTTCTCCTTCTGTCTCCTTCCTTGTTAACTATTAATATTGTTTTTAAATATGTATTTAATGCATACCTCCATTTTAAAGAAGTATATAGTGACATGTGGCTTAAGACTTTGTCTGATGTGATACTGATTCTGAGCAATTTTGCATTAGTGTAAATCTAAAGTAAATCTCATGAGTCAGTTGAATTATTCTGGATTACCACTGATATAATGGTTTCAGGGATGTGGTGTTTTCCATAATAAATCATCTTCCTCTGCCATCCTCTTGCTTGCACAGACTTCTGAGAAAAAAGAAAAGAAAAGAAAGCACATCTTAGCTTTGTCTTTCTGATATAGGATTTTCTTGGGATGTACATTCTGCAGACAATTTCTCAATTTCGATTTTCAAATTTGTTTTGAAGGGGAAGAACAAGCAAAAATAAGCATTGATATTTCAGAACTCCCACAATACACATTTGCTTTTTTTTAATGTATTTTTTTGTCCTAGGTTGTCATCAGTGAACACCGTCATTTGATTTCAGGATTGATTTTGACCCAAGAGGACCCTGAATTGTTTTAAACAGTTATAACTGAGAATTCCCCTTTCACCCATGGCTGAATGATCTCAGCAAGGGTAAGGAATGTGTCTTGTAGTACAGGAGAGAGGGTTTTGCCATCTCTGGCGTTTCCCCCAAATACCATCTACTTTACTCCCTTTATTGGTGTGAACAGTCAGATCTGTGACATGCCCTGAAGGCTAATACTACCACTTATTCAAAGAATTAACAAACTAAATTAGGTATCATACAGATAAATTTCAGAAGTGAGAGATTCAGTAGCAGAATAGGGACTTGCAATTCAGTCTAATTAGTCAAAAGTTTTTGCAGCGTAGTGGCTATGGTTTCATCTCACAATCATTCATTGTCTCGCTCTCCCTTTCATTCTATTCTGTGGGCACATCTACAGAAGACACTTAATGCACAGTAGAATTGGTCTTCTGCACATTAGCATGGAGGGCAAATCTCATGCAGTAGATTTAATCTAATGCACATTAACGTCACCAAAAAAACGTTGATCTATGTTAATGCGTAGTAGGGCCAATTACAGCGCATTAAGTTAGTATCTGTCTTTACAAGTACTAAACTTAATGAACTGTAATTACGGCACATTAATGAACATGTAGATGCACTCCATATCCAAGAAACCTTCCAAACAATTTTTGTGAAAACCAATCCTTCCTTCACAAAAGTTTTGGTTTTTATGTATTGACTTTTTTTTTTTTTGGTCAAAGTAATCGGCTCTACTCTTTTAATGAGGCTGAGATCAGAGAAACGATTATACTTTGCTGTGACTCAGCTTATAGCTACCACCTCCGTGTTTAGTTTCAAAACATCAGAGATGTTTTGAAATTATTTTACAAAGAATAGTTTCTGGCTATCATGAAACCACAGTTGGATCTTTCATTCCTTGGCGAGTCTATATTTGAAATTTGAGAGGTTTGGGGTGGGGGTGGGGTCAACCTGGTGGGTCTTTCAGAGTTTTACCACAGCATATAATGTCACAAGGCTCAGGAAAAACTTAATTCTTTAGACATAAGCTATTGAATGTTTAAGTGTCTCTGAGCTGCTTGAATTCAATTCATTTCAAGGCTTGTTGAATTTAAAGGAAAAGTCCCCATTGACTTCAATGGATTTAGGTTCAAGATCTGTTTGAATTATTGCCTTTGTGCATACCTCCATTGGAAATGTCACTAGTTTTTAGTATTTCTAATGCTCTTTGCTTTTCCATTGATTGGGCATTTCTCAAGCTCAATATTTCTGAGCTTCATGTTGTGTTCATGCTAGTGATGTGAACAAAGCTGGCTGTACTGAAAAACTAAAGTTGAACGGCTGTGATCAGTGAACGGCCAGCATCAGTTTTGATGCCATATGCACTGTAGCTGTCTTTCCAATAATTTTACTACTGTGACCTGTAAAATCAAACATAATTACGCTCCTGTTTATGTTTTTACTAGAAAATCAAACGGTTTCATATTCATGGACTTCATATGTTTCCTGCTGCATAGTAATGAGCTAGGATTTTATTTTATGCTGAGCAGGTGGCTAATATAGAAAAACCACTTGTCACGAAGTGAAAGATTTATTTCCCCCAAACCTCATTTCTGATTGACTGGCAACTACTGTTGTGTATTGAACAACACAATGGGAAGTTATTTCATATTGAAGAGCCTCATATGGTTTTATGATTGAAGTCAACCCTTTTACTTCAAAAAATCTTGTCTAGTAGTCCATGGCAGATACTTGTCCTTCCCCACTCAAGACTGCTTCCTAATTTTGTTTGTTGCTGCTTTCATTATTGTTTTTATGTTTAAAAATCATTAGTGACATGGGATGCAAGCAACTTCCTGCATTAAATCCAATGCCCTGGTATAGCATTGAATAGTCTTTTTCACAAATTAATTGAGACCATCTAAAAAACTTATTCCATTTCATTATCCCCACTGTTCTGATTGAAAGGATGTTCTAAAGCCCTGTTCTGATACATAGTTTATATGTTATGCTTTTCCATACATTTTAATGTCCCATCCTTCCTGCCAAAATGACAAAAGTAAGCTTGGTTCAGTGAGACCATGCACCCTACAGAAGACTTTATGTATGCTCCTCGTTCCTAAAACAGCTAATTTGCATGCTGAGGAACTCATTCAGATATGCCATTGAGCAGTTCGATTTGAAATGCTGGATCAAATGCTTACCTGGTTCCTACTGGCAAAAATGTCATTGATTTCCATGAAGCCAAGCAAATTTATGATAGCTGATGATCTGGACCCAATAATGATATGCAAAATGCTTGCGAATTGCTTTCCTAAAAAGAAAGGCAATAATTTGAGTATAAACACAATAGATTAATTGCTGATCGATGAATAATTCTCTCTGCCTGGGCCATTCAAATTTTGTGAAACCTGGAAGATGACGTTGGTTTCCTTGGGACTAAGTTTCTATTCCGTAGCCATGTCCGGACAGACACAGATGTTTGGTTCCCAAGGTGCAAGAAGCAATGGCACACCTTGTGCCGCTGCTACTTGTCCCCAGGGAATGCCTGTGCCACCCAGTTTCTGGTGCATGGCAGGTTACCCTGGATCGGGTATGGGAGGCTGGGGCCAGCAACTGTGCTGGCCTTAGCAGTCTTACCTGGGGTCCTGAGGGATGGAGAAGCTACAGCCATGGTACTTCTGCAGCTTGGAGCCTGGCCAGCACCCAGAGCATTGCTCTGGTGGGCCAGGTTTGAGTTTTGGGCCCCCCACTCTGTAGCCACATGCACCACCCCACTTCTTTTCCTCTCAGTTTTTTTTTACTCTGGGATCTCCCATGGTCAACACCCTGCTTGCTGGGGCATGAAGGTACTAAAGCATGGGGCTAGGTGGCAGGCAGCCCATTCACTTGAGCATCTTCGTGACCCAGCCAGCCCCGGTCAACATGTACAGTTGCATTACAGCACATGCAATTACTCAGCCATAGGACAGTAAGTACTGTCCCTGACAGTACTACCTGATGGCGGAGTTAATTAATTTACTGTGCCCTAATACTGACACGTATGTAGACAGTGATGCTTTACTGCAGAGCTAATTAGTCACATGTAGATGCACCCAGGAGAACAAACCAGGGGTGGAGGCTATTGAGAAATATTGTTTTATCATCAGAAAAAAAAGAGTCTTGTTGAAGTGAGTGAGATTATTCATATGACAAAAATGCACAAGCTTAAGGACCTTGTTGAAAGGGTGCCGGTTTGCAAAATAAACACTATACAACACAGTGCTAAGGTTGTTATTCTGTGCCCTTTGTTTCAAGGACAAAATCTAAGTTTCCATTATAGGTTGAATGGTTTCCATTTTTCTAGCTCTAAAAAGGAGCATCTTCCCCATTTTCATCCATATTTAAACACTTGTAAACAGATGGTCACATTAAAGAGACCCTGTCAGTCAGAAAAATAGACGAATTAGAAATTCATGGGAGTTTAGTTCTCCAAAACATCCTTTCCTCCATCAAAATAAACAAGCATACCAACCCATTTTCACCAATCTTCTTTTTTCCCAAATACTCAGAATAAAGTGCAAGAAAATAAATAAACAAGTAGAAATCCCTAGTTCATATTAGATGCAGCCACTTTTGGGAGAGAGAATAAGATACCAGCTGGCTACTCCAGAACAAGATATTTCATTATATTGAGCATATCTGGTTAGGAAATGAATGGTTACACATTGAACTTACAGAATCAGTGATTATACTGGAATTGGAACAGACTGTAATAGAGTTGCATTTGATATTGTAAGGAGAAGAGGTGTGTGAGACTCATCGACTTTTCTTGTCATACAATATTAGTTATAAAATATTATACAAAGGAGATTAGTCCAGGAGTCACAGGAAAAAAGAGACTAGATTCAGATTGCTAGATTGGGGCAGATCTATTTAGAGGAATATTGGGAGACCCTAAAATAGTCTATTTTCACCTTTGCCAACATCCCCAAAGGAGTTGATAAGAAAGTAGTCCAATAGCGTGATGCAGAGTATTTCCTCATACTAATCTGTTTCAGCTAACAATTCTCCCTGCTCTTGTCACAAAGAGCCCGAGAGTTAAGAGGTGGCAAACCAACTTTGTGCTACAATCAACTTCCCTTCCACCTCCCCCTGTATATTACAGTGTCCCCAGCAACATGCATTGTTTTGTGTTGATGTTATTTCATAGATTCATAGGCATTGGGGCTGGAAGGG
>NW_005841890.1:650850-660777 GCF_000455745.1 Alligator sinensis
GAAGGCTTTTTTTAAGTCAAGATATACAACATCAATCTCCTCTCCCTTGTCCAGGTGATAGGTCACCTGGTCATAAAAGGAAATGAGATTAGTCAAGCAATTTGGTCAAGTTATGATGCAGCAGCACAGCTGAGACCTAGGTCACACATTATATCTGGCTTTGCCACTGATGTGCCACATTACCTTAGAACTGAAATATTCTACAACTAGTGGGTACATCTACACATGCACATTTACTGTTCAGTAACAAAAATCACTGCACAGTATGGGTGTGTCTACATGTGCACACACATACTGCATAGTAAGTATGGTGATTTAGGCTGACTTGAGTGTAAATCTGATACCCACATCATTGGGGTATCAAACTTACACCTGATTAGTTACTGTGCAGTAACACACAGGTGGACACCTTACTATGCAATAACACTGAGTGTATGGACTGACTTGGGACTAACTTTCAGTCCAGACACAGAATTAATGTGAGTTAATGCACTTTAACGTTTGCATGTGTAGATGCTGGCCTATTTCCACTTATTGTGCAGTAATTTACTGTGCAGTAAATTTAAGCCAGTGTAAATTTATGTTTGTTTAGACATGCCCAGTCTCTCGTTCTGCCGAATATGAATAAAGTTGCCTTTTTCCACAAACTTGGTTGCTGTGAAGCATAGCACATTAGCATCAGAACTAAGGTTTTCTGGGTTTTTTTTCTTTTCTTTCCACCTGTAAATAGTTTATTAGCTGAAATTGCCATTTCACTCAGCAAGAAGTTACTTGGGAACTTGATCCAAGTTTGCCAAATAATACAAATAATATCAGGTAAAAAAAGGGCTTTTCACAAAACAGAAGAGGAAATGGTTTCTTTGATCCAATAGCCAAGTTATTTACTTAGATTTATGAAGCTAGAATTCCTGGCAGGACTTTCAGAGATTTGAATACACATCCCTAGGAGACTGTCTTGCCCATGAAATTAGAGTAATTTTGGGCACATCTACACGTACAATAAATTTGAAGTATGCTTACTGTGCAGTAAAAATACTGCGCAGTGGGTGTGTCTACATGAGACGCTAACTGCACAGTACCTTAATTCAGCTACACAGTAGGGTGCAGGGCAAAAACCATGCTAATATGCTACTGCACAGTAGTATTAGGTTACTGTGAAGTTAGCAGCACTAAAAATCTGTGTGACAGTGCTACTGCCGAGTAGCACCAGTTACTATGCATTGATTTAGCACTTGGATATACAAGTACTAAATTTAATGCTCAGTAACTACCGTGTATTTATGAATGTGTAGATGTTCCCAGTAAGCCTCCGGGGGAAACACATCTACAAGTGCTCCCCATTGGGAGCAGATTTGCTCCCAATTGTAGCAGCTCACAGAGAGCTGCTCCAACCCTGCTCTGCTCCCTCCTGCAGCAGTCAGGGGGATATCCAGGCTCCCCCTTGGTGCTAGCTCAGGGCTTGGCAGGGAGCACAAGGCCAGGAGACAGCTGTTTCCTGGAAGGGGCTTGAAGATTGCTCCTTGCCCCCAGGAGCTGCCTTCTGCTGGGGTGGGCTTCAATGGTGAAGCCCGGGGAAGGACAATGTCCTCATGCCCCAGAAGCAGGCAGCTCCTGGCCCCAGCTCCATGACCATGGGCAGGGGGCTGGGAAAGAGCTGTGGGGGAGAGGCAGGTCCCAGCCCAGGTCCCCAATCTGCCAATGGGGCAGGTAGCAGGGAGCCCCTGCATTTGCAGGTAGCAGATTAACTGCAGAGTAGACTAATTTACTGTACAGTAAGCATTTGCACATGTAGACAGTGATGCTCACTGTGCAGTAAATTGGTTTACTGTGCAGTAAAGCATCTTGTGTAGACACGCCCAATGAGATTCAACTTTCTCAAAGTCCTTGTTTGTATTGGAACGGACTTTGTTAGAGGGTGATCCTCCCCAGCTTAACATTCTGATGTATGGAAAAGAGAGAAAAGAAAGGAATAAGAAGAAAGAAGAAGAGGAAGAAGAAATGCTTTTCAGCTGTACTGAGTTTGCATTGAAGTCAGTGAAAACACATCAGCATAAATCAGGTATACCAAGGCCTAACTCTCCACTCCATTACATGTTACTAAGGTGATAGCACTGATAGGTATGACTTTTCTCACTCTAGGACCTAGACTAGTTCCAGCATAGTTAGTAAAATGATGACTGATATAAAATTGGAGCAGAAAGGGACACATGATCAGCCTTGGCATAGCTGTAAAACTAAAAAATGTTAGTTTTTTTGCATTTTTTTTCCTCTCTTGATAGTGGCACTGAACTGTTTTGCACAGAACAGCATTCATTGGTCTGGAAATCCCCAAGCCCCAGACTCGTAGGCAGGTGCTGCGTGGCTAATGCTGACACTTCATAAAGAACGGGCATGGAGTCAAGGTGAAACTCAGCCCATGGGAAAACAGACTGAGAAGAAAAGGGACTCTAAAATTAAGGAAAATCACCACATGCTGAGCCACAAATTAGAGAGAGAGAATCCTAAGATATCACCACTGGCAACTGACAGAAAGACTCATAGCACCACACCGGAGAAAGGAAAATGAGACTCCTGCGTTTTAGAGAAGCAAGGTTTATTAAAGCAAATTGCCCTGGGTGGGGTAGGGGAGGCGGAGGCTAATACCTGGGCTGGTGCCAGCAGCCTTATCTGGGATCCTGGGGCTTCCTGGGGCTGTAGAGGTGGCAATCTGGGCACACAGAGCCAAGTGCGGCTGTGACTGGCCAGGCTCTGGTTTGGGGTATCACATCCTACTGCCCCATATGCCACCCCACTTTTGGGGGGCGGGGGGAGGGGGGTTCAGATACCAGGATTTCCCAGTATATATTTTTGGCTCTGTGCTGCAAATATACAGCACTGAAACCTTTTGACATGCCCTGTGTTTATTTTGCTGCAACTCAAAAGCTTTGGAGGCACCACAAAGCACACGTTCCCACTCACCTGGAGAGGCTCCATGTCCCTCTCTTTCCTCTGCACAGAATACCCTACTGACCCAGGTCATCACTCTCTTCATATTCAAGACGCATATGTTATTCTGTTGTCTGGATCCTGTGCCTTGCCTGCCCCAGTTCTGGCATTTAGACTTTAGAGCTCAGGCCCTTCCAACACTTTTGGTGCCTTCAGGGATCAGCACTGCCTTTCTCTCTGTGCCTTTTCCTTCTCACCAGTCCCTCTTGCTACACTCCATTATTGAATATATATTTTTAATTATAGTGCCAGACACTCATCTGACATTGAAGCTTAATAAGTATCTTTCTTTCAACTTCAGTAGGCATCAGCTTTGGTTCTTTGGTCAAGGAACTCGCTCTGTACGTTTGCATGATACCTAGCACAGGAAGGCATTAGCACATCAAGATTCAGCAAAGCAGTAATATGCATCACAGATTTATAAAATAGCAATTGTGCCTCTCCTGGCATGAGATCTTTCTCCACGGCAATTTACTTAGACTGAAATAATGTAGAAGCAAGGGCCATTTTGTATTTGCACGGTCCCTAAGATATTGCAGGCTTAACTCATGATGAGGGCTCCTAGGTGCTCTGAAGTACAAATAATAATAATAATAATGATAATAGTCATAGTAATGATGATGATGTACCTACCGGCTGGAATAGTCAATTTCAAATTAAATTATGAACTTGTCTCTGTGGATGTTCAATGGAGCTGATCACGTACCTCATTGTTACTGAGAAGTAAAAAGGTAACTGCTTTAGACTCCAATTAGATTGACCAGACTTATGACAAACGTGCTTATGCCAATCGGTTCTTCAAACAACAAAGCACATTGATTTAGCAAATCCTTTTTGTCTGCCCCACTACTAACAAAGTGGAGTTTTGCCTTAAAAAAATTTCTAGCGAGGTTAAAAACCCCTGCTGACTGCCCCAAGCAGAATGCCCTTTTAATAATATCCAACCTAATCTATTCCATGCTGCTCTCATGTGCAGGATTGAAAAAAAATCCATATCTTCCTCCTGCCAATAATTAAGCATTCCACACAGTGTATTTAAAAGGTCCTATACCAAACTTGCTTTATACCTGGGTCAGGAATTAGCCTATAAACCAGAGACTGAAGAGGACAGCTTTATCACAAAATTGGCTGAGAAATGGATTTTCAAGATTAATAGATAAACAAGATGAAATGGGGAAAGGGGATGGGGGCTTGGAGAACAGTTCCATTTAAAACTATATTTTTTTTTAATATCTGAACAGAAATAATTCAATTATTTCCAGATCTTTTCTATTATTATTAGTCTCATTCAACCCCCAAAATATCAGTTAGCCCCCCCAAAAAAGTTTCATTTCATGTGAACTCTTTTTTTCCCCTTAATCTTCTCTCTAACTTTGGGGGAGAGGGAATTGGGTTTTTTGTTTTTTTTTGTTTTTGTTTTTGTTTGTTTTTTTAAAGAAAAGCTTGATTTTTAAATGAAAAAGGACATTTAAAATGAAAAAAACAAATCAGAAAACGTCCTGTAACAAAATGACAAATGGATAGGACAGTTTGAATTTCAGTATTTTCAAAATAAAACATTTCATTCCAGAAGTGTAATGTTTTGACATTTTCAAAGTTGTTTTCCCTGTTTGTTAGGGGAAACTATTTTCTAAATTCAGCTCAGATTCACAAATGCTTTTAGTCTTTTCAAAACTGTTTTCCAGCAAATTTATTCTTTGTCAAAACAGTTTTCAACCACCACTATTTTCTTTCCTGTCTATTCCTAGAGGACAATGCTAGTTTTATAATTTTCCATCAGCATAGCACAAAAAAAAAAACAACAATCCCAAGGGAATAAGACAAGGTGGTTGATTGACCTAGCTGAAAATTAATTGAGCAATTAAAACTAGCCTCATGAGGACAAAATAACCATTGCAAGTATCTACGCTTCCTAGCAGGGGATCTAAATTCTCTCATTGTTTTAAAAAGCTCATGTGGGCATATAAATCCTGTCAAGCACAAATAAAATGAATGTTGCTCTGTGTGGTAGCACTGCCAGTGGGACAGAATACAAAAGAAAACTATCTGTGGTGTTCCAGATACAGGACAAACTAGGTTAGCCACCACCCATGAGCATTACAGACCTGCTGGTGCAAGGTACTGAACATTTTTCAGCACGAGTTGAATGTGCTTGTTAGGGTGACAATATTTGGATCTTGGGGAGCACTGGATTTGCAGCTGAATAAAGGCTTTAATCTGTGGCCCAGAAAAGCTGCTGACCTCAAGGCAGAATGATATATTAAAAGTAACATTGCGAGATGCTAAAGCAAGTAGTATTTTAACCATATAGTAGTGTTGTAAGATAGATAATCATTATAGAAAAGAATTAGAATGTAAACCACTGGCTATTGTTAGAAGATGAAGCAAATTTTGCTTATGAATATCTATTCTAAACCAGACATTTGCTTATGCTAAGTAACGATCTTAATGGTGTCAACCATTTTCTAGGAAAAGCAGCGAGTCTGTGTAAGTTTGTGTGCTGTGAATGAGGTGAAATCTTAGGAATGTGGAAGATGGTACAAATTGGGACAGAAAAACGCACTGGAATGTGAAAGATAACATGTAACTGAGATGAATATATGCAAAAAGGTGAATGGTGATTGGTAAAGAAGCCTCCAGAATCTGCCCAGTGACTGAAAGAAGGGAGTTCATGGCCTTGGACACACGCTTATAGCAAAAAGACATGTAAACGAATGAAAGGCATAGCCAATCCCACGCTAATGAAGTAAACAGTAAACAAAGGAGGAGCTTGAGATAGGAGGAGAGATGAGAAGAACAAAGGAAGAGTGAGGGTGGAATAAATGGTAACGAGCATGAACCAAAGTGTATAAATATGGAAAGAACTATTGTTCAAATGCGGCTCCCTGGTTTGTTGTTTTATTGGCTAGCTCGCCCGAAGGTGTCTCCATTCTGAATAAAGCTGTTGCAAGCAACGTGTGCTGGTGTTTGCTCCCTGCTTGCTCTGGCTAATGAGTAACAGGATCCACGGGCAATTGGATCGTCGTCTCCCTAGTCATTGGATGCCGCATGGAGTCGGGGTCTAACAGTGCTCAGCATTTTCTGAATACAATTCTATACCTGCTAGGCCCAGGCCTTGGAATACAGATGCAGTCCATTTGCTGATTGCCATTTACATCTGCCAAGAGCATATGTTTTGGTAATGTGGGGAAGCTATCAGCCCCTTTTACATATGGTCCAAAGTACATTGAAATCAGTTAACATCAAGGGGGTTTCCATCAGTCTGAGGGTGTGCTAGAAATGTGACTATTTTGTCTGAGAAAGGGTACAATATTCTGCAGATGACTTTGTTTTCCTCCAGATACAGGCTGCCCAAAAATGTCATCCTTGCTCTAGATGCCTTCTGCACCATCATGGAGAAGGTCAGTCACAATATTGTCCAATATCACTTCTACTGACAGGGTTCACGTTCTTTCCACTGCTCCAACCACAAGACCAACAGCAAACTAATTGTATCTACCATGAGAAAACTGAGCTGAGCTATGCCATTAAACTATCCATCCACAATATAAGTATTTTTGGTGCAAACCAGCAAAAAGAATACATAGCCCAGAGGTTGTATTCACTGACAGTTGCTTTCTAAATTGTAAGATTTATGTTTTTATTTTTCCCACCCTTAATTTAACTGAGAAATTTGAAAAGATTAGATGTATAGCACATCCTTAAGACTCCTTCTGCAGATTGACTATAAATTGTGACTCATTTTCTACAATGTTATCTGTCTGCCTAAATGGATCTCTCACCTGCTGGGGAAAGAAAGAAGGAACAGAATTTTGTTTTAATGGTGTCTGCAATGGAGCACTGTTATCCTTTCATGGTTCTTCTGCAGAATATTCACCACTTCTGGAGATATTTTTCTCCCTTTGTCTTAATCCTTCAAAGTGCTGCTAAACCTCAAGACTTGACAAAGAGTGCTTAGTGATTTAATAAAGGATTCTGGTTTTGGAACCTTAACATCCAAATTTTGTGGATGCATGAGCCGGTCTTCAAGGGACCATTCTCAGTATCCATTTCTCCTGTATTAATGGTAGAATAACTAAGGAGGATGCCATTCATCATGATAGCAGTGTTTCCTTTCCTACAGCCCAAAGGAGTGCTTCCCCTAGAGTCTGCACAGGGGAGTGGACAAGACAAAGGGCAAAAGTGTTTTTCCCTACTCTCCAACATCAAAAAGGGGAATCATATGAAATGGAAAGAGAGAGACAGAGAGAGACTCGTGTGTCAAGATTATGAGGTTTCTAGGTATCTAAGTATGGTCAAAATATCATCCTTTATTCAGGTGGAAACTTTTGCTTCCCATCCAAGCTGTAAAAATTCACAAAATACTTTTTGTGAAGAACCTGCTCTTTCCCAAACTGGAAGTGGCTTCACATCAAAGATTCTGGGCCAAATCCAAATAGTGATCTTAGGTCCCTCCAACTTAGGCACCTACAAGTAAGGTATGTGACATTAAGACAGTGATTCAGAGGAGCAGTTCACTAAGCTTCCTAAAGAGCCAATGGGAAGAGTCATAGCATATCTTCTGTCTGGTAGCAAGCCGTGGCAGAACATTCCTGAAAATGCCCAGCCCCTACTCCTGCATGCATGCTTCAAACCCAGAAGTAGGTTGGTGAAGCCTCTCCATGGTTGTCTTCACCAGCAGATTTTAAGAACACTGGAGACCAAATTATTTTGCAAGTGGTTTCTCTGGGATATTTTGAGCAAGCTTGGGTCAGGAACAGGAATCAGAAGTCAAACTCAGAAACCGAAAGTAATGAGCTTATGAGAGAACTAGAAATTCAAAATCTGCAACAAGAGTCAGGGACCAGGAAAGACGCTAAGGACAAGAAAAACACAGGGAGAACAACAGAAGTTGAGGGAAAGCATGGGAAAACTGGTGTCAGAGCTGGGACGTGCACAAAGAAAAGAGAGAGGCCTACAAACATATGAAGTACTGAGAAGCCAAAGTCCCCAGTGACAGTGCAGGGCTTTTATTCTGAGGCCCATCTTCTGCAGCTAATAGGGTATATGGGCACTGGACTCAATTCAGTGGTTTCTGGCAGGCTTTGAGCTGGGTGCAAGCCCATATTCTTAACACCATTTCATCATTGTCAACAATCCCTTGATTTGAGGATGATCTCTACCATGGCTCTTTGATGGATTTTGAGGTGACTTAAGAGTTCAATCCCTGAGCTACAGATACGTCTTCAAAAGCTGCAGGTCTTTCTGCAAAGGAGAGTAGGCTGAAGGCTGGGGTTCCTCTCCTTTTCCTTCCTCCATTCTCTTTTCTCTTCTTTGAGGGAAAGATGCTTTACCTCAAAGCAGGCTGATGCTTGGTTGAGGGAACTGGATTTGGTTAGCAGGAGCTCCTCCCAGCTCTTGATGTCAGTGCTTATTTTCTTGTCTTCAGTGTGTTCTTGCAGCATTTCCTCTGGCCAGAAGATTTCAGGCTTCAAGTAAGACAGGAGTAGAACACTTGTTTTAGGAGTTAAGTCATGTGTCCACACAATGTCCAGTCCAGTGAAGTTAGTACTTGAGGACCACCAACTCCATGCTGGTAACACTGGCAAGAGCAAGAATATTTGTATCTGTGCAGTGATCTTCCCATTTGATGCAGAGCATTTTATGAAGGCACCACTGGTGATACCTCTCCAGGCTGTTGAGCTGACAAGGATAGGTCACCCATATTTTGCATCTGTTGATGACAATAGGGATGATGATTGCATTGTAGTCCTGGATTTGGAAAGACATCAAGATATTGCAACCAATAAAAGAACCACACTGCAGCATTTTCCCAAAAGAGGTGCTTGCATACCAGATCCTGTGCTGGATTTCCTCAATGTGCATTCTCAGAGAGGTGGTTACTGAGGTAAGGGAAGTACACAACTGCCTCCAGGGCTTTTCCCTCAATAGCAGTAGGGGGAGGGAGGGTGTTACATTCATGGCCTGGAGTAGGTTGATAGAGTACTTCAGCTTTCAATGGAGAGAAAGGGAGACCCAAAGTTGGGTAGGACTCTGGGAAGAGATCTAGTATGGTCTGGAGATTTTCCTCTGTAAGTGTAAAGATGGCACAGGTCATCACCGTACTGAAGGCCAAAGTTGGCTGTTTTGAATACTTAGGTCTTTGAGCAAAAATCATGCCAGGTTGAGTGCCAAAAGAATGGAGGGCTTTTCAATGTCAGTTCCAGAAGACTTAATGAAAAACCACCAGGATGACAGTCCAAAAAAGGGAGAGAAGAATGTAATTGGGGCAGTTGGGATAAGTGACACATCTTTGCTTGACCCCAGTTGAAAGGACAGATGGATCTGTCTCTAATCCACTACAAAGTATGGTCCCAATTATGAGAAGGCTCAGGACCCTGATGGACTTTTCAGGGTATACAAATCTGGCCAGTACTTTCCACAAGGCTTTGCAACTGACTGAATCAAAGACCGTAGCAAAGTCACTGACATCCATATGCAAGTCCTGATGTTGTTCCTGTTGAGTGGGCAAAGATCATGTTAAAGGCCCCATGGGATGATCTGAAATCACACAGATTCTGGCAGCACTTCCTCAGCAACAGAAAGGAAGATTCAGGTGAGGATTTTCCCTGTTGTGCGAAGGAGGGTGATACTTAAACAGTTCTCACACACAAACTTATCTCCTTTCTTGAAAATAGTCAAGATGTTGGCATTCTTCAGGTACCAAGGTTGTTCCAAATTTCAAACATGTATTCTTTGAGTATTAGTATGAGTTCCTTGCTCACCACCATGGAATATTTCAGCAGGTATATTATCCTGCCCAGTAGCCCTGTTTTTGGTCTCCCTGGTGGCACAGCAAATGTCTTCTAGGTTCGGAGAGTTGGTGAGGGATCTTATTTTTTGGATATTGGAGGACAGACTCAGTGATGGTATCCATCACAGTTAACCCATGGTTCAGGAATG
>NW_005841890.1:660787-668040 GCF_000455745.1 Alligator sinensis
AAGTGCTTTTTCCATCTATCTTGGACAGATTTGTTATCTCTGAGGAGTGTTGAACTATCTTGCAAATACAGCAAACTAGGACCATATGAGAAGCTGGGCTGTAGATGGCTTTTGTTGCCTGGAAGAAACTATATATATATATCATGTTTTCCAGCACAGAGTTGAATCTCCTTGGCTTTATCATGCAACCTCTGTTTTTTGATTTCTTCAGATCCTCCTTTGAGCTTTGGCTTTGAGAAGCTACCATGTCTCCTTCTGCAGAGATAAGGCATCCATCATCTTGCCAAGCAGAATGTACTCTTCTCTTCTGGTTGAGGAGCACTTGGATCTCATTGTTGCTCTCATCAAACCAGTCCTGATGTCAAGGGGTGGTGCAGCCAATGGATTCAGTACAGGCTATATGGACACTGGTTTTAAATGACTTCCAGAGTTCCTCAAAGTTTTCTTCAGTTGCTGATCAAGCCAAGAACTTTTTGGGAAGACACTGTTTGAGATCCTTGCAGACCTTTGGGTCTTGAAAGGATCTGATGTTGAATAACCTTCACATTGCATTTTGGAGATGTTGATGAACCCAGATGTCCAAAATGGATCTGACAAAATAGTGATCTGTCCAGCAGTCATTGGTTTCTTGCATGGATCATGTGATACAAACATCCACCTGGTCATGGCTCTAACAATAGGAGTCGGGGAGGTCCCAGTGCTTAAACTAAAGATGTCACCAGGTAGTCTTGTATTTGTCACTCTGGCGTTCATAATGGTGTTCATAATGACAAGAGCCCACTCCATGCATTTTCTCAGGAGAAGGATACTATTGGAATTGGCTTTGCCTACTACTTCCTTTCCAATAGAGTAACTGCAGAGTTCCAGGTCACATTTAACTCCGGCATTGAAGCCACCAAGGAGAACGATCTTGTGCTCCTTGGGAGTGTTAGTCAGAGTTTCTTCTGACCCATTTTGTAGACCATGAATAATCCATCATACAGAATGAGATAATGTGAGTAATCTTAACTAAGTCTGAAGGGATTTAAATCAGCTACTTAACAGAAGCCACTTAAGGAGTTATCCTGAGACAGATGGAATGAATGAGATAGAAACATGACCTACCTTATGAAAACAGAGAGAAATGGGAAGCTTTCTCATAAATATATGATCTAAATGATTTGGTGCTTAACAGTAGAAGGCTTAAGATCTTACATTATAAAAGAATTTCAAATACTGCCTAAATTAATTACAAAGCCAACTCAATTAAATTTTTTGGAAGTGTTTTAGAACTTAATCTTACCAACACACACTGGAGCCTTTAAGATGTTTTAATTTGAACTGGAAGGCTGCTTCTTCCTGTCCTCTGGTGCATGTCCCTTTATTCTCTCTTTTCGCTGTTTACTGTTTTCTTTTAGCAGGACAAGAGGTGGCAAATTCTAAACATGTTAAGGATGGGAGCAAGGAGAAGGAGTGGGCTTGTTGTTGCTTTACTTCAGAGAATTTTTTTTTTTTTTAATTTCTGGTGAAGATTAATATTTCTTTTTTTCTCTGTACTTGGCTGGATTCCAAATTAGCAGCAGTCATCCTTTCATCAGTTCAGCACCCCAATGGATCACTCTTAGTAACATCTCTACTTCTCAATTAAGTAGTCTATCAATGAATATGCAGCATACTTATAATTGCTTTTGAGTGTATGGTGAATATCTTTGACATTAGAATTTTAACTTCTTTTATTCAGTTAATTTCTGAGATAGCATTTTTGGGTCTACAGAGTTTAATAGGAGACAGAATTCTATTTCAAATATATCCAAAAACCTTACACTTGTACGTGTGCACAGTTTTCCGCACACACAACAGTTCTTTTTAGATTTCCATTAAGGGTGTCTTTATATTTAAAGAAAAAGCTTTGAAAGAAATAATTGTCTATTTGGGTTACCAAATTGCATAGAGGGGACAGGAAAAAATGGGACAGATGAATATTTGAACTTGATGAGGAAGATGCTTTAATTCTGTAAGATAAGTAGGATCATAGGATTGTAGAAAAGCAATACTACAATTAATATGTTGTACATTTAGTGGCCACTGTAACCAGTATTAACATTAAGTAGCCTTGCTATATTGCATATAAAGCCTATCACTGTCTACTAGGCCTGTGTGAGTCAGAAGAGATCCGATCCGGCTTCAGATCCGGCCACTTTGGATGCCAGGAATCTGATCCGATTTCTGCTTTGATCTGGCCGAAGTGGCTCCAAAGCTTTGGAAACACCTTGGAGATCTGGCCATTGGGTATAATGGGGAATCAATGAAATATCTATAACTTTGTTGTTTTTTGTTTGATTTGGATGAAACTTGCAGGAGTGGTAGCCCCTGCTGAGAAAATGTCACCCTCCTTGGCAGGTCACCTGACACATAGAAGTGACATGAGTTTTGCTTTCAGGAATTTGGGGTACAGTGCAGGGATTTTGGGGGAAGTGTACCCCAAATTCCTGAAAGCAAAACTCATGTCACTTCTATGTGTTACAACACAGTGGGGTGAAAATGGCAGGGGTGGTGGCCCCTGGTGAGGCCAAAAACCTTGTCAGGTTTCAAGAAGATTGATGCAGGGGTTTGGGGGGAACTACACCTCAAGCTGTGGACAAGCAAAACTCATGGCATGGGTGACACTGTGTGTTAAGGTGCAGCAGGGTGACAGCTGCAGGGATGGTGGCCCCTGCTGTAGCCATGAAGCCTTCCAGATGTCAAGGAGATTGATGCAGGGGGGCTCTGGGGCCCTGCACCCCTAGCTGCTGACAGACGAAACTCATGACATGGGGCTTGTGCAACTGACTGTCTCTGTCTTGGGGCAGTTGATTGTCTGTATTGATTATTTCCTCTCCTTAGTCTCTGCTTTGTAGGTGTTAATTGATTGTAATTAACTGGCTACATTAGCTAGGTACTGTGTATTGAGCTGGTCCCTGAGTGAATCATGATTGATTGGTAACTGGTAACACAGTAGCTTAGCAGCCAGGCCTGCAGTAGTGTCTTGCACGCCCCAAGACAGAGACAGTCAGTTGCACAAGCACCCATGGCATGGGTTTTGTCTCTCAGCAGCTAGAGGTGCAGGGCCTCAGAAGCCAGAAGCCCTGCTCCGGTCTCCTTGACAGCTGGCAGGCCTCAATCAGGGCCACTACCCCTGCAGTTCTCACACCCTCCCCCCCTCCACCCCGTGATGTAACACATACACGTGACATCAGTTTTGCTTTCAAGAATTTGGGGTGAAATTCCCCCCCAAATCCCTGCACTGATCTTCTTGAAACTTGGCAGACTTCATGCTCTCAGCAGAGACTACAATTTCTGCAAATTTCATCCAAATCAGACAAAAAACAACAAAGTTATAGATATTTCATTGTTTCCCCATTATACCCTATGACCGGATCTCCGAAGCAGCTCCAAAGATTTCCAAAGCACTTCAGAAGCTTTTGGAAAGCTTAACGAAGCCAGTGCTTCAATTCAGACATGCTGCTTCAGATGCCAAAGCATCCAAAACTTCTCTGGATCCGAAGCTCTGTCCAAAGCCTCGTACAGCCCTGCTATCTACATAACAAAAGTATCAAGCTACTATTGATAAGATATATATATATATATATTTTACAACACCCCCGACAAACAAAACCATTAAACCAAAAAACCTAATTATAACTATACACCTAAAACAGGCTTGTCACATGAAGCTTGTCACCTCATGCCTGACAAACCTGATTGCCTTTTCTATGATGAGATAACTGGCTCTGTGGATGAGGGGAGTGCAGTGGATGTGATATGTCTTGACTTAGGAAGGCTTTTGACACCACCTCCCACAAGATCCTTGCAAGCAAGCTGAGGAAGTACGGGTTGGATGAATGGACTGTAAGGTGGATAGAAGCTGACTGGATTGTCCGTATCAAGCCAGTATCAAGTGGAGTGCTCTAGGGGTCGGTTCTGGGACCAGTTTTGGTCCATATCTCAATTAATGTTCTGTAAAATGGGATCGATTGCACACTGAACAAGTCTGCGGGTGACACCAAGCTGGGGGCTATAGTAGTTACACTGAAGGGTAGGGCTAGGATGCAGAGAGACCTTGACAGATTGAAGGTTTGGGCCAAAAGAAATCTCATGAGGTTCAACAAGGACAAGTGCAAAGACCTGCTCTTAGGACAGAACAATCACATGCACCGGTACAGGCTGGGGACTGACTAGCTGGGCAGCATCTCTGGAAAAGGAACTGGGGTGGACAATCAGCTGGATAAACCAACAGTGTGCCCTTGTTGCCAAGAAAGCTAAGAGCATACTGGGCTTCATTAGTAGGAGATCGAGGGAAGTAATTATTCCCCTCTATTCTTCACGGGCGAGGCCACATTTGAAGTACTGTGTCCAGTTTTGGGCTCCCCACTATAGACAGAATGTGGACAAGTTGGAGAAAGTCCACTTTCTCCAATGTGGAGAAAATTGAAAATGGAGTATAATGAAAATGGTTCGGGGGCTGGGGAACATGAGGGGAGCCTAGAGAAGGAGAGGTGGTGGAAGCTCCATCCTTGGAGGTTTTGAAAGTTTGGCTTGGCAAAACTCCAGCTGGAATAATCTTATTGGGGATGGTCCCATTTTAAGCTGGGGTTTGGACTAGATGACCTCCTGAGCTCTCTTCCAACCTTAATTTTCTATGATCCTAAGTATTTAAGGAACAACCTCTGAAAACAGACACGTGCTAGGAATAGAAAACGTGTTTTGTAAATCCTTTCTCCCTAAATCTGAAAGTCTTGCTGCATTTCTAGTGGGAGAGACTTTCATTAAGAAAATTATCATCCCCTTCCCAACAGATTAAAATGGGTGGAGGTGGGACAGTTGTTGTTGCTGTTGTTTATTTAGTTTTATTCTCATTTTTGTTTAAAAAAAGGAAAAAAAAAACTACTTTGTGGCTCTGTAAAAAGTCTTCTTTTCCTGTGCACTCTTAGTGAAACTCTCCTTACAGTCTTGTAAAGGAGTGAGAGCCAAACTTTTTGGCAGCTGAGCCAGAAATCAGCCCCGCACCCTCAAGAGCCACTCTGATCCTTATCCTTCACCCAATCTGCTGCTTATCTTTTTGCTCCTTGCCTGACCTTCTGCTCTACTTTCAGTGCCCTGCCCAATCTGTCGCTGTGCTGCCTGTCCCCTCCTCAACCTGCTACATGTCACAAATAGAGGCTACCTGCGTCACAGGTTGACTGCTGCTGGTCTAAAAGTCACAATCCTTAAAGAAAATAAAAAGCCACCACCCACACACTACAGGGTTTGTTTTCCTAAGAGAAAAGATAATGTGTAGACCAAATTGGTGTCCTATACAAAGATGCCTTTGTATACATATTCATGTTGGCTATTTCACTAATAGCTAAATGGCTTCTAGTTGAACACTCAGTTATTGGTACTACATGTACAACTTGCAGTTAAAGACTTCTAGTAAGTATTTCATGCAAAGTACCAAACCCCATAACCAATGCTTATGTACATATTTCACAAATCATATAATAAAAGAATAGCACACACCATTAAAGGAAGATAGAAGTTATAAAAAGATGCATTTCATAGCCTATTAAAAGACATTAGGTATTTTACAGTCACAGAAGCCATTTCCTTTGCCCGATAGAAAACAAAAGCATTCCCTTTAATTGGCCAGAACATCTCCTTTAATGCAATAAGCAACCAAAGACATGATGACCACAAACATAAGCCAATGTTTTTATCTCCTTCTGAAAGCTGCAAATTGCTGCTAATGCAACCCCTGCTATGCTTCTTGCCTTTTCTTTGCCACCTTCATTGTTACCAGTGCTTAAAAAAATAAAGGTTACATTTAAAAAAATCAGGAACAGGTCACTGTCCAAAGCCAAGACATAGAACTGAGGAGCCTGTACAATTGCTGTGGTTTAATTTAGTTGGTTGGTGGGCTAGGGACATTACTGCACAGAAAAAAAGAGAAAAGGACTTTCCCCAGAAATCCTAGCACCCGGCATGTGTTTCTGCAGCAACAGTGGGAATGTAGCAACATTTATTTGACTTAACTACAGCTTGGCTAGGGTAACCTGGCTTATCTACCAAATTCTTAGACCTGTTTAATACTTTAACAAGGACCCTGTCCCATATTTAGCATTATGTTTTGGAGATACTCAGGCCCAATTGTTTGGAAGACACACAGACTGTGAACAATGATTTAGAGAGTAAGAAATAATTTAACATATGATTTAACTGCCTGCATCCTAGCAAAAACCTGGAGCTGGTCAGATAGTCCAGAATACACAGCAGGATCCAAATCCTAATCCATCAATTATCCACTTAAATGGACTTGGGTATCTAAGTGTGATTTTATTCTATCCTGCTCAAGTCCCCAATAAAGTGTGAATGAACCTACTTTTCTAACCTTCTGTTATCTTAGCCTGAAGATTAAGGCACACAAAACCATAAAGAGAGGAGAAAGACTTACCCAACTTTTGTACTAAGAGTTTCCTAATAACTTAAGTGGAGTAGAATAGAGTCACACTTAAGCCCCTAAGTGCACTAAGGCACTTAATAGGTTGAATATGATATATTCCCACATCTATTCAACCTTATTTCTGACACCAGAATTGCCACCAAGAAAATGAGCCCTTCCCACTAGCTCTCACTTAGTAGGTCAGCAATCAGGTAGAGAAAAAAAAACTTAGGTCTGCTCTGAGCTGCTTAGGGCCACCCCTCAGAGCCATCCTTGCACCTCTCCTAGGCTCCCTTGAACTCTCTGCTGTACATTATTGTTCATCTCTGATGAGCACAAGCAGAATCAAACTGGGTGGGACTTATTTTATCAGTGCAGTCCCTGCATTGAGCAAATAACAACGTGTGTCTCAACCTTTGGCACTTTTAAAGAACAATTCATAGGACCCACTGGGGATGGGATTCTGCTTTACTTTTTGCACTGAAATAGCATTTATTTCATATTGTAAGTGGCAGAATTTAGTTTATGGTGTGGCAGAAATGCCCCGTCGGTGCCCCTCTCCAGAGATCTGTCTCAGCCAGCCTGAGAGGCTGCTGTTGAATCTCTCACAGCGGGGATCTCGCTCCTTGTCTGCAGACAAAAGCCTGGCGCCTGGGAGGCGATGCTCTGGTCACCTGGGCAGGGGGGGGAAGACCCGGCCCTGCGCGCGGGCCCAGGTAGCCAGGGATGCTTTGCAGATTGGACGGTTTGTAGCCAGTATTGGCAGCTTCGATTGGACCGGCTGCTGAGGTCAGAGAGGTTTTAAAAAGGCCTGGGC
>NW_005841890.1:668416-668928 GCF_000455745.1 Alligator sinensis
TGGTGGCAGCGGGAACCCCAGGCTAGCGGGTGTGCTCCAGGGAAGGGGTCGGCCGGACGGGAGGCACCCCAGGGAGGCACTCGGAGCCTGGAAGGTGGTCGGGCGCAGGGAGGTGGGCGGCTCAACGCAGGAGCGCCCCCTACTGGCCCGCCACATATGGGAATAAGGATGTAGTTAAGAACCATTCTGGTATACCTTGGGGAGGGGGCTAGTCAAAAGACATTGTTCAGGTAGTCCTGTACTCATAGTTAAATGTATATCTCTTATTCAGATTCATAAAACTGAATCTTGCCTTGACAGTCCCTCCAATATTTCATGTCGGTCCTTTCTACACCAGAGCTAATATTACCGAGTTAATGTTTTTAGCTAGAGCTAAAAACAGGTCTGCCAGGCTGTGAAATAGAAGAGATATTACCAGGAATGGCTAACAGACATCAAAACTGAAGAATAAAGTATATTTTGAATAAGTGAGGTGGGGGGAAAAATACCATGACCATTAAAAAGGAAAGAGT
>NW_005841890.1:668938-679578 GCF_000455745.1 Alligator sinensis
TGGTGTTAACACCTGTGAAATGAATAGATTAGCAGGAAACAGGTGTATTCCCTGAGCCATGAAGTCCATTGACTTTCTCAGTGCTGCTGTTGGGTTTAACTTTTGGGTAGAGCAGGAATCAAAGAGAGAGGGGATGGGTGCAACTGCACTACTCCTCTCTTGATCCACCCCTGTATGTACCTACATTTTGAAGTCCCACTTAGCCACCCATTTTATATGGGAATAAAACTGGATTTTGCCCATAATATCTGCTAAATATCAATACTTTGCAGGCTTGTCAGGACAAAATAGTGGATAAATAGATTTTAAAACAACAAGTTTACATGCATATAAGAAGTCAAGGATTCAGGAATTCTTAGTTTTATTGTTCATTCTGATCCAACCTTGTCCTTAAGCAAGTCATTAAACCTTACTGGGCCTTATTTCTTAGTAGTTAAAAAGTACTAAGAGCAGGGATAAAGCCTGCCTCATGATGGCTTAATGATGCCATATGTATGTTTGTGAAGTCTGTTGAAATCTTTAAAGGTGATGTTCTAAATGATTTAGGCCTGACCCACGGTGGGAATAAATCATATAACTTCATAAAAAAATGTGCTGCATTGATTGAACCCAACCTTTTTGTTGCTGTTGTAAAATCCCAAACCACATCTGGGAACACAAATCAAGCCACATAACAACTACTGGAAGAGTAAAAGAGTTGAAAAACAACTTGAAAAAAGAGACAGTATGTTCATACAGTTAAGGTACATGCACGGCAGCAGCAGGAGTCACGAATGTGAAGATGATCATTAAAAAGGAATAAAAACACCAGACTTCTCTTCCGAGTTATGTGGTTGATGACTAATAGCACATTCCTTTAGTCATTTGTCTTTTGTTCTCATTTCCAAATATTTTTTCTATGACAGAACTGGTTGGGATTTAGTAAATTCAGGTTAATGACTACTGCTGTAGTATATTTCTGTCTTGCTCCTTCTCACAACCCCCAGCCAGTATTAATCTGAAGTAATACATAGACCTGGGTGACCATTGCATGGAACAACCCTAATTTTCTGTCCATTCACCTGCTCTGCACTCCATGTCTTGTTATTCAGTTCTTCCAAATAAGGAGAATTATTTAAGACTTTACATGTGAGAAGGCTGGAGACTGTTCACTAGGGCCCCCTCTACATGTTAGATGCATTATACAATGAACTGGTTAATTACACAATTAATTTAGACCAGCTACACATGCAAAGTAACTATCATTCCACAAAAAAGGTCCATTCAGCTATAAAGTTAGAGCTGGAAAATACGCAATAACTTTATAGCTGCTTTCTATCCAGCTTTAATATCCACATATAACAGGGTTTCCCCTTGTGTCTTGGAGCCACTTCAGCTGAGGAGACCCAGCTCCCCGGGTGCACCATGCACAATTGGGGTAGGAGTCCTACAAGTGGCAGGACTCTCCATCCCAGCAAAGCCCCACAGGATGGGCACTGCCAGGATGGAGAGTCCTGCAGCTGCAGTCTGCAGACTGTCTCAGCAGCCATGGGGTGCTGCCAGGATAGAGTTAAGTCAGGTGCAGGACCCCTTGCCCCAGCAGCTTGAGGGTGCTGCCATGACTGCAAGTCCAGTCAGCTACAGGAACTTGCTACTGGCAGGTGCTGAGGGAACCTGGCATGGTGATCCTAGGCTTCCCCTGCACCAGCAGTCAGAGGTGATATGATCTGATGCTGGATCCTACAATCATATCTTTTGCCAGGAGCACATGGCATTGTAGGAGGCACAATTGTGTTGGCTGTGCGTCAGATCCAGAGTTTTGCATTTCTTTTTGTCTCAGACAAACACACCTACCAAATGCATCTCTGAAACATGAAAGATGCTGAATTTTTGACGGTTTTAGATTTACACTTCATTGCTAAACAACTAGAAAGACTTCTACACCTCCCTGCCTTTCTGCCATCTGACACCACCAGGGGAGGCATCCTGCCTTATCTGTGCATCAAAGAGCAGCTCATAAAGGTGCTCTCATGGACCCAGAAGGACAGACTTTCACCTTCAGCTTCCTCTGTGCAAAAATGAAGTTTATTTTCAACCTATGGGGACTTTTTACCATCTTTAATTTTCCCTGAGCCTGAGGACAGATGTGCATGTCTGAATGCTTACAGAAAAAAAAGTTGTTTTTTTTCAATTTCTTAATTGCTCTAATAAAAGGTATCATCTCTGAACCAAGACATCTAGAGGTTTGCATTTCTTTTTGTCTCAGACCAACATGGCTACCAAATATACCCCTCAATACAGAACCTTCCATCAACCCATCCTCCCGTGAAATATGAAACAACATAACCAGAAAGAAATATAATTCAACATCCTGCTTGCCATCAGATAACACAGCTATCAAATGCATCCCGCAGATCTTATCACACCTTTAGCTGAAGTTCAAGAGGGGCCTTGAGTTAAGATCATTACGTTAAAGATGAGCTGAAATAAATCACTGTTTATTACATGAACATAGGACTGGGAAGTGTGACAGGACTCCCCCGAAGGGTGGCTTTGAGTACCTCACCTTTAGGCTTGCCCTCCACTTCCCCAGTCTCCTTTATGATTCTCCTGTTCAGTTCATTCACTTTCTACCCCTTGCTGGGATAAAGTCCCTGGGGGAGATTGCCTATCATCATAAAACAGAGGAGAATGCAATAGTACTGCTCCCTAACTGAATGAAGTCTCCAGCTGGGAATCCCACGCCACCCCACCCCTGACTCCTAATTCTTGCCAAAAAAGGAAAAACAAACAAAGAGAGGAAAAGAAGAAAACCACTGTTTGCAAGGCACATTGCTCTGCAGCCTCCCGATCTCCCATCACAGCCACTCTCTGTCCTACAGTTGTTATAAATAAAACAGAACCCTATCAGGTTAATATAAATAGCAGAAAGCTCAAGCCCCCTCCTCCAGGTACATAAAATGGTTCTTAACTAAATTCTTATTCCTTTGTTTGCACCCACTCTTGACAGGCAGAAACTCCTAATAGTCTTAAGCCATACTCCATTCACAGGAAAGCTCTGTTTTACCTTCCCCTGTTGGTTAGCTGACCAGGCTCTCTTAACAGGACCCAAATGCTGCTCATATGGCACATTCTGCAGCCTCAGTCCTGCAGCCCATTCACTGGTGCTGGCCCTTGTCTTGCTCTCCTCTCTCTTATAGTAACAGGAGTAAGGATCCACTGGTACAAAAGGGACAACCTAGGTCATTAAGGTCAACTTTGTGATCACAGGCAACTACATAATCAATGTTTAGTTGAAAAGGCTTGAAAGGAACATTAATTTTGGCCCCTGTTCCATATCCCAGCTACAAATGCTTTTTTTTTTTTAATCTTTTCTATCCCACAATGTCATAAGCAAGCAGGAAGAATGTGGGATAGATAGAATTACTGCATTAGATGGATACAACATTGTTTGAAACAAAGAGGGGCTATTCATGGATTGATGCCAGACTGGAGACAGAAGTCTGGATAGGGTTCATTGCTGTTTAACATTGTTATTGATGACTTGGATGTGGAAACTGAGAGCAGACTATACAAAACTAAGAGGAACTGCAAGTGCTTTGGAAGATCAGTTTACAATTCAAGAAGATCCTGATCAGGTGTAGTGCTTGGTTATATACAACAAAGTAAAATTCAACAGAGAAAAATGAAGTGGGATCCTTACTGAACCCTGCAGGTAACTAGTAGAAACCTTGGGGCATGAGATTACTGTAATGTGACAAGCTTTATAAGCATGTTAAAAGCTCAGGAAGACACAAACAGGTAAAGCCAACCTAACTGAGAAAGAACCAACATTACCACCCAGCCCAGGCTTCCTTACTGGTACACATGACCCATAGGACTAAACTGAAGCATGTGGTAGGCCAGTAGGTGATGCTCCTGCACTGATCCACCTGCTTCACTATGCCCAACCAAAACCATGCTTTGAGTGCCTCCCCTGGGGTGCCTACATCTGGCCAACCCCCTTCCTGGAGCACACCTGCAAGCCTGGGGTAACTACTGCCACCACCCGGGGTCTGGTCTTTGTTAAGGCTCTGTGCCCCCTGGGGTACACAGGCCCTGTAGACCTTGGGGTGCTTCTTTCAGCCTGAAGCATTCATAAGCTGCCTCCTGTACAGGAGGAGTGTAAAAAGCCAATCCCACCTTAGTTAGCCAAGTATAGTGAGATAACAAGGCTGGTCCTTTCCCTTTTAAGCACACACCATGAGGTGTGCTATAACAGATAGCTTTATTGATCAAAGAGGGATAGGGTGAGGAAGGAATACAAAACAACAGAATACAGAAATAAAACCAACCTTGTGCAAAACAGCATAGGCTTATCGCCTTTTGATACATGACTAAAACACTTACCTCTAATTTCCTAACTAGATTTCAGGTAAGGTGCTCACATCTACATCCAGAGAATTCTAGAGCCCCATAGCTTGATTCAGTGACCAGGAGATGTCTCTCCCCTCCAAGATGGACAGACCCTTTAAATAACCTTTCTGACCTCATCACCTGGACCCAACCAAAATCAGGTATTTTCTGAGCACCACTGATGCTGACCTGTCAGTTTGAAAAACAGCATCAGCACTCACCTTGAGGAATGACCAGTGCCTTGAGACCACTTCCCCCATGCCCCCCCACCTCCCCCAGGTCAGTGGCATGAAGCTTAACAAATGGACCTGGACAAAGAAGGAGTAGTCAGTTCCCCCTCCCTCTGGTATTCTTACAGCCCAGTGGTCAGGTAGTCACTTTGTGATATGGCAAATGGGGTGGGGAGGGACGTTGGGCTGCAGAGAGATAGGCAAGGAGGTTGATTTCTCCACAAAGCACATGCTCCAAAACACATCAAACTCATTTAAAAGAAACAAAGAACATGGGCAGAAATTGTAAGTTATTGCAAGTTATTGTAACATGCTTCCAGGCTCACGGCCTTCTTCTGTCTCTTGCAAGCTATTTCTACACTGGGAGTTCTACACCTGTATAGGACTGCTGAAGGACTAAATGTGTTCCTTATGTGGTTACAGCTCTACCAGCAAACCTGAGCCTTGTACCACTGTTGTAGATAATCATTGCCAAACCAAAACAGCAATATCAGTGAAGCCATGAATTTTCTGGTTTAATTATGTTTATAAAAAAGACTTCTGCTTGCCTAATTTTTAATGATCATACCTCTTCATACTTCTCATCAAGGGAGCAATGTCAGCAGGGGTCTATACTGTAGACATGATATTAGATTTGCTAAGGCACTATTTCAGTGGTATTAGTCTGGGAATCACAGGAACATAGGAACTGCCATACTGGGTCAGACCCATGTAGCCCAGTGCCCTGTTTCTAACAGTGCTGTGTACAGGTATGGATCCAGACATTTCCTTTTTGGAGGGGGCAGTGTCATAGAAGGCCCTGATGTAGGTGAGAGGGGAAATGGAGGCAGCCAATCAATGTTTCATAGTTTCATAGTTTCAGGGTCGGAAGGGACCTAATAGATCTTCTAGCCCGACCCCCCGCCAGGGCGGGATGTAGGTGAGAGGGGAAAAGGAGGCAGCCAATCAATGTTTGTCTACATGGCACAAGGATATGCTATAAAGAGATAAACAAGTTCACCATGAGTGGGCTCTTTCCCATGCGGCTCTTTCCCACATGCATGTTGCACCAGACTAATTAGTTTCTTAGCAAAACTAATTAGCTCAGTGCTAATGGTGTTGCACTGCTCCAATTCCGGAGGTAGTGTGCACAGAGCTGATTCCCTTCCTTCATCTCCTCGGTATCTGCCTTTTGGCCAGTATCAGTATCAGTATCTTATGTGTCAGAGAAAGTTGCAATAGTATAATTTGGGATGGTATAATCACCCTCCACAGCTTCCTCCTGGTCTCTCTCATCCTGCTCTCTAATAGGTAGAGACTGATTCAAGCTCTGAAGTACAACAGTGACACTGAAGCCAACAATCAAAGCCATACAGGACACATTTTCAACACTGATTTCTCCCGCATTGGGAGCAATGCTTTGATCTCAATATAGCATAGTCTAATCATGCTTAGGGTCTAGTATCCAGGATTTCTTGAGCATTGGTTCTTGCAGTTACTCCCTTCTAAGCAAGTAATTAAACCTTCCTTTATCTTTATAATGAGGAAAACAGTAGTTACCTGCCTGATAGCAATTTTCAAGGGTGCTGTGAGGCTTAATTGTCTAATGCTTGTAAAGCACTTTAATGATGAAAAGCACAATGTAAGTATCATTATTGGCAATAGAAACAATTAGAATGATAAATGTAATCCTTTCTTCTGCAATGGGACTCTAATTTAGATTAATTAAAACATGTTATATGTTAAAAAAAAATCTTGATATGAATGATTGACTAGAATGTTATTTATGCACCTATGACATGATTTGGAAGCGTACAGGGACTGTTTCCAGTTTGCCCAGTGGCCATTATAATAGAATCCGGATAATCATAAATAATACAGGCAAATAAATCATACATAGATAGGGAAGTGATACTCCGTTATATTTATTTAACCTACGTAATTGTCCTAATTTAAATTAAACAAATTCTTAATAATAGCAATTATAAAGTGTCACCACCTGAGTTCTTTTTATAAATCAATACACTGCAACTGGATTAATTATCTGTCTTCAATTCACTTGAATTTTTTTAGGATTAATGGACTCTCTTCATTAGTAAACCTAGATCTCCTCCATATTTCACTAATGCTTAATATGTTAGCTATGTCAACGTTTCCCTGCAAGACGAAATCATTCAACTCATTTGACAAACTTTGTTATATTCAAATAGCCTGTGTTTAATCATGCCCTTAAGAGAACCACAGTACAGTCTGCTGATATATAAAGCAAGGTTGAATTTCCTAAGGTTATATAGAAGGGGATCATTTTCTTCAATGTGGTTTCCTAAACACTATGGATAAGCTATATATATCAAAAGTCTTCATTCCTAGTATCATTTTTATGTCTGTAGGTATTCATAAATCTGAAAAAAAAACCACAGGATGGGCCACATTAAAAAAAATACTGTTGCAACAATGGTTAAGGTCTAAAGATGCAGAATGACACAAACATATCACATATATAAAAATTATTATATATACAGCTGTTATCTATAAATACGCAAAGATATCAAAAGGGAGTATATATTTCTGGGGGTACTTTGCAAATCATAAAATTTATGCCAGATAAAATAACACATGGTGTAATTATTCAACAGTTATTCAGCTTAGTATAAAATAGGTATTGCTATTATTGTACCTATTATTTATTATCTGCACAGATATGACAGTAGACCGTGGCTATCCTTAAAAGCACATGGGCTGAATACAAGAGGCAGGCAAAGACTTTGGGAAAAAGCAATCCTTGTTATAATTTTTTTTTGGCATATCTACTTTCCTAACTTTCCATAAATGCTAATATTTGCAATTCAGCACCTATTTTATTCTTAACTTGGTATTTTAGTAACCTTAAAACATTCAGATCGAACTCCATTCTGAAAGAAGGCAAAAAGCATGTCTGAAATGGCAATGGGATAAGGGGGGAAAGTAGACGTTTGTGTTTTTTACTATGATTACTTATTGCGGATAGCACCAAGGGCATATGAGACACTTTGTAAACATTTCCAAAGGATGACCCCTGTTAAATGTCCTTATTTGCCCAAAATGCTTTTCTACATCTCAGCACTGCACTTTACAAATGAATACAATTAATATATATATATATTCCTGAGTATATCAAATTTCTATCCAGCTTAACATGGGTGCTTTTGGAAAATCCCATTGTTATGCATTGACAGCCATCAATCAACTTGTATTTCCAAAGTCCTGCCTTTAGCATCTGCAAAGTAACATGCATCATAGGGCACTGAGTAGATACTGATGTCTGCCCAACAGAGGCTATAACTTTATAGACAGCCATAACTGCCCCTGAAGCACAAAATTTATTGTATCACCTGTCTTTAAAGGAATTTGGCCCAACTGGTTTGTAATTTAAATGCATAGGCTCACAATCAAAATGCCTTCTAAACCAATGAAATACCAGGAAAGGCATAAATCCACCACATATCCATTGATTCACAGCTTTGCAGAAATATAAACGAGTTGCAGAAAATCTAATAGGATAACATATGAAAGAGCTCTAAATAGGGATTCACTGCTCACATACAAATGTGCCCAGCAAGTTATCTCTCATAAAGATAAGACAGTATCTCTTCCAGCTCATTCTCTCAGTTACAAATAAAAAAAATAATAAAGAAAAAGAATAGTTTCCTCTTATATAACAATAACATTTAGGGATGAATATTGCACTGGCCGTTCTGCTCATACAAAGGAATGAAAGGACCCAAAGGCCTGTGCCATGAGCCACATTTCAGCTTGCAACACAGGTATGGGGACTGCCTGCTATGGGGCTGTTACTTCCATCGCATTAAAATGGATGGACAGGAGCAAGACTTCAACCCTACCACCATTGCTCAGTACATATACAAATCATGCAGAGTCCCTGCCAAGAGCATGAGCCAAAATACACCCCAAATGAATATGAAACTAGGTACATCATATAAGGCTTGCACAGAAGTGCTGGAAAAAAATAGCTTGTTAGTTTTAGAGGTGTCTCCAAGGCCAACAGATAGAGCGTGAATTCATAAGACCAGTACAGAACGCCAAAACAAGGATCAGAGTGACGTTGCAAACAGGTTTACCTATCTGGAGGGGAGGGTGCACTAATTAGCCCAGAAGCAGGCTGCACTTAGAAACCGACTTTTTAACTTAGTGCTTTAAGAATTGACACGACACTTGGTTGATGAATAGCAGAGAGGCTTGCTTTAAGAACTACCAACAAACTATAAAACTAAATGACAGAAAAACAAAAGACTTTCCCTTAATATTCAGTAAATGAGCAATTACAGTCCTTGTATTATCTTAGCTGCACAGAGATCTTCACCCAATACAGGCAGGAAGCAGTTCTTGTACGACCTCACAGTGCAGATCTTTCACTTGTGGCTGGGGGGCACAGGATGGCATCTTGACTTTTCCTGGACTGCGCACACACTTTCCTGGCAGTTCTGTCTTGCTTTTTATACTGTTTTGATTGTATAGCATCAAAGCATTCCTTCTTGATAGCTGGTTAATCAAAGTCCAAACAAGCAGGAAAGGTCAGAATTAACATATTACAATTGTATCGTGTTTATATGCTTGTGAAGTTTCCAAACTGGTCTTGAGACTAAATGAGATGGGTATTGATTGAACGAAATCACAGAATACTATTTTTCTGTAGTTATTTTAACAATGGAGCCTAATAAATAGCTGCATCAAATGGCTCATGAAGATAGTGAAGATCGGAGGCGGCTGGATACAATAGGTGTGAGCTGCAGGAGAATACACACTGGTTGGGGACTTTTTACCATCTTTAATGTTCCCTGAGCCTGAGGAAGGGTGTGTGCGCCCAAAAGCGTGCAGAACAAGATTGTGTGTGTGTGTGTGTGATTTCTTAGGCAGTCTAATAAAAGGTATAATCTCTGAAGCAAGAGTTCTAGAGTTTTGCATTGCTTTCTGCCTATTTTGAGAAATACGCTTTCATTAATGAATCCAAATGTGAAGCAGTGAGGATCGGACAAGGTCGTTTATGAGGTAGGTTAAATGTAGACTGATTTAGCATAAAACTTTAAACAGATATTGGATGTTTCCTTTGGGAAATAGGGTTTAATAGAAGGGGGTGGGGAGGGGGATGTGTTAACCAGGATATAATTACAGGCATGTTTTCAATGCACCTTGGCTTTCCTTGTTTCTTACAGGCTTTGCGATGAAGTGGATATTTTAGTTCTTTGGTTTTCTTTAGTGACCCATAGCTCATCTGAGACGTAGATGTAGATTGTAGGTTTCTCCCTAGGCCAGTTGATTTCCTGGCTTGTCCTCTGAGTCTTACTACATACATGTAATGAGTGTGCCAAAATTTTTAAGCATCATTTATTTTTTTCACTCAGATGTGGTAGAAGGTTGAGGACTGTTATTATGACTGTTATCTTTATGGCATGGTTCTGGTATTGGGTACCGCAAACACTCCAATCTCTCTTATGCCTAATGGGTTGCAAGCCATTAGCAAAGTTTGATTTTCTTTGTGGCAGGCTTGCTATCACAACCCAATCTTGCCCCAGACAGTCTTGCATTTTTGTGTAAGAGGCACTGCTCCAAGCTTTCATAGCTTTCATAGTCAGCAGTATGATATGGATGATGTTACCTAAAGATGTTTTAGTAATTGGTGAGAATAGGATGAGTATGCCGGAAAAAATGTTGCTATGCTTGGTGTATGAAAAGGGGCTTGGGACACTTAATAATTTCTCCTGGGCTTAGGGGGTGTATACATTCCTGTACCATGCCTTCAAATGAACCAGCTGGCACCATGGACCATAGATGTTAGTGTCTAAGCGTGTTGATAAGTAATAAACTTAGGCAAGCTCTTTGTCACTAAATCCGGACACCTCCAGCTTCTTTGATGTAACAATGTGGTTACTAAGGGCACATTACTGGTGGTATCCTGCCAACACACTTACAGACTACCCAAACTGAGGGATGCTGATGTGATTGGTAACACCTACCCCCTAACAGATAGAGATAAAAACCCTGCTGGAGTCTGCTCTGACA
>NW_005841890.1:680732-703944 GCF_000455745.1 Alligator sinensis
CATCTTGGAGTCTATAATGATTCCAAGATCCTTTTCTGCCTCTGTGCTGATGAGAAGGGAATTCCCCAGCATGTAGATGTGCTGCTGGTTCTTTCTCCCTAGGTGCAGTACCCTGCACTTGTCAGTTGAATCCCATCTTATTCTCATCTGCCCACCCCTGTAACCTGTCCAGATCCAATTGCAGTCTGTCCCTCCCTTCTAGCATGCCCACTTCTCCCCACATTTTAGTGTCATCTGCGAATTTGAACAAGGTGCTTTTCACCCCCTCGTCCAAGTCGCTGATGAAGATGTTGAACAGTGCAGGTCCGAGGACAAAGCCCTGGGGGACCCCACTGCCCACATCCCTCCAGGTCAAAAATGACCCGTCCACCACCGCTGTCTGGGTGCTTTGGAAAAGTTCATTTTATGCCTCAGGTTAAATCTACAGCAGTCTAGTTACCTCAAAGTTATTTGATGGCAAGCAGCATGTTGAATTATGTTTCCTTCTGGTTATGTCGTTTCATATTTCACAGGAGGATGGGTTGATGGAAGACTGTGTATTGAGGGGTGTATTTGGTAGCCATGTTGGTCTGAGACATAAAGAAATACAAACCTCTAGAACTCTTGGCTCAGGGATGATACCTTTTATTAGACCAATTAAGAAATGGCAAAAAAAACCAAACAGACATCCACCTTCAGCTTCCTCTGTGCAAAAATGAAGTTTATTTTCTACCTATCGGGACTTTTGACTAGGGCTGTGTGAAGTTTCGGTCTCTGGTTCAATTTGGCACGGATTCAGCCTGATTCAGTGGCCAAATCTCCAAAAAATGAATTGAATCAGAGGACCCTTTAATCTCTCTGAATTGAATCGGAACCCTCCGAATCGATTTGGAGAGATTCGGCAAGATTCAGAAATTTGGACACAGACACAGGTTTAAATGTTTTTTCTACATACCTGTAGGTAGCAGGTGGCTCATGAGTGCTGTGATGCTGGGGTGCATGGAGCATTCAACAGAAGTGTGGGGGGGGGCTCCCCAGAGTGCTCAGCAACAGTACCAAGTACTTCTGGTCCACTTCCAGGTCCACCAAGCATGTTGGGGGGTGCCCCCATGCTCCTGCAGGATGCTCCATCTGCTCCAACATCACAGCACTCACGAGCCATGCTGGTACCTCGAGACATGTAGAAAAAACTTTTAAAGCTGCGTCTATGTCTAAATCGCTGATTCTCTGAATCAGCATCGAATCTTCAGATTTAGATTTGGCCGAATCGAATCAGGGACAGTGATCCAAGTCAACTAATCGAATCACTGTCCCTGATTTGGGCTGAATCTGAATCTGAATCGAATAGGGCCCACATCACACACCCCTACTTTTTACCATATTTAATTTTCACTGAGCCTGAAGAAGGGTGTGTGTGCCTGAAAGCTTGCAGAAAAAGATGATTTTGTTTTGTGATTTCTTAGTTGATCTAATAAAAGGTATCATTTCTGAATCAAGAGTTCTAGAGTTTTAAAATGTTTTTGTGGGTTGAGGTTTCTCTGTGCTCTGTGAACATGCACATTTAGCTCAAAAACAAAAGGGTGTCAGCTTTCTGGTTTCTAGGTGTTACATTTTGCTCCCTTCTTGTAAAATTATGAAGTTTTCCTTAAAAAATGGCTAAATACAATATCTTCCTTGTTCCAGGGATACACATTGTTGCCATATTAGTCCACAGGCAAAAGGAATCAGAACTCGTGACAGAGGTGATATATTAGACCAACTAGATATTTGCAAAAAAAATAAAGGCTTTATTTGCAAGCTTTCAGGTACACACATCCTTCTTCAGGGTTTAATCCTTGGTGAGAATCAGGAGGCATTTTCACCTTCAACCTGGCTTTACACATTGAAGAGGGACTGGCAACTGTTGGCTTGGCTATGGAGAGTGAACAAAAACACCCATCGAGCAAGGCACAACTTAAATTTGTCATGACAAGTTCACAAAGCAATGGCAGAGCTCTCTGATAATAAATCTCACAAATACCTTGATGTATGAGAGGCCTATCAGCAAACGGACAAATTGACAAAGGGGAAGGTTACATGTGAATGAGAATAAAGAAAGCTCTCAGTCTGTCTCAAGCACTGCATCTTACTACTGATAGCTAAGTAGGAAATAAATGAAAGAAATTATCTTGATTACAACAGCAAAAAGCACAGAGAAGCAGACACTAGGGTGAGTAAACACAGCTGGAGTGAACACCTTCGACACTTTGATGCCTATGCAATTACAAAAAAAGCTGTTAATTAACTGGGAAGAATCTCTGAGGTTGATATTGTTTTGCTTAATTAGCTGGGGTGTATGAATGGGCTGGCAGACAGAAAGGGAGCACAGGCTGCAGCTAGCAAGACCTTGACACTCAGGATTTGACCACCCTGCCTGGTGACAAGTATCACAGGGTTAAGGACCAAGGTTTCCTGGTTAAGGACCTGGCCAAAGAGATGTTAGCTCAGGTCTTGATTTGCCTAGAAAATTGCTGAAACATATCAGTTAGGACCAGCTTCATTTGCCCCTATTGTATGTCTAGGTGACCAAGTGCAATTCTGTTAAAGTCCCTGAAAAATCTATGAATGCATGTACTTTTCCATTGGGGGTGGGGTTGCCTCTTTTTTCTATTTACATCTGGAAAATTATATTTGCGTTGAGGTGACCCACATATAAACATTTCTGTTCAGCTAACCAAATTGAAATATGTTGTTTCAGGTTAATTGAATGCAGCAGTATATCATTTTCATTCCATCCAGGAAGAGCACACCCCAACTGCTGAAACTTCCTTAGCCTGACGAAGGGTTTTTGAACCCGAAAGCTTGCTTAATAACTATTCTCCAACTATTTGGGTTGGTCTAATAAAAGATATCAAAGTCACCCAAGGAACCTTGTCTGCCTACGTCCTTAGACCAACACAGCTACAACCTACACCCTGCAGTATATCCTGGGCTGGGTTATGTAGCACATGACCGTGGAACTTTGCAGATAGATATCCTGGATAGGGATTTCAGCAAAAAGAGGATAATAAAGGCATGAGGCACAGATATCTTCTATGAAGTACTTCAGTGCCTATGGGAACTTTGATGAATGCTTAATGTTTAGCCTAAACCACATTTGCACAGATTGCCTAGACTTTTTGTTTCCTACAGAAGAGTTCTGCATGAAAGCTTCTCTTTGAGGATGGAAGGGTGGCAGTGATGCAAGTTTATCTAGTATTATAAAGATACTATGGGCCAAGTGGAGTACAATTACCAGAGGGGATCCAGCACGGTATTGGGCTGCACTCTTATGACTTGGGTAGGAGGCAAGAGGCTTCCGTTTATATTACCTCCCCACGGAGTCCCCTTTAAGAGACATGGTACACAGGAGTAGTTAGCATGTGTGACTTCAGGAGTTTGGCTCTTTTGGTTGGGAATTGCTTGCTTCCCATGCTCATGGGCTGCTTAAGTGGATAGGCTTCAAAAAGGTGCCAAATGCAACATACCTGTGAGGTTATGAGAAAAAGCTGGGAATCAGAAGAAGCAGCAACCACTGTTGGCTAGAACTGAACTTCTGCTCCCACCAGCTCGTGGCTTCAATGGGCCATAAACTATCCCACCCTGCTTATTGAATTAACATTAAATGCAGGGTGCAGAAAAGCCTGGAGGATCAGGGACCAGAAGCCAAAGACCCCTCTCTTCTAAGGCAACATTAGTCTCTTGGAGCAATTGTTCTTCTCTCCTACTCTCCTCACTACCCAGTGGACCAGTTTTAAGAGGAGCATTGGAAAGTGCTCTGGGTAATGCCTAACCCACAATCTGCTGAATGGAGCAGTGTGCTGAGAAACCAGAGATAGAGGATCAACCCCTTTCCCCATCTAGGTAATAGAAACATAAAGCCAGGTCTTCTGTACCCAGGACAAGTGCTCTAACCTCTAAGTTATTGGCCAAGAGCAGTGAGGCCTCTCTCACTCCTTTATTTTACCTCTGGATGGTGTGACCATACCTGGGTGATCCTATTCTGCTCCAGGTAGGAATGGATCCCAATTTGTAAGTGATAAAAATTGCAGTTATGCGGCCCAGTAAATGACACTTGGGCGTATAAAAGAAAAGCAGTATTTAGTCCTATATTTATACTTTGAAAGGAACAAATAAATTAAGCCCTGCCTTCAGGAATCAAGATTGCATTACATTTAAAATAGTGCTCTTTCTAGAAATGCTAGTGAGGAATTGTTAAAGAGTGAAACATTATTCTGCAAAAGATACCCATATATCTAACCTATTTCTCTTATTCATGCAGCTTAACATAATTTTTGTATTGCAGCGGTAAGTCACAGATATCTCTCTATTATTTAGTTAAGTCGACAAGGCAGATCATTAACTAGGGCAAATTGTCACAATCCCGTTGAAGCCAATGGAGCGATGACAATTTATACTAGCTGAGTTTCTGCTCCCAGACTTCTCTCCTTGGATGGTCTTTAATACTAAAAGAGACCAAAGCTGTGGGGAACAGAGAACGCTCCATTTCTATTGACCTTTTCTACCTTGTAATCCCAAGCATCCCCATACTGACAAAAGTCCCTTCCATGTAAGATTTAAGAATCATACAAAGACTATATACAAGAGTGTTTCTAACCAGACATGATCATAACTTGATAGACTTTGACTAACTGCCCCTTAAATGTCATGGATGGACCATGACTATATAAAAACTAAGGATGAAAAAAGGAAACCTCTACTTAGAAAAATGATATGCATTTTTCTAAGTAGAGGTTTCCTTTTTTCATCCTTAGTTTTTATATTCATGCTAGACTCTTGAAATTGTCTCTCTCATATTTCAGTGATGTGCTATATGCAGTAATGTATATCCTTTCATATAAATTCTACTGATTACGGAGATGTACAGCAGATCCATTTAAATAATTTAAAACATTTACAACATTTCTTTCTTTTTTCTTTCTTCCATTTTTTCTTTCTCCCTTTTTTTAACACCAGTGCAACTTTTCTTTTCCAAGCTTAGTACACACCCCATGATACTAGCAGAAAGAGCTTTCATTTTGTTTCTTCTGCCTTCCACACTATACAGAAAAAAGAGCCCCATGAATATTACTCTGTCCACTGCTCAGCATCTATATGAATTATTCCATTTTCAATTACAGTTTGGATTCATGAAATATATAGTTCATCTGTAATGAACATCTGGGATGGTATGTCCTTCTGGGATTCCAGTAAACTGAATGAATAGGCATTACCTTAGGATACCAGAAGGAAGAAGAAACATGGTGGAACTGCTATGTGCTAGACTAAGAATTATGTTTAACCAAAAGGTAACTAAACAGAGTAACACATAATGAGCTGAAATGTGAGAAAGAGCATGCTTCAGCATGCCCATGCATTGCTTTAGCACATTGTCACGGGCCACAGCTACTACTGCTAAGTAAGCTTTCCAGATGTTGTAGCCTGCACTCTATCCAGCTGAGCACCACTTCATCAGCAGGGACCCAAGGGTGCCAGCTTCCTCCATCAAGCGCTAATTAACTCCACCATTTCTTCTAGCTCACTACTTTCAACACCATTAAGCCTCTTTCCTGACCTGTTCTGTCCCCCTGTCTTCCCTCATTCTTTCCCTCTCGTTCTTACCTTTGAGACTCCATCTTCATTAGGAAAATAAAAAAAAAATTGGCCTACCTCTTATTTTAGGCATTTCATTTCCCTTGAAAACAATAGAATTTAGGCACCTTTGAAAATCTGGGACAGAGTGACTATCCCTAGGTTCCTCTCTCATGTTCACCCACCTTTCTCCCCACCCACAATTAAGTGGCATAAAAAGCATGTGTTAGGTATTATGTGTTGGCCAACATTTGGTCAACCTTTTCCTTATTGTGGACAGACACACAACTTTTCTTCCACCCCTTCTCTTACCTCAAATTATCCCCATCTCCTATGTCAAAGAGTAAGAGAAAATGTAGAGCCACTTTCTTGTGTGAACTAGACATGGGAAACATGATTTATGAGGAAAGACTGAACAAATTAGGACTGTTTAGTCTGGAGAAGACTGAGGGAGGCTTTGATAATCGCGTTCAAATGCCTGAAGCACAATTATAAGGAGGATGGAGACAGATTTTTCTCTGTGGCTGTAGGGGACAAGACTGAGAGCAATGGCCTCAAACTTCTGCAGAGGAAATTGAAAATATGTGCAGCCATTTGGCACATCAACTCTATGTTCACACAACTTAACTTCAAGCCACTAAACACAGACTGGAAGCAATGCATACAGGCATTTCCCACTGCTGGGAGCTCTGGGTGGGGAGACGGGTGGGCAGGATTGGGCAGGAGGGGGCTAGTTGCTCCATGGAGGGTTTTGGTGGGTCCAGGAGGGAGCTGGTGGGATCAAGAGGGGAGGGATCATGGCTCTTCAGGGATGGTTGGTGAGTTCATGGAGTGGGGGTTGCCCAGTTGGGGGGACAGAGGGGCTAAAATAGCCCAGTCATGGTCAAAAGTGTGGAAATAGCTGAGGGGAGTGCTGAGATGAGTGGCCGGGCTTTCCCAACCCAGGTTCAGACACAGAATGTGTGCAGATATTTCGGAAATAAGGTTAACTCTTTTCTAGATTGGGTTAACCCTTTCTTAATTGAAGTTTGTGCATCTTTTATAGGGAACTTAGATCAGGAACACCATTTTGGGGCAGTTTAAGCTCTCTTGATGCCTAAATGATTGGTCATTTAGATCATTGCCCAGGGTTAGGTTGATCAAATTGTAATGCCTGTACTTATCCTGAAGTTGGTGATCAGAAATAACTTTCTGACTATGGGGGTGGTTAAGTGTTGGAATAGGCTATCTAGAGAAGTTGTAGATCTTCTATCCCTGGAAATTTTCAAGACCAGGTTAGACAGATACTTGTCTGGGATAATTTAGTCATGGATGATTCGCCTAGAGCAGGGGGTTGGACTAGATGACCTCATGATGACCTAGATCAGCAGTGGCCTGCCAAAAAGCTTGGCCCCACTGACTTAGACAACACTTACTTTCCTATGATCCTATGAACTAGTAAATAAGTCTTCAGCCAGGGACATAATCAAAGTAATCTCTTAAAAGTGTGCTCTTAAAAGAACCAGCATTTGGGCAGCAGCATGGTTGGCTTCAGCAGTCACTGCTCCTTTTTAATATATCCAGATAGAGGATGTCTTTAGGAGTGGGGCATACATAAAACCCTGACTCTCCTCCAACATACCAGACAAAACAGAAGAACTAGACTTATTTTAAAGCCACAACATAACTAAGAATAAAAGGCTACCCAGAAATGATATGGATGGCCTGGTGACTGCAGTATGAGTATGTGTTCATAAACACAAGGAGAGGTTCATAGGGCAGGCTGACACCACACCTCATATTGAATGGCCATATACTGCAAAAAATAATCCATGGGATCACATGTGGAATTGAGTGTAATAAAGATCATGATCTTGAACCTTTGGGAATTTATAGACGCACCTGGGGGGGGAATGGAGGCTCTTTAATTACAGCAGCTCCAAGAGCTGCTCTAAATAAAGTACCTAGAGTGTCATATGTATGAACATCCCCACATAGAAATAAATGGTGGCAGGGCTACTTTAACTAAAGCTCGTTGAACACTGATGCACGTGCTACTAGAATCTGCTGGAGCGTGATAATTACCACGCTCCAGCAGACTGGATTAATCAATTAATCGAGTCTGTTTTGACACATTGTAATAACAGCTCATCAGAGCAACCTCTCTGCATGTGTATAGGTGCCCTTTGTTCTTCATTTCATTTCACGTTTGTCCAGGGACTGCAGGAGATGGCTCTAATTGCTTGGCAAGTTTTGTTAAAATGCTGGAAAATTCCAAATGTCATAATACTGCAGAATACATCAATTTGCAATCAACACTTTAGCTAGAGCTATACTTTTAAAGCTTTGGAATGGAAAAAAAATAAAAAAAATCCCCACTCAATTTATAATTTCATGATCCAAATCACTTTATGAGTATAAATAATAAAGTGCACTAATATCAATTCGAGATTCCACTGTAAGGCTCACAGAGCGACAGTTTAATTTATCACATTAATTATGTAATTAAAAGATTGGGGAAAACAGTGCTTTAATTGAAAAGAGACAGTGTTTATTTGTTCACACAGGTATTCTACATCTTGTAAATTTGTCAAATGAAGAAAATGTTTGCAACACTTTAATTGGAGGGTCTAATTTATCCACTTTTTAACTACTTCCAGATATATAAAAAAAAATGTTTATTGATGCTGGGAAATGCAGCAATTTCCTTTTTGCAAAAGGTAAAAAGTGCAACAAAGTTAACTCTTCTGGCTGAATTTTGTACAGAGATACTGGGACATACATCTCCTTCTATAATTATGCTATAAAGTAACACATGCTTTTTATTATAATTCTAAAGGAAAATCTTATCTGCAAACCATATGCTTTATGATAGCTTTATGCAAATTGTTATTTTTATCTGACAGTATTCAGGGATCCATTTTTTCCTTGATGGGAAAAGACAAAATGGTGTGTTATTCTGCTTGTCAGATTCATCGTACATATTAAAAAGCTTTATTGACTGATAATAGGTTGTATGAACTTTAGTGAGATGAGGGTGACCTTTTAGCTTCATTATTATACAATCTATTTTACTTAGTTTCCCCTATCATTATTCTCAGGCATACCAATCATTTTTGACATTACCTTGCAGACGTATTGTTTTAATCATTTTCAGATGTACAGAAGAAAAAAAAAATCACTAACAAAATTGAATTTGCAAGGTGGTGTTTTTTTTTGGGGGGGGGGGGGTTGGTTGTTTAGTTTTACTTTACGTTTTTGTTTGCTTTTTGCTTTTCCTTGCAGATAATACATTTTTTTTTTTTTAAAGCTTGACAATCAAAGGGGCTAATTGGGTCACGTGGTAAAGCCTCAGTCATACTATATAGAGATATTACATGTTACTTTAAGCATGTGAGCTCTCGTGTGAAATTCACTTTCAATACTGGACTCAACATGGCGAGTCATCTGTAAAAAGAAACTAATGTGGTGAATGTTTTCCAGATAGGTGCCTAAAACATGGATACATTGGGATTGGCATTGCTCAGTTGAACAGAGGAGCAAATATTTTTTACCCTCTCCTATGTGGCCTTGCAATAATTTTGACTGGTTGTGATGGATGAGCGAGGACTGTTATCTCACATTTCATTTTAAGAAGTAGATAGGAAGTAGCTGGAGAGAGATCTGCTAGGCTCCTAGAAAAGAGTGTTATGTAAATTGACAAATTCACTAAAAAAGTAAAATTACTCTCTTCTTTTCCTATGTTTTCAAGTTTCCCCCACCCGTTACATTCTTTTCCCTCCATTTCTCCCATAGATTTCACTGCACATAACCCGAATATTTTGCCACAACAGCATGTGAAGTCTGATTGTAGAAGCAGCTTTCCTACCAGCAATGTAAGTGTTATAAAATGATGCTGGGGAGGAAGGAAACAAGATGTCTATCTAATAGACATTGCAACACAGGTAGGAATTGAAAGACTCTGCAATGACCAGAAGATGACTGAATCCATGACAGGGATTTGAAAAAGGGTCTTTTAATAACAGTATCGCCTGCTCTAACAGTCCATTCCACTCAGCTACTGTTGGCACCTTGAGATGGATTTAACTTGCTAAAGATAAACTGAAATCACATAGATTTCAGATGCTTCCACTTCTCTAAGGTGTCTGATTTCATACCATGTGTCATTCTTGTTAAAATGTGAGCAAAATATAGGAAAAAAAAAAGCATGGTATTAAGAATCATTTAACCAACAATTTTCAATGAGTCCATCTATACATGGTATTACTGTGCATAAATAAACTCCAGAGCAATAAGCGCCGGAGTTTATTCATGCACAGTATGTTGAGCTGGTTTGGAGCAGCTCCAGCTGGCAGGGGAATTTGGGGGTCAGTCTACCAGCCCAGGGTTGCTCCCCCCAGCTCAATGTGCTGCAGAGTGGCTGGCTGGGCACAAGGGTGCTTCATTGTGGGGCTAGCAGGCAGGTAGCCCCACACTGAAGCACCCTCATACCCCAGCCAGCTGGGCAGCCTCTACACATGTGCTGCTGCAGAGTTTTTAATCTGCAGCAGGATAGTAATTACAAGTACTATCCTGCTGCAGAGTAAATTAGTGTACTCCAGCCTAATAGGGGTGCATGTGTAGATGCCAAGATGTTTCCTGTGCAGCTAAATAGTACACTGCACATTAAACATCTTAAGTAGATGTGCCAGATAAGTAGTTATTTGAACTGAGAGTCATTAGTAAATGAGGATGTTTCTTCTTGGGGTTTCACCTGGATTGGTGTGAGACCCATTCTTATCTATGATTTAGTAATAAATAGCAAAAAAAAATAAAATAAATGTACACAACAAAATTGGTGAAAAGGTAAAGAGTGATGGTGACAGACCATACAAAGTGATCTGTATTGCGGAGTTGGGTAGCCTGTTGAAACAAAATGCATTTTAGTACACCTGTAACAAGGTGGCCTGTCCCTTTAAGAGAAAACAGTTGGTCCCATTTAGAGGGCCCAGAGGCAGAGCATTTGCAAGCACCTACTCTGGACTCTTGGAATTAGGGAGTATCTCATTGGAAGCTTAAAACCACAGGGGATAGAGAAGAGGAGACAAACTGTAGGCTCAGTTGCTTGCTATAAAGAAAGTGTGTTAGGGCCAGAGTCCAAGGGGTGCCCCTCCCAGTGTTTGGGATAGGACAATAGGATTTTGTCTTGCTTGTTCTGTTTGTTAAAAAAACAAGTTATTCTTCGTAGGACTCCTAAGGAGCTCCTCAGGGAGCAAACCCCAGCTGCAGAAGACAGCTGGCTAGACACCCCAATTATAACACCCAAATGCAAAACAGCTCATCTAGGAGGCAGGACAGAAGCCCCTACTTTCAGAGTAAGGGGCTGCCTCTTGGAAAACTGAGAAAATGGAAGGATTTGAGGGGAATAGTGGAGAAACCTCGTAGCAGGACCTCCCAGTGTGAAGTTTTGGTAGTTGCAGCCTGTTACCCTGTCATGTCCTTAAACGGCACTTATCTAGCTACATCGCTGCAGTTTTTTTCTACCTATTCATTGTTTTGTATTCTATCCCTTCCTTTGGGGAAATAGGATGGCCCTGTGTGTGCATATCCTGGAAGTAAAACAGAAGAATGTGGCCTTTCCAGCTTTCAGTGGGTAGAACACTTACCCATTCAACAGGAGATCCAGGTTCTAGGTTCCCTTTATCTACAGGGATTTCCATCTACAACTTGGGCTTCTCAGAAAAGTGCTCACACCATCAGGCAATCAGTTGAGCCTGACCCAGAGCACTGTCTAGCTTCCCACTGAAGCTAGTCTACAGGGCATCTAGGAGGTTTAGAGATTCATAGATTGTGAGGTCGGAAGAGACCTTGGAAGGTCATCAGGTCCAGCCCCCTGCACCAAGCAGGAAAGATGCTGTTTGGGTGCAACTGGGGGTCAGGTGACCCCAGCAAGGTGGCTGTCTAGTCTCCTAGACAGGTTAACATAGGGTTGGCCAAGAAGATGTGAGAAAGGCAGAGGGGGGTTGGCTTGGTAAGATGGATGCTGCCCTGGAAGGTCGGAAGAGACCTTGGAAGATCATCAGGTCCAGCCCCCTGCACCAAGCAGGAAAGATGCTGTTTGGGTGCAACTGGGGGTCAGGTGACCCCAGCAAGGTGGCTGTCTAGTCTCCTAGACAGGTTAACATAGGGTTGGCCAAGAAGATGTGAGAAAGGCAGAGGGGGGTTGGCTTGGTAAGATGGATGCTGCCCTGGAAGGGGAAGTGCCTTAGGTTCTCATCTGTTCATTTGTTTTCCCCAAGTGGAAGAATTGTTCCCCAAATTCTGTTTTTCTGTTTTAACTAATAGATATTAAACAGAGGGTGCAGTAGGCCTGCTTCAAGATGAGAGCTGGCACTCATTCCAGCTAATATCTTATAGTTAGAAATGTTTTGCTGGGAAGCAAAAGATTTAGTGCCAAGGCTATTGGTATACAATGACATATGCCTGATTTTCTTCCCTCTAACACCCACGAGTCATGCTTTTCTTTTCTATGACTGAAGTCTTGGGCCTTGCCCATAAATTGATTCTGTTCTCCCCTGGCAAGCTACCCAGCCAGAGTCCAGCCTTCTGAGCATTTGCCGAATAGAAACAAGGAGCAAATATAGCTACACCAGCTCCCAAGCTATGAATAATAACCATGAATGACTGGTGCCTCCTGCAACTGGGGAGGCACCATGGCGGCAAGCGGAAACCTCCACAGCGGTGTCAGCAGTGGGAGGGGGAGGTGGCAAGGGGCAGGTGGTGAGTGGGGACCACCCGCAGCTGCCGCCAGCAACAGTGATGGCAAGGGAGGAGGACGACCACCTGCAGAAACTGGCGGCAGCTTTGGCGGTGACCAATCTCAGGGGGGCCATGTGCTCCCCTGTGCCCCCCTACATGTCACCTATGATAAGAATCAAAAACTGCAATTGGACAGCTACATAAGTGCTGTTTGGGTGCATAAGGGTGAAGCAGAATCCAGCCCTTTACATATAAAAAGTACAAATAGGGCAGTTATCTTACCTCTGTATATGACTTGGATGAAAAAGATAATAGAATACTAAGATCTGGTTTGGAGTTCACATTTTTTAAAAAAGATTCTGAAAATCTAGGCAGGGTGTTGAAAATAACTACAAAAATAATTCAAAGGCTTCTGACAGTTCCTGGCAAGGAAATCCTCAGTATGCTTTACTTATTAAAAAGAAGATTAAGAGATGATCTGATTGCAATGTAAAGCAGTGGGTACATGTACACATTCACTGATGTGCTGTGGTTACTGTGCATTAAGCTTAGTACCTATAATACCAGATACTAATTCAACGCTCACTAATCGGCACTACTGCACAGTAACACCAGTGTGTGCCTTTTTAGTGATGCTAATGCACAGTAGACTTATTCTACTGTGCATTTAGTATCTTGTGTAGATGCACCCAGTGTCTCAACTATTTTAGACTCAAGGTACCCCTTAGAAAAGGCCACCTCTTAGCTTTCACTCATTTCTCATGACAGAAGAATAATAGGAAAATTCTTCTGTTGCAAAGAACTAAAACAGATCACAACAGGATAGAATGTATTTAAACCTATAGATTCATACTTGAAAACTCTGGGTTTATCTTGATTTTGCCTGTCCCAGTAGCATAGCTTGGGGTGAAGGAATGATCAGGTCACCACTCCTGCATGCTGAGCTGATGGAGAGGCACAAAAGTAGCAGACACTGCACTGCTGGTGTGGCTTCCACTGCTGTAGCTGGCTGTCCAGCCATTGATGCCGCCTCATGTGCCACTGCTGCCCAGGGTACAGAAATGCCCAGCGTTCCTCTGCTCTGTCCTTACACCTCATGCACAAGGACACCTGACTTCCATCACCCTCTACCAAACTTTTCTTATAATTTATTTAATATTAGGATTTATTAGCAATACATCACCATAGACTTCAATGAACCTTGAGACATGCCTTTGTTTCTCTCTTATAATCAAAATCCATGTTGTGATAGCATCAGTGGGACTCCACTAAGACAGGTGCCTCAATGTACAAACTTGTACTACAGGAGAATCCTTAATCTGAAGAATTTACAGTCTAAATTGGCAAGACATGAAGACAAAAACTGAATCCAAGGGAGTTTTTTCAGGAACCATATCATACTAATGGCAGAGTCTAGAACAGGCCTCAGATCTTCTCCTTCCCAGTTCAGTCTCCTATTCATTAGACTTTACTGGGTGTATCTGCATGAGTCTCTTTACTGCACAGAAGAGCAGTTTACTGCACAGTAAGTGTGCATGCCTAAACATGCACACACTTATTGCACAGTTAACTGCTCTAATTGTGAGTAAATTTGCTACCTGCAAATGCAAATGGAAAATTTACATGCAATTAGTTACTATGCAGTAGTGCTCATATAGACACCTGACCAGGAGCAAATCTGCTCCCAGTCAGCCAGCCAGCAGGGGGCAGGGGATTGCTCCCTGCCCACAGGAGCTGCCTGTTGCCAGAGCAGGCTTCACCACCAGAGCATGGAAAGGGACTATATCCCCCTGCCACAGCAGCAAGGAAATCCCAGACCCCTGCTCCAAGATCACAATCAGGGAGCAGGGGCTGGGATCACAATCAGGGAGCTGGGGCTGGGAGATCCTTATCTCCTAGCCCCCACCTCACCATTGCAATTGGGGAGTGGAGAGCTGTGAGATTCTTCTCTCCTGGTGCCAGCTCCATGACCACCAGATGGGTGGGAAGTGTTGCCCAGCTGCAGGGCCCGCTGCTAGCTGTTCTACTGGTGGATCAAGGCAGGGGGATGGGACCTGTCTTTCCCCTGGAGTCTTTCCAAGTCCCCTGCCCCTGATTGGGGAGCCAGGGCCAGGAGCTCCCTGCTGCTGGGGCAGAGGGACATTGCCCCACCCTGGCAGCAAGCATCCCTCCAGAGGCAGGGAGCAATGTCTTAGCCGCGGCCAGAAGACAGCTATCTCCTGGTCCGTGCTCCCTACCAGCCCCTGGGCTAGCACCCAGGGGGAGCCTAGAGCTCCCCCCAGTGATGCTAAGGGCCCATTGCAGGGCCCCAGAAAGCAGAATCAGGTTGCTGACATTAGCAGGAAATCTGCTCCCACTTCCCTGCATGTGTAGACACCATATGTTCTCAGAAGGAAACTGCTCCTAGATATAATGTATGTGTAGACACATCCCCTCCCTCTATTACATTTTTGTGGTCTCTCTATTATTATGAACAAAATCCAGCTCTTTGATGATATTTTATTTTGAAGGGAGTTAAAACCCTTTGAGGTTCATGGCCAAAGGATGTTTCTGTGTTTAAAATGTGTAGTGGAATAGAGGCATAGCAGTACAATCTAACTCCCCATCCTCCCTTGTTACTGTACAATTCCTTATCTGCCTGGCCATTATTTAAATTCAGTTTTGGGAAGCCTCTCACTAAAGCCACTCCAAATTTAGGCTGAGATGTCATAAGATAAGGACTACTTGAACTGTTTGAATAGGTAACCTGGGAAATCTCATGAGAACAGGTCGTGTCTGCAAAATTGGTGGCATTGCCATTTCTAACCGAGAATGCAACAAGAGAAGCTTTCCTTATGATATTTGACCTGCTCAGGTTCCAGTCCTAGCCAGAAACCCCTTTCTGTCATGTAATTGGCAACTTCCAAAAAAAGAGCCAGTTTAAGTTCAATCCTTAAAACTGAAAAATCCAGTGATATTCTTATGTGATCTGAACAGCTTCACTAATCATTCCCAGGTGGCAATGCGACAATTGCCAAGGAAAACAGAGGGGTAATGATATTATTACATAAATGAAAAGATGCCACAAGTGAATGCACTTACAAATGATTTGCGTACCGAAAATGCTTGCGAACAAACAAGCGGCAATTGGTTTATGATGTCTCTGTTGGGAAAGCCTGTACAATTACAATCAGTGCTCTGCCCCTTATTATTGTTCTAACTTTGGTTGCAAGATAGACTGCAAATGATTTTTTAATGGGTTTGGATGTGTATTATTCCTTTGTTATCAGACCATAACAGCAACAAGAACAATATTCTCACTTTACTCAATCTGCCAAAGTGTCCTTTGCACCAGATGGTTTTGGCTTCATTGAGCTAAATTTAAATCATTAAATGATTGCACTGTATTCCCCATTATTGTCTCTACAGACTTGGCAGATACAAGTTGGTTTCCATCAGTCAGTTTTGGTCCAAGGCAAAAACTTGGTCAATAGGGAATGATTTAAGTTTATGCAATTATTTATTTTTTTATTGGCACATTTTTTCCAGATTCCTAAACAGCTTGCCTGGGTTTCCTACAATGAATGATTGATGATTATTTTTTGTTATTGGATAGAGACCCCTGGCATCACCAAAGTGCAGCAACATTAAAAAATGTAGGCAATCTTTTAATTTTTTTTTAGTATTTATTCTCACCTACCTTCATGTTTTCCAGAGTGTCACCTGGGGAAATAATGCAACTGAGCAACAGATTAAGGTGTTTAGAAAAGACAAGGGAAGTAATGAAATTCCAGGCTTTTGACAAATTTGAGCATTGAATCAATAATGAGCAAATGCATTTGCACGGTGGAATGTAATATTCTAAATAACATAATGAGGCCTCATGCTAACTGAAATTATTGGAAAATATTAAAGTTACTTCATTATCATAAAAATGAGTTATTTTGGGTCGTTTTAATTGCTTTTTTGTGCCACATTAATTATTCTTTAAAAAAATCAAATAGTAAATAGATATTAACAAGAATTCATGTCCTACAACCTTGTTTTCCTCCTTTGATTCATTAAGAATAAATTAAATATTTCAGATTTTGTTTGTTTGGTTTTTTTCATTGTTTTAAAAAGATGGAGCATTGAAGCCTGAAAAACTCCTATCCCATTAAGTAAGCTTAATTCAAATTTAGGGGAACATTTGCTAAGAGACTATGACAATATTTCCATTTACTTGTGCTGCCATATTTATTTCACCAAGGCAAAGGTTTAATGAAGTAACTATTCAATTAAATGATAACTTTTTTATATCCTTTTTATATAGCTGGCTGGGGACCTGATTTTCTATTTCACAGGAAATTCTGCAATTTGAACTTTTTAAAATGAAATGGAACAAAACCAAAGAAAATAAATACTAAACTTCCAACAAGATTTGGGGAAATTTGAGGTCATTTACTTGTCATTTCAATAAAATCAAAAAGGATTGTTTGTGTGTGTGTGCAGCTTCACTACTGTATTATAATTATATACAAATATTTTCAAAGTAGAAAATCAAAATGGCTAATAAGGATACAATTTTCTGAAGTGAAATGTCATTAAGTTGTATATGTTTCTGACAAACTTTTCACATTCAGTGAATCTGAAAGTTTCAATAGGATTTCTGACTGGCCCTGCAATGCAGAAGCAAAAAGCCCTAACAAATCTTCAACTCCTATTTTGAGTGACTCGTGTTATTTGTTCTAATGGTGTGCACAGGAGTGGATTTTCTTCCTTGGCCTACCAGATGCCAATGTTCAAGTTGATGCAAGACTCTAGTGGGTGGTAAAATGTTAGGTTAGATTTTAAACAATGTTAGATTAAACATGTTTAAATTTAGACAATGTGTAGTTAGCTGCTTCATAGAGGAATCAAATTCTCCTGCCTAGTGGCTAAGGCACTTCTTCAAGCAATAGGATACCCAGTTTTTAGGGTGTCCTCGGCCAGTAGGGGTCTAAATGCACATTTCCCATTCCCTGATAAACTGCACATGGTCATGGACAAGTCAGGGTGCAGTGTACCCTATGCCCCTTTAGTTGAAGCTGTCCCACTAGGCAGGCAAGAAGAAAATACATATGGGGCTAGCAAGACCAAGACGGGGTTTTGCCCCTTCTTTCACTGCTATCTCTCTGTTAGCAAATGACTATTAAATACAAAATGCAGAAACCTTGTTGGAAACAGGAGCAAAGGTCAGGATTCAGAAGAGAATAAGCCACATATCACCCATTTGTACCAGGAGATTCAGACTACATGATTTACACAGTTTTGTAAAAGCTAAATACTTCAAGATGATGTGAACTGGCCTTTTGGAGTTGTACTAGAAAACAAAATCAGGAAATTTCAGACATTCTTGTATTACAGTGAATAATCTGACTGAAGGATTCACTAGTTATAAAGTACAGGTTTCCCTCACCCAGAGCCTTCCTGGTGGAGGGGAGGGAGGCGAGGAAATTGGGGTGACTGCCCTGGGTCCCCTCCACTGATTCGGCTACCAGCTTCCTCACATCCGAGGAGGAGAACCTACACAGGTTGATTTCCCCCAGGTCCCGCACCCTGCTCTGGTCATCTCTGCCCTCGCCAACTGCTGGGGTTAGGTTCCCAAAAGATCCCATGGATGGCAAAACCGTGGTTGGCAAAACAAAAGGCTTATGGGAAAAATGGCAGGTGGCAGTCTGATTCATGGCCATGGAAAACTGTAGTTACTCAAAACTGTATACCGTGGTATCCAAAATGGTATATAGACTATTAAGCATGGATATTCAAACCCTGGTTGGTAAAACTATGGTTGGTGAGGGAAACCTGTAAAACTCATGACAAAGCAGCTGGTCCAGTTCATTAGGCACAGCACAGAGAATTGGGACATCCAAGTTAAAAAAGTCATAGATTTTAAGGCCATAGAGACCCTTGATGATCATCTAATTGAATTCCAATAAATATAGCCCAGGGGTAGGCAACCTCTGGCATGGCTGCCTGAGCACGGCACAGAAAGGCATTTTGCTGGGCACGCACACATTGGGGCAGAAGGCAGGAAAGGGACTGCACTGCCATAATAAGGATAGGGTCCCTTACAGCTCTCCTGATGTCTGCCCCAGCACACCTACATTTTACAAATCGAAGTTGTGGGTATTTTTGGCACTCTGTCCAAAAATGTTGCTGAGTCCTTTTATAGACCATAGTATTTCATTAAATCAGTCCTGAGCCCTGTGCTTTCCTTCTGGTTCATCTAGGGCATTTCTTTTTAGAAAAAGACAACACGGTTTAAAGGCTTCGGATGAAGCCACGGCCTTGTGGACTCATATTCTTGGCTCCGCCTTTTATCTTCTGTGTGAAGTTGGGAAATCATTCACCTCTGAGCTCCTATGCGTACCTTAGTTTATGTTGTCTATTAAAATGTTGCCTCTCTGAGATGGAGGCTGTCTCTTCCTGGATGCATGGGCAGCCCCTACCATAGTGGTGTACTAGTTTTAGTTAGTCTAGATACTATTTTAATACACATAAATTTGATATGGGACTAATTCTTAAAGAAGAAAAACAAATGTCTCTTGAAATGTGTTAATTTATACTTTTTAGATTAGATCTGGAAACAAGCCAAAGCAGTCCTAGCAAGCCTAGAGGGAAACGCTGAAGGTCTGAATAATGACCAGCAGCCTAGGTAAAAATTACCACACACATAAACACACACACACAATTCCCTACTATATAATGTAGTCATTACCTAATGGAGAGTGATTTTTTTTTTTTTTGGTAAACCTGCTATGAACTCAAGATGCCAATACAGTATCTAAAGCGCCTATACACATGCAGCGAGGTTGTTCTGTCATGCTGTAATTACTGCACTCCAGAGTGGTCATTACTGCAATCCAGCATCACATGTATCAGCATCCCCGTGTTGAAAAATGGTGGCAGGGATGCTCTAACTAAAGCTCGTTCAATGAGCTTCAGTTAAAGCGCCCTCACCTCCATTTTTCAGCACAGGGATGCTGATAAACGTGACGCTCCAGGTGCTTTAACTAGCACGGCTCTCGGAGCTGGTCTAATTAAAGTGCCCCCTGCCACTCCCAAGAGAAAGTGTATAAACACCCTAAAGCAGTTATTCTCAACCAGGAGTACAGTGAGATCCTCTGAAGGGCGTAAAGAGGTGTGAGAAGATAAAGCAAGTGTGAGGAGATAAGCAAATAAGGGCAGGCTCAGATTCATCCCCACCTGGCTGTTCCCCCTCTCCTCCTCTCTCCCCCAACACACTGCCCAGCCCCTCTGCAAGGATATATGTATTGTATGAAATAAGTTAGCTTTTGAAGCAGGGTGCCACTCAAATCACAAAAGTTATGGAGGGGGGTTATGAGTCTGAAAAAGTTGAGAACCATTGATCTGAAGAGTTAATCTGTTATACAAGCTGAATGCTAAGTCTACAAAACAGTATGTCTCACAATCGCTGTAGTCTAACGGGGGGAAAAAAAACTGATTCAGCTCATGTTAGCTAAAAAAAACCCAACTTGTGGAAGGCCACGATAATGAGAGAGAGAAGGAAAATGAAAGCATCAAGATGCAAGCCTCCCTCATTATCAAACCCGCGCCATATTCCTGTTCACTTCTTAGTTAATGCCTCGCATGCCCCCTCCCCCCCTTCATGGCATGTGGCCATATGTTTACCAATTACAATTTGTACAGCCTTTTTGGTACATTTTTTATTGCCCTTATGTCAATGCTGGGCTGTATTTTGCATAGAATTAGTCAAAAATCTGTGGGAAAAGAAATTATGCTTTTAATTGCTAATTCCAGCTCCGTGATCAATATTCTGAACATGTGGGGCTGTAATATCAGGAGCAGTACTAAGAATAACATTTATATGCAACCATTTTTTTTCTGAGAGCATTTTCTGCCTAAACACTGTGCCCAGTAAGAAAAAAAGGAGACAAACAGTGAAAAAATCTCATTCTGGCAATACACTGTGTGATCAGGAAAACAATGTAGAAATCAAAGATACCCCCGAGGAATATGTATGCTAGAGTCAGTTCAAAACCCTTTAAACCAACCTTTCAAAAGAACATGATGCTCTTATTTGTTCTGTTTTCCAGAATGTGCTGATTAATGCTTCAGCAAATTTTGAGAAAATGAGTCTGGCACAAGAGATTTCTTCTTTGTTTTTCTCCCTTTTATTTTTATTTATTTAAAGAAAGATTGTGGATTTCCAAACCAGCAAAGCCTATATCAAACTTTTTTGAAGATGATAAAAAATTTAGACGTAATCTAGGACCGCTGAAGTAAGTGGTTCTGTTACTGGACAGAAATCAAACTGCTCAGCTCATAGATCCCATACTGCTAACGACTCATGGAGATTCAACTTCACCTGAAGTTATAAGAGTTGCAGGACTGAAAGGGACCTCTTGGTCATTGAAACCAGCACCCTACTTTCACAGGTAACCATTTGTCTAATCACAGTGGCATTTTTTAAAGTCACTGGGTTTTCCCCCTACTATTATGGCTTATTACAGGTAAAGAACATGTATCTTTTGGAATGGGAGTCTTGTAGTTTTTCTGTAATTTAGAGACCATGTTATTATAGATACCATGGTGGCCACTTTGTATGAGAACTGAAGTGCCCAAACGTCCTAACCTGTTTAGCCACAGATAAAATGTGTATCTGAGAGTTGAGGAAGACACAATATTTAAGGCATGCTTGATGCAGAGTCAGCGATCTGAACACGACTCAGCTCAAAATAATAGTGTGTCATTATATTCCTTTCTTCAGAAGCAACATCTAAACTGGCTGAGTCCCTTGTAGCTTCCAAGCCCTGGTCCAAAAATCCTTATATGAGAACTTCACAGAGTAGTAAGCAGCAAGTATGAATCTTGGCCCGTGGTAGATGCATTAGTAAGTTTGAGACTTTCTCTCTATATAATATTCTGGTTCAAAATATTGCAAACATTGTTCAATAAAAACTACCCTGGTAGAGACTTCTGATGCCAGAATGACTTGTCTTGCCCCAAGCAATTTCAATGCAAGCCTTAAGAAATGCTTCGTTTTCCATGACAGGTGATGGGAGAAGGAAGTGCCAGAGCTGAAATGCAGATCTCATCTCATCTCCATGTGTGCAGGAATATTAAGCAGCTCCATTTTTCCTTGAATATTTATGTATCTGAGACCAGATTTTCATGTTTTTGTGGAGACACAGACTGTCTTTGAGACAAATAGCTGCACACCTTTTTTTTTTTATTTTTAAGAGTGGTGAATCAGAATGTGACATCCGTTGTTTTTTTTCCAAAGGGTCCAGTAGAAGAACAGACCAGCATTTTTTTTAAGAGTGGTGAATCAGAATGCGACATTCGTTGTTTTTTTTTCCAAAGGGTCCAGTAGAAGAACAGACCAGCAATCTCAGCATGCAAATACAAATAAACCCTACATCACATTACATCCCTATGGCCTGTACACAGACACAGAATGGCAGGCTCGGGCACTCAATGCATAGCTTGTGATTGAGTTTCTCTAGTGGGTGAAATAAAATAATCCTGCATACATGCCTGCAAACGTGGAAACAAAGGAGCAAAGACCAAATGTTTTAGTCTGATATCCTAGTGGTTAGGTCACTTGCCAGGAGAGCAGGACTTACAGGTTCTAGATTCTCCTAATCCCAGGGGCAGAGGCATAAAAGGGCACCTATGTGCCCAGGACAGTAGGAGCTCCAGGCTGTCAAGGATGGGGGATGTTATTTTTTCACTCCTCCCCTCCACCTCCAAACAGTTAGTTACCCTACTGCTCAGGGGGTTTGAATCTGTATCCCCTGCTCGCCAGCAAAGTGCTCTAACCAGAAGGCTGTGGTCAAAGTGCTCTCCAGCCTTCCGCTTAAAATGAACTGGAATTTAGTTCTATATTTTTGGGTGAAAGAAATGCATGTTGCACAGCAGTATAAGAATCGAAAACTAGCTTTTTTTCCCCATAAAGTTATATAGTGTAAACTATATTCACAGTTTGGATCTCTCTTCCCTCCAGTGCAGTGGTTCTCAACCCTCTTAGACCCAAGGCCTCTCTCATAAAATACCAGCTCTTAGGTTTACTCATTTTTTGACTACTGAAAAATAATAGAGCAATTCTTCTCTTGCCAAGCACTCAGAAAATCCACAGCCGGTCAGAAGTTTTTTTTGACACTATGGATTCCTATTTGAATTTTCTAGCCTTATCGGGATTCATGTGCACACCTAATAGTGTGGCACCCCTCGTCACCCTTAAAAGGATCTCAGAGCACCCTAGGGTGCTATGGCAGCCTGGTTGAGAATCACTGCTCTAGTGGCTAGACTACAGAAAACCGTATGAGTCACCTACACATTTGTTAACTTAAAATCTGCATCTTCTAGTTGAGATAATATTAGCTGCCCTTTTAGATACAGAAGTCCTCATCAAGGACCTTTCTAGGCTTTTGGCAACGTGTGATCCATTACGAGATTTAAGCTGAGAAGAGGCAGTGAAGAATTCATACTTAGAAATGTCGCTTTCTATTACTCTGCAGGTGACTGGAGTAGTAGAAGTTTATGTTTTTGCTACTAGTTTCAAACTAACAGAGAGGTTTTTAGCTTAGTCCATAGACATTTTTACCTTTAGATCTAAACATCTTCAGTTCAGCTGAGTGTTAGGATGAGAAGAACAGCAACTGAAGTAACACGATTTGTGGAACTTGAAGGGAGAAGATTGGTTGCTGGAGGAAAGAATTGGAGGAGGTACCAGCAATTCAGTCTATGTGCACATGGTTGGAAAGCTAGCTATAGTCGTAGCATCTCTGCTAATCATTTTAGTAGTAAAAAGTCCATGTGATTTTACAGGAATGGTATCTTTTTATTATTACTCAGCATGCGATACATGAAATATAGTGACAAGCCACAGCCTGGTAAGACCCATAATAAGGGGAAAGAG
>NW_005841890.1:703975-713602 GCF_000455745.1 Alligator sinensis
AAGAAGAATATAGTGTATTTACTGAAATATAAAACAAGATTTCTTCCCCCTGTTGGCATGGGGAAAAAAGCCCCATCTCTTATAATCGTATACAAGAAATTCTCACTAAATATATTGTCTATCATTTAAACTGTTTCCAAAAGCAGTGTGTGCTCAGCAATGGAAACCAACTCTGAAGTTGATTAAATGTAACCAACATTGAGCATAACCATAAAACTCGTGGTCCACATTGGGCAAACATGCTGATTTTTTCTTCCAAAAAATCCATCCATCCATCCATCCATCCATCCTCTAATCTGCCTCATGACCAACATGATTCACTCAACAGTCCAAACCACACATTTACAGTTACACTATTCTCCTTCCCATTGCAATAACCACGCTGCACACCTGTGCTCCTGTGCATCTATGCATCTGTATGCACGTTACCATCACCTTTAACCATCACAGTCACACAAAGGACTGCCTCACTGCTCCCCTTCCTTCACCCCCTTCCCATCACTCCCTTCCAATTCCCTCCCTTTTCCCCAGTCCTTTCATACATCATTGTAGTCATCATTGTCACTCTGTCTGGTGGTAATCTCACCTTGGAGCAGTCTGTACCAGTCCTTTCGCTTCCATATGATCTCCACTGTCTCCTCCCCACCATCCTTAGCTGTCTTCTTGCAGTATGCCTGTATCTCACTCAGTCCCATTTTGATGCAGCCTTCAACTGAGAGGTTTGAGTGTCTGTTCATGAGCAGCTTCCTGGTCTTCTGCAGGACGTGCCTGAAGAAGGAGATGAACTTTTCAAAGAGACTGTTGGGTTCTTTGCTGTTTGGCCAAATGACTGAACAACACTGCCTCTCTGGTCAGAGTCTTAGCCCCTGTCATTATCAGGAGGAGTATGAATACTTTCCTCCACGCCTCCCTGGTGTATGGGCAGATCCAGAGGAGGTGGTTGATTGTTTCTGCTTTCATAGATTCATAGATGTAAGGTCGGAGGAGACCTGAGCAGGGAGTCCGACCCCCTGCCCTGGGCAGGAATGAATACTGGGCTCATATGACCCCTAGTAAGTTTAAGCTCATATGACCCCAGCTAGATAGATATCAGGACTCCTTTTAAAGACCCCTAAGGTAGGAGCCTGCACCACTTCCCTTGGAAGTTGGTTCCAGATCCTGGCCACCCTGACTGTGACGTAGTGCCTTCTGGTGTCTAGTCTGAACCTACTCTCAGTCAACTTATGGCCGTTCTTCTTTGTTACTCCAGGAGGTGCTCGGGGGGACAGGGTCTCACCCATTCCCCTCTGGTCCCCCCGGTAAGTTTATAGACAGCCACTAGATCCCCTCTCAGCCTTCTCTTGTGGAGGCTGAACAGGTTCAGGTCCTGTAGCCTCTCCTTGTAGGGCCTGCCCTGCTGTCCCTGGATCATGTGAGTGGTCCTCCTCTGGACCCTCTCAATGCTGTCCACATCCCTCCTGAAGTGCGGCACCCAGAACTGGACGCAGTACTCCAGCTGTGGCCTGACCAGTGTCGCATAGAGGGGGAGGATCACCTCCTTGGCCCTGCTCGTGATGCATCTGTGGATACATGATAAGGTGCAGTTTGCCTTACTGACTGTGTCCTCACATTGGGTGCCCATGTTATTTTTGGAATTGATAATGACTCCAAGATCTCTTTCTGCCACTGTGCTTTCAAGAAGGGAGTTTCCCAGCCTATAGGTATGCTGCTGGTTCCCTAAGTGCAGTACCCTGAACTTGTCTGTATTGAATCTGATCCTATTCACATTCACCAACCCCTGTAACCTGTCGAGGTCCAGCTGTATCCTGTTCCTCGATTCTAGCGTGCCCGCCTCACCCCAGAACTTGGTGTTGTCAGCTAATTTGAACAGGGTGCTTTTCACCCCCTCGTCCAAGTTGCTAATAAAGAAATTGATCGGTGCGGGCCCAAGGACCGAGCCCTGGGGGACCCCACTGCCCACATCCCTCCAGGTCGAATATGACCTGTCCACCGCCACTCTCTGAGTGTGGCCCCTCAGCCAATTTGCTATCCATCTGACTGTGTAGGCATCAATGCCATAATCACTTAGCTTTTTAATGATGAGAATGGGGTGGGAGACAAGTGTCGAAGGCCTTCCTGAAGTCCAGAAAGACTACATCCACCCCGACACGTGCATCCAATGATTTTGTGACCTGATCGTAGAAGACAATCAGGTTGGTCTGATAGGACCTGCCCCTAATGAACCCATGCTGGTTGCCCTAGACCATGCTCCCCACTGCTGGCCCCTCGCAGATGTGTTCATGGATAATTTTCTCAAAGAGCTTCCCCAGGATTAAAATAAGACTAATGGGCCTACAGTTGCCTGGATCCTCCCTCCTCCCTTTTTTTGACAATGGGGACCACATTGGCCTTCTTTCAGTCTTCTGGCACCTGGCCAGAGCACCACGAGTGCTCATAAAGCCGTGCTAGGGGCCCCTCTGGGAGATCTGGCAGGTTTGTCTTGGGCAGTTTGGTGGGCCTCTCTGCCCCTTTCTGTTTTCCCATGGCCTCACAGGGAGTGCCTGATAGGATACCAGTCAGTTTAAATCCCTGTGCTCCTTCTGCAGGTCTTTGCTCCCACACTGCCTGGCAGCTGTCATCAGGTAAGTCCACGGTCAACAAGCTCTCTTTTGCCCTTACCACCTCTTGCCCCTTATGGTGATTCAGGTCTCTGGGGTCTCATTGTGCAGATCAAATTTATTCTATAATTTTTACAGATCAAATTTATTTTAGAGCCTCATAAAACCATGACATCTCTATGCTGATGGGAACCTATCACAAGCATAGGTTCGTGCAGCCCATCTGAATAAGACATATGGTAGTTCCCATTAAGCTCAGATCTGCTCCCTGCTGACTCTTTTTCAAGTCATGCTGAGCCACTGCATTGCATACATTTTTACTTCCTCTTCACTCCCACAGCTGAGCTGTGCTTTTCTTTCCTATTTCCAATGATTCCTGTTTCTTCCCCAGCCTTAAATCCCTGGTAAACATCATGAAACAGAGTCCCAAACAGTTCACCCAGTATCCCTCTGTTGCCCCCTCTCTCAGCTTGGTGCATATAATTGGTTTGGCCCTGTTCTCCATGAGGTGAAACCAGACCAGCATGCCCTGCACCTCATGTGCATATAAATGTTTGGAGAATCCCAGGACTCATGACAAGAACCCTCAGTTCCAATCATGTGTGGGATCTAATTAGCACATTGATCCTTGGTGGGTAGTAGGGCAGTATCTGGAGTACACACATATACTGAGCAGTGTTGAGCTGTGATGTCACCATGGCTTGAAATGTTGTTGACTAGTGGGGCCCAGCCCAATGAACTATTTTTTAAATCACAAGTCTTTGGACTACTATCATGTATATTTGTATTAGTGTCATGAATAGTCTATTTGGTTAAGATCAAGTGTAGTTTTATCTGCCCAGGTCAAGGCCAGAAAGGCTGAGGAAGGGACTGGAAAGAATGGAGTGGATGGTGTGAAGATGAATCACCTGGACAGAGCACTTGCACAGAAAAAGTAGAAGAGAAGCAGCTGAGAGAGGACCATGGTAGAAAGAAGAAGGCTCCTGGTAAGTGTTTGGATCCTCCCTGAATACCAGACCAGACCTTTGGAACTGACATGTTCCAACTGGATTTCAGGCAGCTGGTGCTGCAGAACATCTTGAAGGTTAACTCTAGAGATCTGGTCAGGCTGGTGGCCTTGCCTGGAAGTCTGGTTTGGGTGGTCATGTTCTGTAACGACCAGATGTTTAAGAATTTCTAGCAGATGTATAAAAAGAAGAGAAAGGACCCAGGGATTCAGTTCTTTGGCTTTGGAGAGCCAGAGGGGATCCAGGAGTGTGTAGTGATTGTGAAGATGTTTAACCAGGCAATGAAGGAAGAACACATAAAGAGCTGGCTCATCAGGTACCGTGAAAAGGTGGGCAAGATCAAAAAGGTACAGGACCCTGAAAGAATCTGGACCACAGTTTGGTGGGCTTACGTCTTGCTATGCAAGGACTGAGACCTCTTCCATGAGCAGTAGTCCTAGATGTGAACAGTGGGTTCATGTGTCACTATGGCCAGCCAAAGCTGTGCAAGAAATGTGGTAAAGAGGGGCACTTAACTTTAATTTGTGCCTATACCATATGCTCAATATAGAACTGTTGTAGAGTGAATACAGACTGACGCCAACACATGTAGGAATCCAAAAGCTGAGAGGAAGCAGAAAGCATGAGTTCATTGCATACATAAATGTGGAATGTAGGGACCAATGGTCCATCTGGGAAGTGATAAGGTATGTCCAGCTTTACAAGAAAGTGGTGGGAGCAAAACTCAGTCCTGCAAAGAGTACTTATACAGTATGCAAAGAGATGGGGGACCTATTGGGGATAGGGGTCACAGTGGTAAAAGAAGAGATACAGATACTGGGAATACATTTTGATGCAGAGCGTAAAGGAAAGGAGGTATAGCATAAAACTACTGAGAGGGTCAAGCAAAAGCTGGGACTCTAGAGTGGGCAGAAGCTAACCCTAGAGGGAAAGGTGTTGGCTGCAAAAAGATGTGATTTTGCCCATGATATTATATATGTGATTCGTGTTCCCCTGACATGGAGCACAGCTACAGCCTAATTACAATACAGGCTTCAATACTTGGCCATTATAAACAAAAATACATCTGGGAAGTCTTTTCCCCCATGTTTCTTCTCTATAATATGTCCTATGCCAGTCTTTCTCATTGTGGGTGAATACTGTGAATGTGACTGTGTTTATTCCAGCTCAATTTGAGCTGGTGTATTCTAATCCCAATGTTACTGTCTACATGTGCATTTAAGTGCAGTAATTTACAGAAGTGTGGGATAGTATCTGTGTCTGATAGAACTATCCTCTGGCAGAGTACAATAATATACTGCCCCTAATTGCAGAAATGAGAGAGTAAGTCAGAGAAGAGTTTGTATTTCCAAGAATAGGAAACACTTAACTGTGTTTTTTAACAGAGAAGAGGAGGGGGAAGGCAGAAAGAGCTAAATGGAATTTGGAAATATTTGTAAATAATAAAAACACAACAAAACATAGTTTGTACTACATAAGCAGGTGCCAAGAATCCTGCTCTACAGTGTGTTTATGGAATACCGGAGCTAAAACTTGCAGCAGTTTCAAAAAAAGGTAACATGCATCAATTCTGGATGAACTAAGTGTATAGGTATTATATGGCAGACAAGGTTCCTTGGGTGAATTTGATATCTTTTATTAGACCAACCCAAATAGTTGGAGAACAGTTATTAAGCAAGCTTTCGGGTTCAAAAACCCTTTGTCAGGCTAAGGAGGTTTCAGCAGTTGGTGTGTGCTCTTCCTGGATGGAATGAAAAGTAAAGAAGCCAGGGGCTGGGCTGGGCTGGGCTGGGCTGGGCCAGGCAGATTATAATGTGTCAAAAATCCAATGTCTATGTTTAGTCCATGATCTCTAGTATCCAGGAGGTTGATGAAATGGAGCTCATAGGCTCGTCTCTGGGAAGTGTTGTGTAAGTTTCCCTTGAGGATCAGGACTGAGAGATTGGAGAGAGAGTGGCCCTCCTGTGAGAAATGTGCCCCCACCGGTAATTGGGTGTTTCTGTCTTTGATGGATTTCCGGTGTGCATTCATTCTGGTGCGCAGTTGTTGTCTGGTCTCTCCTACATATCTTCCATCAGGGCATTTGGTGCATTGGATGAGGTATATTACATTTCTGGAGGTGCAGCTGTAAGATCCTGGGATGCTGATGGCTCTGTTGTGGGGTGTAGTAATTGTGGGGGTGGTGGAGATGTGGGGGCAGGTTTTGCATTTCTTGTCATGGCACGGGTCTGGATCCTTTTGGTGTGTTCTGGGCTTGAGGAAGTTTGCTTCTGGTGATGAGGTTGGCGAGGTTCGGTGCTTGTCTGAAGGCTAGGATGGGTGTCTCTGGGAAGATCTTTTTTAAGAATAGGGTCTCTTTCTAGTATGGGTTGCAATTTTTTGAGGATTTTCTGTACAGGTTCAAGGGATGGGTGATAGGTCATAACCAGCGGTGTGCGATTTGTGGGTGTTTTTCTTCTGTACTGCAGCAGTTCTTCACGTGGTATCCAGGTGGCTCTTTCAAACGTGTGATCTACCTCTCTGGAGGAGTGTCCTTGTTGGGTGAAAGCCTTTTTAAGATTGGTGAGGTGGCAATCTCGGGTGTTCTCTTCAGTACAGATGCGGTGGTATCTGAGGGCTTGGCTGTATATCACAGCTTTTTTTGGTGTGTTTAGGGTGATTGCTGGTTCTGTGCAGATATGTATGTTGGTCTGTGGGTTTCTTGTATACTGTGGTCTGTGTTTTACCCTTCTGGATATTGATCATTGTGTCTAAAAAGGAGATGTTGGTGCTGGAGTATTCTAAAGAAAGGTGGATGGAAGGATGGCGATTGTTGAATTTCTGATGGAACTCAATCAGAGATTGCAGGTTCTCAGTCCAAATGATGAAGATGTCATTGATGTATCTTAAGTAAAGCAAGGGTTTGATGGTGCAGTTCTTGAGGAAGTCTTCTTCCAGGTGGCTCATAAAAAGGTTGGCATACTGTGGGGCCATTTTAGTGGCCATAGCTGTTCCCATCATCTGGAGGAAGTGTTGATTATTAAAAGTGAAATTGTTGTGTGTGAGGATGAAGTGTATAAGGTCAGTAATATCTTTGGGCCTGTATTCTATATGCAAATTGCTACTGCCATGTTTCATTACAAGTTTATTGTTTCCAAGTTTGCTCCTCTCATCCATGTGCTCAGGGGGAGCAGGGTCCAGCAGTAAGGTACATTTATTTTCCCTGCTGTAGCAGTGGGAGGGGGGCAAATTCAAAGCAAGCCTCCACTAATTGGATTCTTTACCTGGAAAATTGCAACAAATTTAATTTTTCCATATATAGAATCTAATTATTTGGGGGGGGGGGGGGGAATTGGAGGGTAAAAATCAGGCTTGTCTTCTTTTCAAATAAATATGGTAAAACAGCATCTAGAAACAAAGTACACAGGCAGTATGGAAGAAACAACTGGGATTTCTTAATTAAAACCCTTGCACAAATATGAAAACAGTACAAGCAAAAAACTGAGGTCATTGTGGGATAGAAAGGAGAGAAAATAAAGCTTTTCTACGATGTCACTGGGAAAAAATCCAAGGAAGGAATAGGATACGGTTGTCAGGAATAAGGTCAAAACACTTGAATAGTTGATATAGGTACTGATGAGTACTCTGACTGTGCTTCTTCTTTCCTTACTCAAACCAAAGAGCAGAAGAGGGAATAGAAACTTTTATTACAGAGATAAAAACCACACAACTTCAGGGAAATTAAAGTTCCCCTAATTAAAAGCAAGATTGTTTGTGGGCCTTGGTATTCCAGATGACAGGAGAAGCAGATCAAAGCCTAAGGAGTACATGCAGATAGTATGGGCAGCTGAACTGTTCAGGAAAAAGACACAAATAATAACAGTAATTAATGCAGAGCAAGTGAATAATCTCAAACTGAAGTGGTGTGGTGCAGCAAGTAGGACAGAGGCAGACAGGCCCAGAATGTAGACATCATGGCTGAGTATGCAAATTGTGCAAACCCACAGGGAAGGCAGACATAACAATGCTTATGGGCAATGCTCCAAGCACATGGAAGATCGAACCACCTTGTCCCAGTCCCAGCTACAGCTACAAAAACACAAAAGTACTTAAGGGTGACAAGCCCTCTAGGCTGGTTATAGACATACTCATTCATATTCTAATTACAACCCTCTAGCATCACCTCTGTGCCTTGTGCATTAAGCTCCCCCCTCTTCCGTGACCATTTTTGAAATGGCGGGGGTGGGGGAAGGGGGTTATACACATGATGGTGAGCTGTTTTAATTAGAATGACTCTCCAGGACTGCTCTAATTAAAACACATCAATGTCCTGCCCACCCAACCTTGTATATAGGCAGCACTAGTGAAGAGGACATGTATTTTATGACCTCAGCAGATTCAGAGATGCCAAATTCCAAGATGCCGTGATGTGGCCTTCCTAGGGACATCTCCCTGCAACTGTTCTTGAGACTTCACCCTCTGGTACACTTATAAGCAGCTATATGGGACTCCCCCAGAGTCCCTTCACCCCTTATTTCAAAGTTTGGTGCATGTTAGCAGGAACAAGGGAGAAGGACATGCTTGGAAAGTTCCCGTACCAAAAGCAAACACAAGCAAAGTAGACCTTTATGCAAGAGTAAGCTGCAGTTAGAAATAAACCCCATGTGCTGTCTTTGAGACTACCAATACACAACGCTCCATTTGTATTGGTAGAGCCAGTGAAAATATTATTTTCAAAGAAAAGGCATTAATGCATCCACTGAAATGAATACAGGATGGTTAAGTCTAAAGTGCAGGGAAATCATCAGGAAAACTGAGGATGTGCAGTAACCACAAACCATGGAACAGATCATTGAAAAGCTGTCATTGCATGTTATCAGTGCCTAAGGACATACTAGCTGATTTATTCAGGGCAAGTGTCCACTCTTTATAATGACAAAAAATGGGTTCTGGCAGACTAAGTGAGCTAAACCATCTAGTCTCCTGACAACTTTTGCCATGCATTTTGGCAGCTATGGTTGGATAGGAAAGCTTCTGGTTATCAGACTCACTCCAGAGGTATTTCAGTATTAATTGAACCGGACATTAGAGAGATGCCGGGGCAACAATATTAACTCTGATAATCTTATTGTATGAGAAGGAGATGACAAGGAAAAGGTGGTGAGGGAGCATGATGCCAAGTTGAAACACCTCCTAAATAGGAGTAGGAGTGTAGTGTTAGGCTCAAATTGGACAGGTTGAAGGTAAAAGGAATTGTGTTTCTCTGCACTGGACATACTTCACTTCTGATGGGCTACCAGCCAGACCCTGGCAACGGAGAGCAATTAAGAAAATTCCCTAACTAAACTCAGCAGTTTAGCAGGAGAGCACTCTGCCTCTCCAAATTCTGCCACGTGGATTAGAAGACTGTAAACCCTTCAGAAACTTAATGCAAAATCCTAAAATATGGAAAGGGTGAGAAACTCAAGAATAGGCTATTAAAAATGTAAAATATGTCATAAGTAAGGTACCATCCCTAAAGTGCTGCAATCCTGCTGGGCAGTGAGAGCTACAGTGTGATGATTCAAGAAGGCTTATAACCCAAACTGATGCAGTGACAGTGCCTATAGCATTTGCTAGAAGAGTCCTAAAGGAGACAGAAATAGGAAGACAAGCCAAAGGTCTGACTGAGCCAAAAAAGCCGATTGGGCTGGTGTGAGTAAGGCATGTTGATGAGACAAGTTTTTATTGCCTAGAACAAACTACAGAGAGATGTGGCTAACATCAAGTCTGGCTACTTTTGATTCCCTGGCCAAAATGTTCAGTGATCAGTGTTCAGCTGAACCAAATAGGGCCAAAGAAATAGGAAGACAAGCCAAAGGTCTGACTGAGCCAAAAAAGCCGATTGGGCTGGTGTGAGTAAGGCATGTTGATGAGACAAGTTTTTATTGCCTAGAACAAACTACAGAGAGATGTGGCTAACATCAAGTCTGGCTACTTTTGATTCCCTGGCCAAAATGTTCAGTGATCAGTGTTCAGCTGAACCAAATAGGGCCAACTTTCAG
>NW_005841890.1:713612-734021 GCF_000455745.1 Alligator sinensis
AGCCATAGGAAGTTGTTTTACTTGTTGGCCACCACAGGCTAACAAAAAGGGAATAAAAAAGGAACTACCAGCTGTGCTCTTTGAAATGGAATATACCCCACCGTTCACCTTTGAGGATAAAGCATACATGCAGTTTGATCCCAGGCTGTTAGAAAGATTTTAAGGAATCCACAGCTTATGAGGAATTCAGGTGAAAATAATAGATTTTATGAAGAATCCAGTACCATGATAGGCAGGTGGCACTCGGTCCAAGAAAGTCACTTCTGATGAAGGAAGCACTGAGGAGGAAATACTTTCCAGAATGCTTTATGATGTAGAGCAGTAATTATACTCTATGCAAAATGTCTTCACATTTCTCCTGGGGGACTCCAAATAGCAGAGCACCAAGTAAAGCTTCAGGCAAGAAAACAATGTAAACCTTTCTGCTGACCTGATTGCAAGGACTAAGTGCCATGTGATGGTTGAGCTGTGTGTGGAAAGTGGGACTTCAGGTAAAGGGGACCAAATTGTTACAACAGGAGACTTAAGGACTGACATCGTGAAACAGATACATGGCAAGAGTTGCAAACAGTCCCTGAGAAAGAAGCCAGGAAATATGTCTACTGGTCAGGCATTAATGCTCAAGTGGATATGGGGGTGTTGGTTGTAGTCACGTTGGTCTAAGGACAAGGTTCTTTGAGTAAATGTGATAGCTTTTATTAGACCAACTAAATAGTTGGGAAACTGGTTCTTTCCATACTTTCAGACACAAACATCCTTCTCCAGGTATAGGAAGACACTGAACATCTCCCTTGAGACTCTCCATATGGTTGAGTAAGGGTGCTTGTGCCTAAAAGCTTGCAAAGAACCATTTTTACATCTATTTACTTGGTCCAATAAAAGATATCACATTTGTCCAAAGAGCTTTGTCTGCCTAGTGGATATGGAACACTTCAAGATATGAAAAGAGCAGAGAGATCAACAACAGAAAACTCTGTAGCCTCATGAATTCCCAATAGGACCCTGGAGGAAAAAAAAAAGTTTAACAGACTTGAAATGACAGTAAATACATAATTAGAGAAGATGACTACCCCAGTTGCAAGTACCAGGCTCATCTGGAAGACACTCAGGCAAAGATAGTGATCATAAAACTGAAGGTGCATTTTGCCAGTTATGTCATATTCACCAAGCTGTGTTCAGAAAATGAGCTATAGTACATTTCATAATATATATATATATATAGAGAGAGAGAGTGCATGGAATAGAATTTAACTGAAACCTGTCTTTCCTTGAGTACCAGGAAACAATAGAAATAGAGAGTCAGTTGTCGAGAGAACTAGGAGACTAATAGTCAAGGGAAAGGAAAGGGTCCCTCTTTGGCAATTTTGGACCATTACGTATCACCATCCCAGAAACAGACCAGCACAGGGACTGACTGAAGAACCAAAATCCTGTTTCTTTTGAAGCTTATCTAGTCCAGTGTAACCAAACAGATGGATGAGAGACAGATAAAAAAAGACCAAACTAAGTAAGCACCTTCCTACCACAAGGGAGCCAAGGTCTAAGGACACCAAACATAGGTGGCATGTCTGGGTCCACCCATCAACAGCCTCACCAAACCATGGAACAAGATACCAGACAAAGCTACAATGGTACATAGAGTATAAGATGTAATGAGAAATATGAGCTTGTCTTGGAAACAAAAATAGGAAAGCTGTGAAGCAGAGACAGAGAATTGACACATCTGGAAAAAATGGGATGAAGACTAGGCCCAGGAGCAGAGAGAGGTAGTTAACCATGTTAGTATGAAGTTGGGCAGAAGGCAGGGTCGATTGGCACCTTTGTAGATGAACTAAATCACAGATGCATAACTAACTAAATCAGGCCCAGGAGGTCAAAAAAAACAAACAAAAAAGCTTCAGCCATCAGCTGGCAGAAACGAGGTAAATGAGCAATTCAGAGAGACACCGGCATGCTGCTCAGCAGAAAGCAGACAGTAACCATGTGAAAGCAAGTCCTCACTAGCAATGGTAATACACACAGTAATTGAGAAATTGGTTGAAAGTCCAGTGTACAGGCAGTCCTCGACTTCCAACGTGTTGAGTTACAACGTTTTGCACTTACAATGTTTATAAACTGACACCCTGTTTCAACTTTACAACGCCAGTTTTGACTTCCAACGCTTGATCCGATGCAATGCCATGCCAGTGAACAAGAGACCAGAAGTATAACTTCAAATTTTGGTCCTTGGCATGAGGCAGGCAGGGAGACAAGTGCTTACCCCTCGCATTAGGATGGCAGCAGTGGTGGATGCTGTGTGAGATGTTGATGCCTCACCATGAGCTCCCCAGACATGGTTAGCTACTGTTCCCATGGCAGCAGTGCCAGGGACTTCCTGGGGGTTGCCATTTCAGCATTCCCTCTGAATTGGCATCCAGGGCTGGTGCCCTGCTCCCCCCACTCCAGTCCAGTACTGCAGAAGACTGTACATGAAAGAGTGGGACTGTCCTTCCAGACACTTTTGCACCCAAAGTCTAATAAATACTGACTCTTCCCTGCTAAGAAAATCTTTGCTTTCTGATCAATGAATAGCATGAGAGGAAACACAGGAAGGAACAAGACCCCAGGCTCAGTTAAGTGAGGGGCATGGTTTCTTGGACTTTTTTTTAAAGACACCTAAAAAAGAAAGAATTATATTTAGTGGTCAGTGCATTATCCTGGGATATTGGAATCCTGGGTTTTCTTCCTTTCTATTATCATTTCACTTGAATACGTATCTCACCTCAGTTTCTCTATCTGTAGCATGGGAATGCTACTTATTCATGCATGGCATATGCAGTTCAATTCATTATTGATGAATAACTCCGATTAAAGATTAGTGCCATAATTAGTGCCAAGCATCCTTATTGTCATGAATAATTCAAATCAGAGAAAAGCCTAAATGTCTTGTACTACTTTTCGGATTTGCAGAACTTGCTCATGTCAGACTGTTTCTCCATAGGCAAAACCCATGTCTGAAGGGTGACTCAGTCCAATCCTACCTCAAAACACATATGTCACAAACAAATATTTTTCTTTTTAAAAGAGAACTTTTCTTGGATTAGACACAGTTGAACTCCCCAGAAAGGTGGGCCCAAAAAAGCATGCACCCTATGTATAGTGTAGAATTGAGCTGTCTTTAATTTTTCATAAGAATTAATCTCTTTGCCTTTTTTTCTCCTTAGTGGAACACGAACCAATAACTTCTGAGTTTTAGCTGAAGTTTTGATCCTGCATATATGTAACTATGTGAAGACATACTGGTGAAAAAAAATAAGAAGATATTCTTATAAACCCATTCAACATGTGATTCTATGAATAAAGGCTTCATTGGACCTGAGGCATTTCTACACAGTCTTATGTCCTAGTACAGTGGTTCTCAGTCTTTTTTGTGCAAGGACACATTTGTAAAACATCAATGGCCAGTCCCAACCCAGTGGCCCCCGCCCCTGGGCCCAAGTGTGTGGGGCAGAAGCAGGTGTGTGTGGGGTGCAGTGGGAGGCCCCAGGCAGCTCCTTGCAGACTGGAGCTTTGACAGCCTGCAAGGGGAACACCATGATTTCCCACGTTTTTCTCCTTTAAAGGGGAATCCATTTTTAAAGTTTGTTGATCCATTTTTAGTTTGTTCGCAACCCTTTTATATATTCTTGAGACCCACTTTTGGGTTGAGAAATGCTGTCCTAGCAGATGGTTTACCTAGTGCTTTTGCTCTTTGGGGTACATACTCAGTATAAAAAAATGTATACACCTGGGTTTGATTTTGAATCCTGGAATGACCTTCACACGCAGTTGTAGACAATGGTTATACATATAAGTGTTGCAGGAGAGCTCCATGAAAGAGATACCTCTATATAAAAGCTGATGAGAAGTTTAGGAGCTCCAAAATATTGAAACCATAAAATCTGAGTGACTTACCCCTCCGTCCATTGCCTATATGTTCTTGTTTTGAATATGAGGTATCCTTGTGTAGCCACATGTGCCTCTGCCATTCTTATGCTTTCATTGCATTGGAATAACTTCTTGTTGAGCTTCTGGTACTATGTCCTTTAAAAACTGCAAGCCTTCCTGGACCATTTTATCCTTCAGTCTGTCTACTCATGGGGCCTTACCTATTATTTGTATGAGCCAGTTGAAATCTGCTCTTTTGCAGTCCAATATTTTTGCTCTGCTACTAAGCTCACATATTCCTTTCCTTGGATTCATGAATTCTGTCATATCGTGCTTAGTTCCTCATTATGCACTGCAAAGAGCTACCAACATGCTATTCTTGGCATGTAGAGTAAGTTGCACCCTTTGGCTCTGCCTAGAGTAGAGTTCAATATCTCTGATATTCCAGATAACAAGCATATGATGCTTGTCTCTTCTGTCCAGGTCCTGGTAACCAGCAATGTCTAAAACCTGCTCCTATATTTTTTTATTTTGGGTAGGAGTCCAAATTTCCAATTAATTTCCACAGCTCCCTGTGAAGTAATAATTTATTCTAACTATTTTCTCTGCACAGGGGGTTGGCAGTTTTGTGAACACGTTTCTGATTTTAGCAAGATGGCAACCAGTGGAAGCAGGAGTCAGCAAAATGTCAATTTTAATTAAAGGAGTTATTTTTAAATGGATTCCTCACTGTTTACATGATAATATTTGTTTTTCTCCCCCCCCCCCACCAAGTATTGTGCCTAGAAAAGTAAATGCAGTTTTCTTTTTAAAGAGCAAATGGTTACTTGTATTGGAGGTTATGTTTAATAACAATACAATGAATAATCCCAAAGGCTTTGAGGAACAATTTTAATGTTTGAAAAACTGACCTTTTGTAATATTGTCGGAAATATCTAGCCAGTTTTGATATCTGTTTTTAGTTCCAAGTATGGACTTCGGAGCCAGTTCTGTGTTTCCTCTTATTTTTTAAGCTTCCTATCTGTCTTTAAAACCCTCCTCAACCAAAAACTGAAGTAACAAAATTTTTTTTTTATTAAAAAAAAAAAAAAAAAAATCTTCATCACCGTGGGATGATGTAACAGTAACAGGCTTTGGATGAAGAAAGCAAGAGTACATTATATTTATAGGCAAATGAGAGGCTTCCTTCAGATGTAGATTAAAATGTAGCTGTATTTAGATGTAATTCAGGATTTGGTTTTGCAGTTGAATTGTAGCTAGACCTTGAATTCAGGTTTGGGAGTACTGAAGCCTCACAGACTGGTCTTAATGTTGTCTCCCAGATGTCGGAAGTTCTTGTAAGATTCTTGTATGATTGCTGCTATCCTGGGACAAGCATCCAATAGAGCATAGATATGGGACCTTTCTTAGTTCTGGTTAGAAAACAAACTACTGGGACAATTACAATTTGTTGTTCAGGATTTTGCATTCTCCTTCTTGAAAGATTCTAAGATTTTCAGCTTTGATCCATCCATTGTGAGGGAGAAGTGGATGTGATATACTTCTGACACTGTCTCCTATGCCATTCTCATTAACAGGTTAAGATAAATTAAAAGAAAGTGCTGTAAAGTGGATACATAGCTGGTTGCACCATTGTGCTCAGTGGACGTGTCTACACATTCATTGATGAGCTGTACTTTCTACACAATAAGATAAGTACAGGCGACCCCTGCTTAACACTGTTTCACTTTGCACTATTTTGCTATAACACTCATTTGAAATTGATACCTGATTTCACTTAGCGCTCAATGAGTTTCATTATAACACTCATGGTCACCGTCTTGGGTCATTAAAAACAGTTGTTGTCGCCATCTTGGATCATCAAATACTTTCAGTTTCACTTAACGCTCAGTTTTTCAGGAACCAATTAAGAGCGCTAAGCGGGGGTTGCCTGTACTTGGTTAACCAAGTACTAAATCAATGCACAGTAACTTATACTACTGTACAGTGGCACCAGCACATGGCTATTTAGTGATGCTTACTGTGCAGTAGCCGAATATTACTGCATAGCAGCGTATTACTATGGTTTTACCTGGCACATTTTTGCACAGTGTTATTGGGCTACTGTGCAGTTATTGTCTCGTGTAAATGTACCCAGTGAGTAGTCATCAATGGCTCAATGTTTAGTCAGGAGGAGATATCAAGTGGGATTCCCCAGGGGTCTGTCCTGAGTCCGCTATTGTTCAACATCTTTATTAGTGATCTGTATGATGCAATCAAGTGAATAGATCTGTATGATGTGATCAAGTGACCTGGATAGATGGAAGAAATTCTCTGCAGTCAACCAGATGAAATTCAACAAGGAAAAGGGGAAAGTACTGCACTTGGAACAGAATAATTGGATCCACAAATACAATGACTGGGTAGGCTCCAGTACTGCAGAGTTGTAGCCTGAGATCTTGAGGTGGCCAGAGGAAGTCCTTCAAGGACATATTGAAGGCATAAATCAAGAAAATGGATGCCAACATTGAGCCAAGAGGATCTGGTCACTAACTGACTTTAGTAAAGCCACAACCTCAGCCAAGCAGCAGCTTGTTTTGAGGTAAAGCATCTTGACCTTGAATCCGAGAAGATAGAGCAGAGGAAGAAAAAGGAGAGAAATCCCAGCCTACAGCCTACTGTTCCCTGTGGAATATATGCAATTTCTGCCAACAGATCTGTCACTCAAGGATTAGACTCTTAAGTCACCCATCAATGAGCCATGTTAGAGATCATCCTCAAATTGAAGGATTGCCAATGATGACTGCAGAGATGGACTTGGGGGTTACAGCAGAGCATAAGCTGAATGTCAGCTAATAGTGTGTTCTTGTTGCAAAAAAGGCAAACAGCATCCTGGGTTGCTTTAACGGAAGCATCACTTGCAAGTCAAAGGAAGTGATTCTTCCTTTTTATTCAGCACTGGTGTGGCTTTGCCTAGAGTACTGTGTCCAGTTTTGGGCCCCTACTTCAAGAAGGACATGGACAGACTAGAAAGAGTCCAGTGCAGAGCAACACAAATGTTTTGAGGCATGGACAGCATGATTTTTGAGGAAAGGCTGAAGAAGCTAGGGTTATTTAGTCTGGAGAAGAGAAGGCTGAAGGGGGAGACTTGATAACAGTCTTCAATTACCTAAAGGGTGATTATAGAGACGCTGGAGATGGGCTTTTCTCTAAGGCCATAGTGGACAGGACTGGGAGCAATAGACTTAAGCTACAGCAGGGGAAATTTGGAGATTAGGGGGAATTTTCTCACTGTGAAGCATTGGAACAGGCTACCTAGAGAAGTCGTGGTATCTCCACTCTTGGAAGTTTTCAAGATCAGGTTGGACAGGTACTTGGCTGGGATCATTTAGTCAGGGATAATCTTGCCTTGAGCAAGAGGTTGAGCAGATGACCTTGTGAGGACCCTTCTAGCTCTCCTTTCCTATGATCCATAATCTATACAACCAAAAAGAAGGGTTTCAACATTCTCCAGAAACAAACGGTCTGAGTAAAGACTGCAGTATTAAGGCCTATAAGCCTCAGGTGATCACTTAACCCACCTTTGAGATAGAAGGCAGCAGACAGATGAAGCAGCAGTATGGAGAGGGGAAATTTAGACCAAGACGACCAGGACAGCCTCCTCTGATACATATACAGAACTGAATATGGCTATTTATCCAGCTTGGCAAGCTGCACTTAACATGATAGTTTGGATATTTTGATCCAATCACCTGTTAGTTTAAGTGAACCTTCTCTTTCTCGCTGTTTCCCCACTTTGCTGTGGGGGGTTGCCAAGAAAACTTCTCTTTCATGGTTACCAGTTTCTCACAAACATCATCTAATGTAACTTTAACTTAGAAAAGTGCTGTGCTTATAAAAGAATCCTCTCTATCTTTATTTCCTTCTCAAATCAGATTAACACAGCATTAAATTTAATAATCAATTCCACTCAGCATGGGAGTAGAACAGAAAAGTTCTTTTGTCTGATCTCAGACAAGTTCTCTAATAGGTAAGAATGAGGTCCACAGGGCAGAATATGCTAATGTTACATGAAAAGAATTTGTTGGAATTTGTTTAACTTATTTTACTTATCTCATGGCACATTACAGAAGTTTCATGATTATCAGCACCGTTCAGCTTGTTGCATTAGTACTGCATGATGAGCGGAAGGAAACATTTCACAACTTCTGAGATTCATAGCATGCTATTTATCATAAAACTTTCAGCATACCTTGGCTTTTCCATGCTGTGATTATTCATTAAGTCTAGGGTGACTGTACATTATTTAGAAATGGGTTACAACAAAGATAATACTAAAATAGACATTAAATAAAAATACAGCTTCAGATTTAAAACAGAGTAGCACCTATCACTATAGTGATCTGAATCCAAACCCTGCATCTTTAGACCTACTTCTAAACCTCTTAGATCAAGGATGCTATATTTAGTAAACTATGAAGCATTTTCTTAATATACTTTAAGAGGAAGTATAGTGTGGATCCTTAGATAATTCCAGTCTGGTTCACATAAGAGGAATGCAGTCATTCCAGAGGTGAACTATCCATCCCCACTGTATCCATGTAAATGGGTCAACTGAATCATCTTGTGACTGACAGCATTGGGGACTGCAGAGAATCCAAGGAAATGTGAGCCCTGGAGCCATATGGAGTTACCCATTATTGCTAATGGACTACCTTTGTGTCCTGAACTTAGCCTAAATCCTGAATGCCCAAAGTTTTTAGGGAGGGAGGGATACTGTCTTCTCTGAGGAGGCATTCATGATTTCTAGTCATAGTCACTGGCTTTCATGTACCAAATAAGGAACAAAGTCTGTACTGTAGTTAGTAGCTCATTCAAATACATCATAGCATGCAATGTGCCTGAATCAGCTGGGAGTAAGGGCTGTGTCTTCTTGTGAATGGCAGGTCTTTTACTCATCCTGGCCACAGCTGACATTTCCTGCAATCTGGTCAAAGGGCTCCAACCAAAATGGTAAATGCATGGTGTTGGACCTGGACTTAATTAGCAACTAATTACATGCTTAATAAGTGGCTTCTATGTCCAGTCTCCAAAAGAGGTGGTTTTTGGCCCTGGGCCGGCTAATGTATTAACCAGGGCATATCTAGTCACCTCCCAGTTAATACAGCAATTAATTACACTATGACTAATAAGGACACTCACTCAAATGTATAAGGTTTAACAAATTAAACAGTTGTTTAAGTAGTAAATAGGAAAACAGATAACAGGTAAGTAATAAATCATAAGCACAATCCCTCATTTAACTAATAGCTCCTAACCACCACCACTAATCCTAACAATCCTATTTAAACCTATTGAAACCTACACTAATGATAATAATACCTTTATCCATCTAATTACTCTTATATAATAGTATGAATCTCTCTTCTCACAACTGTAAAAGATCCAGATGGGCTTAAACTAGACCCGGACAATGGTAGACTGTAAAACTTTATTAAAGGAGAGTGGAGACTTTATTAAGCTCATGGTGTTGTCTTTTCTGGTTACACAAGCACCATCTGCACCTCAGATAGCCGCTTGGTGGTGAAGCTGGGAGAACACAGAGCCACGAGGGGAAAAGGAGGGGATGGGCAATACTCACCAAGGAGAGTAGAGGGCCACTAACTTAAGTGACAAGCACACCCGGAGGGAAAAGAAAACCCAGGGAGTCAACCCTAACTGCTCTCACCAGGAGACAAAGGATCCTCAACGGTGGAGACCAACGGTTCTGCATAAGCAACTGGGACTGGCATGGTGACTCTCCATAACCCACTCACCCCCTCTCACTCAGTCTATCACCACCACAATACACCAGACTGCCTCCTTCAATTGCTCTGTCATACCACACAGCATCGCTTGCACTCACAGACCCAGTCCCACTCACTCCTACAGTTCCATGCATGCATACACGCACTCCATCTGTCAATCAGAAGGGTTTTTCAATGGGTCGTGCACTCCAACCACAGGGCTTTGCACATGGCATGTAGGTATTCGGTTGTGAATTCACAGCTATGATACCTAAATAGATTTCTGCCTATGAACTTTATGTGCTTCAGTTCCTTGGTGAAGAAAGGTGCCTTTAATATTCCTTGAATTTCAAGAGGGTCTCTTGGTGGTTATAACCTTGGAGACAAATTATGATAATATTATAATCTTATACATTCTACTTCCATTTATGTAACCAGGAGTACCTGTGGTCATCATGCAGTTTTACTACTATACCTAACCAGTAGCACACTGTTCTTCTAGTTAGATAGACTGCTCTCCTAAAACATTTTAGAGTGACACAAGTTGGGTTAATGGTTCAGATCTAGAGGGCTAGGTTCTGATCTGTCTTCCTCTAGCATCCCATGGGTCTAAATGAGATAGGAAACTGGATTGTATTCCAGTCTGGGATCTCTTCAACAATTGCATACTATCTACTAAAGATTTTAATTTATTGTAATTGGATACAGAATTCTACTTTTTTATCTTTAGCTTTTTTTCTTTGGTATTTTCTATGAAACACTCCACCCCACATAAAACCACTTTTCAGTGTTGAGATTCAGTGATGCTCATTCATTATACATCCAGAATTAGTAATGACCCTAACTGGCACTAGACATAGGATTCTTAATAATACACACTTCTGTTCTTTATATATCATTTCTGTACATTGGCCATAGTTTCTGTATTTATAAGGATGAACTGCGCATTTCAAGGGTATACAACTAGGGTAATATCTGTTTAAAAAGTCTGCGAGCCCTCTAATAGCCCTCACTAACTGTGATATGCAAACCTTACTTTTAATAATCTCTGGAAAATACATGACTTTGGGATGTGGTGGAGAGGAGAGAGTGAAATAAACTCCAACAGCCAAGTGAAGTACCGATTTTTATCCTTTGTCTTCACCATGTAGATTTTAAATAGATATTTAAAGTGATTGAGATTGATGTGGATGATGAATATGAAAAGCCACAAGGTAAACTGTGAAACAAAAAGCTTAGTGTTCTTGGATGATGAAGAGAACGACTTATGAACTTGCACTTTCAAGAATAAAAGGTCCAAAAAGAAGGATGAATCCCTTGAGTTACTTCCATATTGGAAAGGAGGCTGCACCTTAAAGGTTGCCTGCATTTCCAGAAGGTCATTTCTCTTGAACTGGACACACTGAAAGGGCAGCCATACTAGAAACAAGGGCCTGGGTTAGACCCTGGACCTTCCAAACAATGTAACTAGGGTAGGGTTACCAGAACAACTGTCCTGGGTGCTTACTTGTGTGGGGACAAAAACAAATGACTACTATTGGTGGTATGGCGGTAACTGGAAGTCACCAGTGCCCCTATGCCCCAGGCACCCAGCCATGTTAGTATTGCAGCGGGCCTTCCCTTTGAAGGCAAACTCATCGCATTAAACCAAAGGACAAGGAAGAAGAGATCGATGTCATATAACTTGATTTTAATAAAAGCTTTTGATCTGGTATCCCATGCTCATCTCATAGAAAAACTGGCCAACTATGGCCTCGGCTACATCACAGATCGCTGGCTGGAGAATTGGCTGGAGAATTGGCTCTGAGGTCAGACCCAGAGAGTGGTAGTTGATGGAAGTCAATCATTGTGGTGCGACGTAACCAGTGGGGTCCCCCAAGGCTCCGTCCTTGGGCCTATTCTTATCAACATCTTCATTAATGATGTGGACATTGGTATCAGAAGTGAACGGGCCAAGTTTGCTGATGACACCAAACTTTGGGGTAAAGCATCCACACCTGAGGACAGGATGGTGTTTCAGGCTGACTTTGACAGGCTCATAAAATGGGCAGATGAAAACCTGATGGCCTTCAACACCAAAAAAAGGCAAGGTACTCCACCTTGGGAAGAAAAACCTGCAGCACGCTTATAGGCTTAGCACTACTACATTTGCTAGCACCATGGCTGAAAGGAACTTGGGGGTCATGATTGACCACAAGATGAATATGAGCCACCAATGTGATGTTGCAGCTGTCAGAGTGAGCAAAACTCTGGCTTGCATCCATAGATGCTTCTCTAGCAAATCCCAGGATGTCATACTCCTGCTGTACTCGGCCTTGGTGAGGCTGCAGCTGGAGTACTGCATCCAGTTCTGGGCTCCACAATTTAAAAAGGATGTGGAGAAGCTAGAGAGAGTCCAGAGGAGAGCCATGAGCATGATCAGAGGGCAGAAAAACAGGCCTTATGATGAGAGGCTGAGAGCTATGGGACTTTTCAGCCTGGTAAAGCGCAGGCTCAGAGGGACCTGGTGGCTGACCATAAGTAGATAAAGAATGTACATCAGGATCTGAGGGAACGCCTGTTCACCAGAGCACCCCATGGGATGACAAGGTCAAACAGTCACAAACTCCTCCATGACCATTTCAGGATGGACATAAGGAAGAACTTCTTTACAGCCCGAGCCCCCAAGGCCCGGAACAGACTGCCTCCACAGGTAGTATAAGCACCTACTCTGGCTCCTTTAAGTGTCAATTGGAGATTTATCTTGCTGGGATCCTGTGACCCCAGCTGACTTCCTGCTCCTGGGACAAGGGGGCTGGACTCGATGATCTTCCACGGTCCCTTCCAGCCCTAATGTCTATGAAATCTATGAAAGGTCTTCTTACCTATTTGTACCATCCTGATCCCACCTAGCTCCCTCTCTTTGTTGTTCAGGCAGTCAACTTCAAGAGAAGCCTATGGCCTGGTGATTAGCACATTCTGGGTGCATCTACATGAGATGTTCACTGCACAGCTGATTAACTGTGCAGTAAACAACTCAGGGTCTACATGTGGACCCCTATTAGGGCATATTAAATTAATATGCTCCACAGCAGGGTAGAGCTTGTAAATATAATTCCTACCCTGCTGCAGAGTTTTGTTGTGTGCAGCAGCAACCGTGTAGATGCTGACCAAGCTGGCCAGGGCATGAGGGTGCTTCAGTGAAGGAGCTGCCTGCCAGCTAGCCCCATGCTGAAGCACCCTCATGCCCCAGCCAGCCCCTCCACAGAATACTGAGCCCGGTTGGAGCAGCCTTAGGCTGGCAGACTGACCCCCCAGACCTGCTGCCAGCCAGGGCGGCTGTGACCTGGCTCAGTGTGGTGTGGTCCAGGTGCACGTGTAAACGAAGCACCTGGGAGCTTTACAGCTGTGACCTGGCTCAGTGTGGTGTGGTCCAAGTGCACGTGTAAACGAAGCACCTGGGAGCTTTCTGGGAGGAATAAACTGAAGAGGGATTAGCTCCATAGTTTATTGCTGTGCACCAATGTCATGTGTAGATGCACCCTACGTTGGAGAGCAAAAGTTGTAGATTCTGATCCTACTCTAGGTTGATGGTGGGTGGTTGAAAAGGTAGGTTTCTTGCTTCCTGGGTAAGTGCTGTAATTGCTAAGATCTTTGGCAAAAACATGAGAGTTTTTCTTCTCCATTTTCCTTCTGATAGATATGCATGCAGATACAGATGGCACTTCTGTGCCAAAAGGCAGCCAAAACAGCAAGTGCGTGCCAAAAATGGTAGTTGCATGCTGCAGACATGCCACTCAGGCAAAGGAACTGAAATAGGATTCTGCCTTACTTGTCAGTACATTTTCCCTCTGTCTTTTTTCCTTTGTGATTGAGTCTTCAGGTGAGGAAGGGGTAAGAATCTAACAGATGTATGGGTTGGTTGTGGTCCCATTCAGGTACATTAATTCACTACTCTTAGGGTCAGTGGGACAACGACTCTAAAATCTCTGCACCCACTTCCTTTACTTTGGCTTCTCTATAAGTAGGAAAAAAAAGTGATCTTGATATTGCTGTGGAAGGCCATTATCTGTTAAGCTGTGAACCTTGGACATAATTTAAAAAGTAATAAACCACCAAATGCAGCAGTGAATTTGGGGAAACACTCCAGCAAGACTCCACTCTCAAAACAGCCTAGTAGGAGGGACATTATCCACCCCCGGCATCTAAGAAAGCTCAGAGACCTTGCAGCATTCTCTGAATTAGTCAGTACCTTGAATTACCTTTCATCAGACGTTAGTTCAAATAGAAGTTCTGGAGCTGATGCAAGAACAGAAAAGAGTAGGTGTTGTTCCTGGGTCTGCTTTATGGAGACCAGACTAGCTAATCAAAATGGTTTTGTCCATTTTTTAAATATATAAATCAGTCAATTGAGGAATCAAACTCAAGGAATAATTGATAAAACAGTGGTGGGGGAAGAGAAGCAAAAGTGAAGAAATCAATACATAAATGACGGAATGAGTATTGCTCAATTCAGATCAGTGGTCATTATCTACATGTCAGTGCTCTCATCTGAGGACTAAAAAGTGAGCTCTCTTTTCATGTCTGTCTTACTTTTCATGGCCAGAAAAAACTTCTGCTTCCTCAGATGTAATCACATCTTCAGGTGCATTTTGCCTTTAGGTGAAATATCATGCAGTAGAGTAGCTGAATGTGTTAGGATCATTTTTGCTTTGCAGAAAAAAATACATTTAAGGAATTTGTATGTGTGTGCGTATGTATACACACACATATATACACACACACACAATTTTATCTGTTCTAGAATAATTATGCATACATAAATTAACTAGAACTGAAACTACGAACTGTGCAGAGATGCTCAGAAGAAAAAAATGTATATATGTTGATACAGCGAGAGCGCTAATGGATTTAAAGGTCTCTGCTGTTTTAAGGCAGTTATTGTAGCTTCAGAAATGAAGCATTTGAAAGACTACATTTTGGGATTCATCTCCATTTCATCTCTAGCCCCACATCCTTCCCTGAGAGAGCAATGAACTCTCTTTCAATTGCTGGATAACTAGTCAGCAGTTTGAGAATCTGAAGTAATATTTTTTGAAGAAAACTGATGGTCTCATTATTTCCAAGGCTCTGTGGATTATCTAGAAGCTCAATGTTGCTCACTGAGAACTACTGTATTATTCCTTTAATTTTCCCAGTGTGGTTTTTCCCCTCCTCCAACACTAGTTATTTTACTTTTGAAAGAAAAGAAATTTCATTTATTTGACTGGATTTCAATCCCTGTTTTGGGAACTAGTTCTTACCCTACAGAACTATGAGCTGGGGCTCCTGGGGCTCCTATACACGTTCAGGGAGGCTGCTTCAATGCGCTGTAATTACAGAGCATGAGAGCAGACTCTATTAATTGAGTCTGCTGGAGCACGGTAATTCCCACGCTCCAGCAGACTCCAGCATTGTGGGTAACAGCATCCCACTGCTGAAAAATGGCAGTGGGGCGCTTTAAACTAAAGCTGGTTTGATGAGCTTTAATTCAAAGCACCCCGCTGCCACTTTTCAGTGTAGGGATGCTGATACACATAACGCTCTAGGGACGTTTAATTAGAGCTGTGCTAATTAAAACCCCCCCCGCCTCTTGGAGCACATCTACAAATGACAAATCTACAAAGGAAGTTAGGCATTGTCCTTCTGAGTGGAGTGCCACAATGCCTAACGGTTAGGTGCTGGCTCCTGAAGTGCAATCCACAGCCCTGAGTTAATCACCTGAGTTCACAGTTCACATATTCATATGGCATGGGGAGAGCTTGGTACTTCATAATGGGATTCACACCAGCCAACAAGCCCAATAGGAAGATGCTTAATTTAGCCATCAGGGAACAATGTTTCCATTCCCTACCCTTTCCTGGAACATAGTGACACATCATTTCAGGGCTGCAGGGAGAGCTGTCTCAGGCTGGGGATGCACAGGAAGGAATCCCGGAAGAGGAGTCACTTCCTCTCCTATTCCCCATGTTAATTCAATAGCATAGTGCTACAAGCACTTGTTAAAGAAAGTTGAGTTCAATTGGGTTGAATTTCTTCCTTAGCCTTAACTCATTCAAACCCACATCCCTAGACTGCAAGCATTGCTTGGGTTGCACACCTGAAAAAAGAGTGACTGAGTTCCCATCTCTGTTCCCAGGACTGCTGATGACTGTTGTTCAATGACTGTTTAAGTGTAGGGACTTGGAACCCTTCTGTGTTTCAGTGCAGCTATCTGTAAAATGGGCATAAACATGGACATAAACCTCAAGTTCAGCTTGAAGATTACAAAGTCTGATACAGAGCGGGGTGTTATGCTTTTAAATGTTGTTTTAGGCCTGTGCTCAATAGTAACACTTCTTTCTAAGCTAAAGCACTGGAGGACTTGATTAATTTTGATTAGCTTGTGTACCAAATCCCACAACCCCAGGAACTGGGCAGGGGAAGTTCCCACTTTTATATAGGGTATGCTTGTGATTAGGGTCACAAGCCAACGGGCTATGGAGAGGAGGCCAGACAGAAGTAAATGAACATTAACATTAAGATACCTACACTCGGTCTGGGTGACAGGAAGTAAACAGTGAAATTGGTGCAGTCACCCAAGAACAGGTAACCAGTAGAAACACTGTGATATATACACTTGGGAACCTTAAACACTCCCACAACTCCAGAGGGTGCCAAACCAGTCTCTGGTCCCATAAAATGTATAACTGCCATCTGTCCGGGCTCCACATCTGAGCTGTGGTGCTGAAGCTCACAGTCCTAGCTCCTTCACTCCTTCCAACTCTCTGGCCCCATGCCTCTCTTTCTGCCACTGTGACCCATACTCTAACACTGCTCTTTCTGCTTTCTCCAGCCCTCTGCCACCTTCTGGGAGTTGTAGTGTATATTGCAGTTCAAGCCTCCAGTCCCCTGGAGGCTTCTGAGCATTGCAGTTCACTTTACAACATTACAGTACATGACATTCAACATCACTAGGATATTTGATATAAATTGAGACTATAACATGAGCTACTTAAATATTTGTAGGTGGGATACGCCATAGAGTTGCAAAAATATTTGTATTCATTGTGTGTGTTTTAAGGTTAACAAACCATTCCACTGATTTATTTCTCCCCAGTACCCTGACTTCTGAGCATCTCAGTACCTTCAATGAATTTATCCTTAGTACAACCTTATGAGGCAAGGAAGTACTATTCTTCTCATTTTACAGAAGAGGAACTAAGGCACAGAGAAACAAAGGGCATGGGTTTGGTTTTTTTTGCAGATATTTAAGTTCCTTCTGCTTACTGATTTCAAAGAGAAGTACATAGATATATATCTTGGCCAAAGTGACCTGTTTAAGGTAATACTGAAAGTACATGACCCCCCCCCCACCCAAAATCAAACTCAAAAGGGCACTGAGGACCATCCTTCTTCGACAGTGGTTAGTGTTTTCTGAATCAAAAGCTATACTTCCCTACCTGTTCTATTCTGGTTTTTCCAATGCATTTTCCCTATGGTATTCAGCTCATAATGTTTGATTTTCAGTGCACTGAATTCACATTCTGTTGAAATGTTTATAAGGGAAAGGTTTATCTTAATAACAGAATACAAAGAGGCAAAGCTTCAACCTATTACCTTTATTTCCCATTTCTTAGCTGGCATAAGTTTCTGCTTTATGAGCTGGGAAGTGTCCCTGATAACGTTCCTGTGTCTTGTAGCTCACATCTGAGCTCTGATATAACATTAACATGGAGAAAACTGTTGGAGATCAATTTAGAACCACCAGGCAGCAGATGATGGGGAGGAAAGAAAAAGTAAAAGCACATTCAGAATCAACATTATCCTTAACGAGTGCCTTTTCTGGTTTCTATTGGAAGCAGCTTTTCCCTCTGCCAGAGGTTGATCTTTTCCAGGAGTCTGTGATGAAATTCAGCCATATTCTGCAGCTGTTTTTCATCATTAAAACCACAGGACTAAAACATGCATACAGACATTGATATCCCAACTAATCAGTGATAATGATGAACAAATAATGGTAATGATTCTTCTGCTCATTTCCCTTTCCCAGTAGGTATCCAGGTACACCAAGGAGGAGACATATGCTTTTCTTTTTCTTTGCTTCTTTGCCTCGGGTTTTTCCTACGTTATTTTTTTTCCAGGATCATCTCAACCTGCTGCAATCCTGCATTGAACTACTGGCATAAAGAAGTGCTGTAAACAAGTCTTATCCAAGACATTATTATATCTCTTCCTCAAGTGAAGGTTTGAGACTAAATCTGTCTCATTCTGGCATGGGCGACTGGTGCCTCTTGAGTCAGGGGTGGCGGGGGGGGACACCTGCAGAAGCTGGCAGCGGCAGCAGGGACAGGGCTGGCAAGCACCCACAGAAGATGCCAGTGACATCGGTGGCAGGGACAGAGCTTGTGAAGAACTGCAGAAGCCACCAGGAGTGTCAGTGGCGAGGACAGCCCTGTTGGGGGGGGCATGTGCCCCCGCCCCCGTGTCTCCTCTACCTTTGAGACCAGTAAGATGCTTACACCTCCATTTCTCTACTGAATTTTTCCCTTTCCGTTTCTGCTGTATGAGCCATTCCAGGCCAGATTCCTGGGACCTTCTGAGATACCACATTCTTCTGTCCTGCACAATTACTAGATTACTCCTTTATTAAGGAAAGAACAAACCCTTTAACTATTTGCTGTATGCAGCTCTTTTTACATGCCCTGTTGAAGATTTTGCAAATAGATTGCCATGAATTTGTTCCTCATTCCTACAACATATAGGCATTACATACCAATGAGACCAGAGGAAGAACAGTTCTGCTGGTTTCACTTGACCCCTAGATATGCCTGTGTAATGTTTAATCTCTTTGAAAAAGTCCAGTCTCATGATATGATTTTGGATTTCCAAGTTGTCTCACATGAAGTGTTATAGGATCAGGTCATGTATAATTGAGGTGTAGACCCCTGTGAACCTCACCTCACACTGCTTAAGAGTGCTGAGGCAGTGGAGCTAAAGTCTTGGCCTTGTGTCATCTTAATTAACAGCAAAGAGCAGAACTCAAACTCAAAGGCTCATTTCTGATAAGCTTTCAAAAATGTAATACTCGTACAAATCTTTTCCAAAGCATACGAACCATTTTCAATCTGCAAAGCTCGATTGAAAACCACACTGGAATATCTCTTAGTAGAAAGATTGTCTTGCCTCTCATTAGGTTGATCAAATTAAAAACAACCCAAATGTCTTGTGTTATTTTGTTTTATTTGTTTCTGGACCTAAATATTTTTGGCCTGTACTCATGTGAATCTTCTCACTGCTCTGTGTAGGGCCTGTCAAGGAAATCAGGCAGGTAGTGCCAGCTTTGGGTTTCAAGAAGAAACTTTCATTTGCACCTAAGCTAGTGTGGTTAAGCAGAAGAGTCTCTTAGTCAAGAGCATACATCAGCATTTGCAAATAGAGCTACTGTAGTCTCCTTAAGAAGGGTATTCTTGTTCATAATCACAGACATTTTCTTCATCAACATGCTGGGAGAAAACTTGACAAAAGTGATATCACTTACAATGTTTTCAAACCTGTTCCATTTCTTCCCGTTTCTAATGTTCATGTATATGACAGTGCCACTGAATGATCATTAAAACTGTAGACAAAAAAATTCTGAGTGGATATAACTGTCTTTTATGAAGATAGAACAGAATTAAACTCAGCATTAGGGCACAATGGGCACATCTACATGTGATGCTACATTGCTGTAGCAACATGCTACAGTGACATAGGTTAGCAGGCACAAACCATGATGCTGCAGCTATGTCACCATAGCAACATGCTAACTCATTATAGCATATTGCTACAGTGATGCAGCGGCTAAAAATAACTGTGCGCCACTAGCACGGCACAGTACAGGCTGTTACTGCTCCATCATTTAATACTTCCAAAAAGTACTAAATGACAATGCAGTAACAAAGCCATCATAGGAGCATGTGTAGATGCACCCATCTAAACTGGAGTGGGGTTGGATTGAAATTGTTAGTTCGTTTCCCCGTCCCCATGGAAAACGTTAGCTTTTCATACAGAGAAACCTCTGAAATGTTTTGGGTGAAATATGTGATTTTACATGGAAAGCTAAATATTTGTGCAGGGGAAATAAAGTTCTGATCAGCTCTACTCAATAGGTTTGTGGACCATACGAAGCATTCACTTAAGCAATGAGATTGTGTAATGAAAGCGTACATGCATTTCTATAGTATAGGCAGTCTTCAGTTCCTGAAAACTGTGTCTTAAGATTTCATAGATTTCATAGACATCAGGGCTGGAAGGGACCTCGGAAGATCATCAAGTCCAGCCCCTGGCCAAAGGCAGGAAGTCAGCTGGGGTCATAGGATCCCAGTAAGATAAGCATCCAGTTTGCTCTTGAAGGTGTTCAATGTAGGCTGCCTCCGGTGGCAGGCTGTTCCAGACCTTGGGGGCTCGGACAGTAAAGAAATTCTTCCTTATGTCCAACCTGAAACAGTCTTGTAGTAGTTTATGACCATTCGACCTAGTCATCATCCCTTGGGGCGCTCTGGTGAACAAATGTTCCCCCAGATACTGGTGGTCACCCCTGATAAACTCATAGGTGGCCATCAGATCACCCCTGAGCCTGCGCTTTTCCAGGCTAAAGAGCCCCAGGGCTCTCAGCCTGTCATCGTAGGGTCTGCTTCCCTGACCTCTGATCATGCGCGTGGCTCTTCTCTGGACTCTCTCAAGCTTCTCCACATCCTTT
>NW_005841890.1:734031-740968 GCF_000455745.1 Alligator sinensis
TGAGAAGCATCTATGGATGCAAGCCAGCGTTTTGGTCTCTTGACTAGCCGCAGCATCGCACTGCAGGCTCATGTTCATCTTGTGGTTAATGATGACCCCCAAGTCTCTTTCTTCCATAGTGCTAGCCAACATAGCACTGCCGAGCCTATAAGGATGCTGCGGGTTTTTCTTCCCAGGGTGGAGAACCTTGCATTTATCAGCGTTGAACACCATCAGATTCTCGTGCACCCACTTGCTGAGCCTGTCCAGGTCAGCCTGGATCACCTGCCTGTCGAAACGTAACTCAGAACCAGTTTTCCCATGAGAAACAATGTTATAAAAGGGGGATTGGTTCCTGAACCAAGGCCTGATACCCTATTTTCACCAAAAATAACCCAGAATTTTGCACTTAATCAATTACAGATGAATAATATAGCTACATTAATGCATTTATTGTGTAAATAGCAATCAGATTGATTTGGAAGAACTTCTTTGAGGTGACTTTGCTGGACTTCTTGAAGGGTTCTTGGCTGTAGTCTTCTCAGGAGTCTTGGCTGCAGGTTTTTCTGGAGTCTTGTCTGCTTTCTGAAAGAAAGTGTCCAAGGAAGTTTGGATAGATGTTTTCCAGGGAGATGGGCAATGCAGTGAACTTGTTCACTGATGTGGCGTCACATCAGATCAAGCGTTGTAAAGTCGAAACTGGGTGCCAATTTATAAACATTGTAAGAGCGAAACATTGTAAGTTGAGGACCACCTGTATAGCAAGCCCCGATACTCACCAGTGGCCCCTGACACGAATAGTAGAAGGTTCTGATAAATGCAATGATGAGAGCTGAGTATCAGGAGTCAAGGCACCTGGTGACAGGAGCTTCGATAAATTTGTCTAGTGCCAATTGGAAGAGGTCTGCGACCTTCTCATACCTCCAGTGGATGCACCACTAGTCTGATGGGGACGTCATCGATTATTTCAATCATGCAGAGAGTTAGATGGAGGTTTGAGGACTGCACTCTTGAATTTAGGTGCCTAAACTTTATTGAAATCCCACTTTAGGTGACTGAGGTGTTTTGTAGCCCCTCTTACCTTGAGGTAGAGTGTTTTTTGTGTTTTTTTTTCCATAGGTCCACATAACCTTTTAGCCCCATTAATCGATAATTAGATGCTGTGTTCTGCCAAGCTACTAGTAAACACCACTGATCTTTCTCCAGGATGAAAAGCAGTCTCTGCTTCATTTTGTAAGTAGCTTGTGTTGCTGCTCTATAAAGTAAAAGGCACTGCCCTGTCTGTCTTTTTTTTTCTCTTCTCCAGAGGGGGAACATCTACATGAGATGTTTACTGCAGAGATAATTAGTCAGCTCCATAGTAAATGTCTCAATGTCTACATGTACAGACCTATTAGGGCACAGGAAACTAATTAATTCTGCAGAAGGGTAGTACTTGTAAATACAAGTTGTATCCAGCTGTGGAGTTCTCATACACAGCAGCACATGTGTAGGTACTTACCCGGCAGGCTGGAGCATGAGGGTGCTTCAGTGCGGGAGGATGCCTGCTGGGTAGCCCCATACTGAAGCACCCACATGCCCTGGCCAGCCCCTCTGCAACACACTGAGCAGCCCTTGGCTGAGCCCCCTGGGTCCCCTGCCAACTGAAGCTTCTCTGACGGGCTCAATGTGATGTGGTCTAGGCACATGTGTAAACGGTGCACCTGGGGGATTCCCAGTTTATTCATGCACCATAATGGCACATTTAGATGTGCCCAGTGTAAGCTAACCTGTTATTTATTGTTTTTAATAAGCAGAGGCATACTTTACAATTTTGGTGCTCTGAAGGGCAGAGGGTTGGGGGCAGTAAAGCAAACACATACCTCCATGTGCAGGGGCTACTGCAGTGATGACATAGGCTGCTGCTGCCTCTCTACAAGCTCCTTGACCATGAACTGCTGCTGTGGTTTCATTTTCTTGCTTGTAGCCTTGCATTACTAAGCAAAGCATCAGGTTGTACATACTTCAATATTTCTTTCAGCTCAAATAGGTGCTATTTTGCTTCTAACACTGCCTTGTTTAAAATGGCAGTGCCTGCTGGTTGTTAAATATGATTTGCATCTACATTCATTTAGAGTCTTTGTGTGTGTGTGTGTGTGTGTGTGTGTGTGTGTGTGCGCGCGCGCACGCGTCTTCATTCACAGCCTTTTTTGACCAGATGCTTCTGGAACAAGAAAAATAAAGCGAGAGCTCATGTTTATGAACAACTGAGAATCAGCAGAGCTGCTTCCCTTGAGATGACTGTGGCACTTTTGTTTTGAAATGGGGCACGGCAAAATCAAATAAAAGAAGCAAATCTGAAGTTTCCACTTAATCAAGGATCCACTGCTCTCCCTGCTAATTTCTAGCTACAAGGAGGCCCATTCAACTCAACGTTTGGTAGAAAAATAAAGCAACTTTCCGACAAGGGGCAAGAATAAACAGCATGCCATTTATTTTGGCTCTGTCCAAATCCTCCAGTTTTTTTTTCAGGAAAAAAAAGACCCACTGAAGTTGGACTCTGCTTAACCTGGTTCTAATCTTAGGATAACCAGATTCTTTCTTAATGTATTGCGATGATCTGTAGGTATCTTCTGTTTGCATTGGCAAAGGGTGTTATAAAAGGGTGGGCATTTTGGCTCAGAAAGAACGTCGAAGTCCGGGGCAGGTGGTGCCAACCTGTGGCACGGGTGGCAGATGGAACGCAAACAGCCTCTGTTGCATGGCATATGACAGATTGGGGAGGAGGACAGGCAGCACAGCGCCAGATAGGGCAGGAAGCGGAAAGAAAAGCAGTAGATCAAGAAAGAAGAAAGCAGAGCAGCAGATCAGACAGGGAAAGGGGATCAGAGGGCTGCATGGGGAGGGTGCTAGGCTAATTTGTAGAACACCTGTGCGAAAGATTGGCCCCTGCTGGTCTGTGGTTTGATACTGTGTGAATTTATTGTTTCTCGTGGAAGAATTCCCTGAATGGGAGCACTTAATTAGAGAGTCCCAGAAATGCTAACTCAATAGCTTCAATAACTGGAAGGCACAGAAGGTGGAAATTACAGTAAAATATTTTAGGGAAAGGTAGTTTCTATCCTCATACCCATGTGATGGAAGCATAGTAAGGGAAGTTAAAGGGTTAAATCAATTAGGGGGATGTGTGGGCTAGTGTGGGACCTTTCCTCATGCTTTATTCTCTGAAGTAATTCTGTTAAAAAAAACAGACAATTTACTGTGCACCTGTCTTCATAGATTTTATTAATACTCATATCTTTTAAACTCAGTATGTGATTAAATAAATCCCATTCACCACAGTGGTAAAATATAATAGAGAAAACAGTTAAGAAGTTTCCTAAATCAATGTATCTGCACTGCAGCAATTTTGAGAACAGAAGGTAAAAATTCCCTATTAATATTTGGTAAATTTAGTAAGTGGTAAAGGAGCAGATTTATAGGACCACATTTTAAGATCATCATTATGCTATTATAACACAAGGATATGGGATGGTTCCATCTTTCCTCCATCACTTTGGGGTTGGTAAGGTCAAATCATCTCTTATCTGAACCGGTTTGAGTTCTGGGAAAGCTGTGACCCAGATTTACCCTTTCTGTCTCAGACCAATCTCTGCAGCAACCAACTAGGGCCAAATGATGCCAGGCGAGGACTGAGCTTGGATCATACCTCCTCATGCCAATGACGACACCGGGTGTATCACACCTGATGTGGCACACATCTGAAATGTCTGCTCTCCACAATTAAAAGCCATGTGTATTTCTTTCCTTGTGTGTTTGTTTCTGGAATATTTGTGTCTGGCCTCTTTTAACCATCTTAGATACCTTAATAGGTACAATTACCTCTGAGGTCGCATATAAATAGGTCTTTTCAGATGCATGGCTTCTTTATTAGATGTGTGGCACTAAAGATGTCCTGATTATTATTTTGGTAGGCCTAGTTCAGATATGATTTGGGGGTTGTCTGGAACCATATTTTATGTGCAGTTACCCATGTTATGGATTGTTCCTTGATCAGCACCATTAATATCTCAGTGCTGTCTGGAAGCTCCCAGCCAATAACAGAAGCCCACTAAACTAGACACTGTACAATGCATAAGAGCTTAGGGACATAGATGAACAAAAAAATAAGGACCAGCTCCTCAAAAGTACATATCTGCCTGTGACAGGTAACTGTTCTGGGCCGAGCTAAACTGTGACCCACACACCTGTTCCTGAGGCAACCACCCACCTTCTTGCATGCCAATTAATTAATTAATTGAGCAGAAAGCTGCTCTTATACTGCCCCCTCCACTAGGGGGCGCTATCTGCGGATCCTTTCCTCCCCAATACCGCAGCCCAAGCCTCGCAGGTGTAATCACCGTTGTCTCAATACTATTTGGCCCCTTACTGTTCTCCCCGGGCCTTCTTTCCTTTGCTGCCCCCTCCTGGGGCTTTCCAGTGCCCAACTTGGGTTGTTCCAGGGCCCCAATGGGGCCCCCCCTCAAGGCCCCCCCCCCCCCCACTATCAGGGGCTCCTAGTGCCTAAACTTGGGCTTCTCAATAATACTGCCCCCTATCTGGGGCTCGCCATGCCCAACTTGGTCTTCCCAGTCATGCAACCCCTCTCCTGGGGCTCGCCGTGCCCAACTTGGGCTTCTTAAAAGTGCTGCCCCCCTTCTCTGGGGCTCTCCATGCCCACACTTGGGCACAGTGAGCCCCAGGAAGGAGGCAATGTTGAGAAGCCCAACTTGGGCTTCCTAATAAATGCAGTCCCCCATCAGGGGCTCCCAGCAGTGCTGCCCCCTTTTCAGGGCTCAGCACACCCACATGGGAGCTTCTCTGTAACACCCCTCCTCTGGGGCTTGTCACACCCCCGCTAGGGCTTCTCAAAAGGTTCCCCTCTCTAGGGCTCACTACGCCCATGCTAGGGCATCTCAAAAGCGCCCCTCTCTAGGGCTGGGGTCTATACACCCCGTATGCTGCGCCCTCCTGGGCGCCGTGTCCTCACACTCCACTGTGAGTCCCCTATGAGGCCTCCTCCAACCCCTTATAGCCTCACCCAAACCACCGGTTTTAACAACAACAAAGCAACACAAACTTGACCCTCCTGGCTATAACTCAAACATAAGCCACCTGGCTACAACAACATTGCTCAACTCCAGTCAAGCGGTACCTGCCGTTAGGCTTCTACCTGTATCATTACTCCAGGAGCTCCTGCTTCTCTGGCTGCTGGCAGGGAACTGCCTCAGGCCTCTGCTTCTGGGCTTTATAAGGGCCAGGCCCTGCCCCTTCCGGCCAGCTGACTCTCATTAGTTGCCCCAGCAACCCACAGCTGTGCTCTCTAATCACTGCTAGGGCTCCTTCTTTAGTAGTTTTTCCCTTCTTCAGGCACAGGGCACCTTAGTGCTCTGTGACACTGCCCTTTTACAACAGTTAAGTTCACCCTTTAGGTGCTACTGGCATCCACAAAACTAAGCCCATAGATGCTTAAGTTCCCTCAGAGACAATGTTTCCACCAACAAATGCCCGTACCATCCACAGCTGAAGAAGTCTCTGGAGCTCTTGCTCTTGATTCTCAACATAAGACAAAATATTTCTCCTCAGAAAGGCTCAAGATTGTGTGCACATTAGCATTCCAATACCTCTCAGGCCCAGCAGAAGGGGGGCTAACATGGAGGGCCAACAGTGGACAAAGCCAGCACAGTTCCTACCCAAAGGAGAACTGGGGCCCATATTTTTAGGGATTTACTTAAATGAAGCTCAGGCGAGGGAAAAATCATCTCATGACATCCACAGCCATTGTCAAGGTCTTTTCATACAGGGTTCCCCCACTACACACACTGATTGGTCAAGGGGCCCCAGCAGACCCACCCTTCACCACTGATTAGCCAAAAGGACTGGCTTTTGTGCAGCCCCACCCCTCCCTGATGATTGGCAGAGAGGGCTGCTCTTCATGTGGCTCTGCCCCATACCAATCAGCAGTGGAACCTTCGTGCTGGCAGCTCCATCTCACACTGGTGGACTGTAGGGCTGGGTCACGGTGTATGGCTCCCACTGGAAAGCCAGCATTTTATTTTTAGTAATTTCCCCCCAACACCACCACCAGCAGTTCCCTGAAAAATTGTGGGGAATGCCAGTTTTCACAGCGATCGCAGAAACCACATTTTATCACGGTTTCCACAAAAATCACGAAATCGCGAGGTAAGTAGATCCCTACATATTTTCAATCACCTTTCTGGGACTGCTTTATGTTGAATAAATTTTAATATAATAAAAGGCTTAGCCTGTGTGTCTGTCTGTCTGTCTGTATTTCTGTCTGTTCATAATGCTTTTGCCCAACAGCTCATGCACCACCTGGCTGTGGCTGTGCGGGCCAGGCAGCTGGGGGCAGGGCCAGCTGAGTTACAACAGGAGCCTGCCCACCAGTGCCACCTCCTCTTGCAGCCTTTGGTGTGGTGGCTCCCTCTGCCCCACCTCCACAAAGGCAAAAAAAAAAAAAAAAATGGCACGTGCACTTTACAAATGACGGAGTCAGCTGAGGGAAAGTAGAAGCCCCTCTGTCGGCTCCTCCTCCTTCAGCCCCGGTGCAGTGACTCCCTCCACCCCATCTCCATAGAGGCAAAAAATAAAAATGACATGAGCACTTTATAAGCAACAGGACCAGCTGAGGAAAAGTGGGAGCCCCTCCATCATAATGGGGTTGGACTGAAGACTGGGGACGGGGAGGAAGGGGAACAGGGTCGGACCCAAACTGGGGGAGGGCAGAACTCAACTGAGGGGGGGGAGGCGAAGCCGGGGCCAGGGCCGGGGCCAGACCCAAACATGGGGAGGGGAATGGGTTGGTGTCAGACCTGAACTGTGGGGGATTGGATCCAAATGGGCTCAAGGCGGGTGGAGCAGGGTCAGACTCAAAGGGGAGGGGGGAGAAAGGGGAAGGGAGGGGAATGGGGTTGGACCT
>NW_005841890.1:741259-742293 GCF_000455745.1 Alligator sinensis
TGAAGTGGGGGGGGGGGGGGGGGGGGGTCAGGAAGGGGGGGGGGGTGAAGTGGGGACGGACCCAAACAAGGGGGAAGTGGGGTAGGGTTGGTCCCAAAGCGGGGGAGAGGGGTGGAGGAGTGTTGGACCTGAAGCAGGGGTGGGGAGGGAATGGGACGGGGCTAGACACGGGGCTCCATCCCTGTCGGCTCCTCTTCCCCCATCATTCTTGATGGGCAATTTGATAGTAATTACACACTCATTAAAGCAGGGACTTGAAGAGAGGTTGACTATATCTCACCTCTATCTTAAGCCAGTGGTTCCCAACACTTTTAGCCTCCAGGCAGCCCTCAGTAGAGTCAAGGAAACTCAGAAAATGCCAGCTCTTAGTTTTCACTCACTTTTGGACTTCTGAAAAATAATGGAGTAGTTCTGCTGTTGTAAAGAACTCAGAAAGCCCCCAACAGGTCAGAATACTTTTAACACTATGGATTCCTATGTGACATCTCTTGGTTTTCTTGTGAATTATGTTTGTAGATGTAACAGTGCTAATAGTATGTGACATCCAAGGGCACCCTTGAAAGGCTCCCATGGCACCCCAAGTTGCCATAGCACCATGGTCAAGAATCACTGCCTTAAGACCTGAGCTACAGGATCAGTCCCTCTTTCACCGTGTCTAACCTAATTATTTTGTGACTCAAGGCCATATTTCCCTTTATACTTAGCATGTGTTAAATGCACTTAAACTCAAGTGACCAGACTTTCAAACAATAAAACATGCGCACCAACCCTGTGGGAGATCTGACCTACCAACCAGTCCCATGCCACTGATGCACCCCCACATGGCAGAAAGGTTGAGCACCACTGCATTAGACCAAGCTGTCTCTCATGATGATTTCCTCCTGGCTTTTCTCCTAGATGGGCAGGGATGCCTGGGTGTGATGAGATGGATGACAGTAACTGTTCTTTCTGGGACCTGTGTTAAAAGATACATTTAATATATATGTTTAGTAAAATCTTAATGACACAGGCAAGTTTCCATCTTGCAGCAGGAA
>NW_005841890.1:742402-754640 GCF_000455745.1 Alligator sinensis
GCAGGAATAGCAATATGCTATTAAAATGCTTGAACACTTTTTGCTCCTTTTTTTTTGATGGACAGATCTTTCAGGGCTGGCACAGCTGATGATGCATTTTTTGTCCTCACCTCTCTCTCTTCAGGGCACTTTTCCCCCCTTCTCTTTCAAGGGACTTGATTCTCTGTTGATTTATCTCTATTTTAGGGTCCCTTATCTCTCTCTTTCTTTCTACTCCTGCTTTCAGAACTTCTCTTTCTTTCCTTTAGGGGCCTATTTCTCTTTGTTCTGTCTCTCATTTTCTGCGTCTGACACCTCAGCTCCCACCTCTCTGCCAGCCCTAAAATGAACAATGTGATAGATGGAACACTGCTAAAAAAAAAGAAAAAAGAAAAGATCAGTTCTTCCAGTGATTGTAAAGGTGACCTGAAAATATTTTTAACAGAAATGAAGCATGTGCATATGCATGTGCTAAAAATTCTCAATAGCAAAAGGCTCAGGGCACTTAGAATTAACAGAGAGCACAGATAAAACACTATTCTACCCCAGACTGTAATGCCAAGTTGTTCTTGTGGGGGTAGGTGGGTATTCACACTCCTCTGCCAGTAAAAGGCTTTATCCCATGACAATAGGACTGGTTTCTATTGACTCCAATAGGTCTTGTAGCAGTAGTCCAAACCAAATACCTTTATCTTTGTATAAGCAGGTTCCCTCCCCTGCTTTCTTAGTGAAGCAAATCAGCTCTGGTTTCAAGCTGCAAAGCAGGACCAGGAGACCTGGCTCCATAACCTGGGACACCAACATCGAGGGCATGCTGCACCTAGTCCCTCCAGCAGGCCAAATCCCCAGACTCATAAAATATTATGAGTCCAATTAATGAGGCAACGTGACAGAATAGAGAGTCCCTGGACATGCACACCAATTCTCCTTGCAGCCTCTCTGTCTCACACATGCTTCTTTACCTGGCCTTCGAATCACTCTAAAGTAGCTAAATTCCCTTGTTTCTGGGGTATACTGTATGTTAAATGAGAGAAAGTGGCTGAGGACTGCTTCTCAGAGGTGGCGTTTTGCATGGCACTGAGGCAGGATGGACAAGCCCTTGAAACCCAAGCTCAGAGACACTCTTGACACGATACAAGGAGCCTTAGAAGACTTCAGCGCTATAATGACCCTCGAAGGGCATGCCTAGATGTGATGTTTACTGTGGAGTAGACTTATTTGCTCTGCAGTAAATGTCACATGTCTATGCATGTGCCCTTGTTAGGCTTGAGTAAACTAATTAACTCCACAGAAAGACAGTACTTATAAATACTAGTATGAATGTGCTGCGGAGCTTTTTCCTCTACAGCAGCGCACATGTAGACACGGCCCTGGCTGGCTGGGACATAAGAGTGTTTCAGTGCAGGGGCTGCCTGCCAGCTTACCCTGCACTAAAGCACCCCCATGCCCCAGCCAGCCCCTCTGCAGCATGTTGAACTAGGAGGGAGCAGCCCCAGGCTGGTAGGCTGATCCCTCAGGCCCTCTGCCAGCTGGGGCTGCTCCAGCCGAGCACAATGAGCTGTGGTCCCAGGTGCACATTCAATCAGCATGCATGGGAGCAATAAACTCCAGAGCAATAAGTTCTGGAGTTTATTGCTTCACATTAATTACATGTGTAAATGCACCCAAAGATTCCCAGAGCTAGGCTGGCTGAACTCACCGGTTCCTGGTTCCACATCGGGAATCATGCGGGCTTTGGGGGCTTTCAGGGTCCTGGGTGGGAACTGGGGTCCGAGTCCTATGAAGAGCCAGGACTCTCTCACCTTACAGTCTCTAATTTCAAAACAGTCTGCAGGCCCCAGATTTTTTTTTTCCCCCTCATGAAAACCTGTCATTGAAAATTTCTGACCAGCTCCAAAGAAATCACAAACTCATTCACACCTGCTGTCTTGCAGTCACTAACTGGTACAGTAACAAAGTAACCATTTCATAATACAAAGCAATCTGAGAAAACCCCAAAGAGTTAACACATGGAACGTATGAATATTCATGAAGCAATTATGGGGTGGTATGTTGCACATTTTCATTCTGAAATGATTATAAAAAATATTATTAGAGAGTTGTTAATTTTTTTTAATCAGTAATAGCAAGTTGATTTCCTAGGGTGAGATTAAATGTAAACTCCATCTGGCTGCTTCCATTCACAGCTTTGCTCAAGGAAAAGAATTTCTGGTTTTTTAAGAATGGATTTTCCTAGCTATGAATACAGATGGATCCTGCACTGTATCTTATGGTGTACATTTAAGGCGATATATATCCAAAGAAAACCATTAACACAGCTAAACCCCATTGACTATGTTGCTATGGGACTGGGAAACTGCAGAATGGTCCCTCAGGACTGTTAAGATTTTATGTAAAAGGTCACTGAGGGACCATGTCACAGGCCAGGTATTATGTGGTTCTTTTTCCAGCCCTCTCTTTGGAGCTGACTGTCCAAGTAGCTATAGAGGGGGATATGTATGGGCCCAGAAGAAAAGGAACAAGATAGCGGGAATGAGGCTCAGTGAGACAGATGCTGCTCTAAAAGGAGGAGGGTCCTGGGTTTCACCCTTGATCCTTGCTGCCAATGGGGCAGAAACTTCCATGCTCCACTGCTCTATTCATTTTATCTTATAACAATCACATACAAGATGCAGTGTATCAGCTTCAAAAAGAGTAGTGGAGAAGATCTGACCTGTGGTATGGTGAGAACACTATACAGGGAAATCAGGCACAGGTTCAGACCTTGTCTGGGTGAGGGTAGCCAGAGAACCTGGTGATTTTGCTTCCTGGAGATAAGTGCCCAAACCCCTCACCTATTGGAGGTAAAGGTAGGACAGAGCTTCCCCATGACTCATCTTTGGATATGACTATACCAGAACAGTGCATAGCCTACTACGTCTACTTTCAACGTGTATGTGCATGTGTATGTGTCCACACTGCAGTGGTAACTGAATTGCAAACTATATCTAAGTGCCAAAAAGGCCATTTAACCAGCTGTGTAAGTGCCATTTAAGCTCACAAAGTGAAACAGAAAGTCCCCGCTGTGTGTGTTGTTGGTGTTCAGGGGCTATACTCATTATTCTAGTTCAGGAATTAGGTTAGGAAATGCATAGTCATCTGGCTTCCTGCCCTCAAGTCTTCAGTAGATTCCTTCTCCTTTTCCCTCCCTATTTATTTCCAGAAGCCCCATTTTTATCTGTGTTTTTGTGCATGTGTGTTTCACTCTTTTCTGAAAATGAGGGAGAAATGTTGGTTATAGCCCACCAGTACCCTCAGTATTGCTATGGTCATGTGAAACATATTGACAGTGGCAGCCTTAGGGGAGGGCAAACCAAGTGATCACCCAGGGCCCCACATTTTATGGGGCCCAAAAATGTTGCAAGAAATGTCTGACTTGCTTATAGGTCATCAAAATTAAGCCTCTAAGGGGCCCCAAATGACTCTCTTGCCCAAGGCCCCAACAACCCTAAAGTCACCACTGTTATTGAAGAATAGCATGACACGACTAGATCTAAAATTGGGCAGATTTTAAAGGACTGACCAGCAGATGTTTTGGTAACATGTACACCTACCACTGTCCAACAAACATGAGATTGGCAATAGTTACTGTGATTACTAAGATCACTGTTATTGGGTAGGTTTGTCAGGTGTGTAGGAGTAGAAGGGGTCACAAGAGATACATACTGTTCCAATCAAAAAACTATATCAGGACCTAAGTCTTTGGAAGGTTAAAAACTTTCAGCTGACTCCTAGCCTAAGTTGAGTGATGGCCAGTTGATACATATTTGCTTGTGTGCTTGCATTGTCCTTAAGTTAAATAGTTCTTCCATCTTTGTGTTTACCACCTTTGGTTGTGTATACAGCAGCCGTATTGCCTCTCAGCCTTCACTTTGCTGGTCTAAACAAATCTAACTCTTTCAGTTTCTTTTCAAAAGACAGGCTCTCCATTCACTTGATCACCCCAGTAGTCCTTGTATGTACTTAGTGAAGCTTGAATCCATGCCTTTTGAACATGGGTGACTAGAATTATACACCATATTCCAAGTGAAATATCAACGATAGCACAAATACTTCCCTATCTGCACTGTAAATACCTAGGCTTATATATATGAGAAGTACATTTACCTTTTTCTGCAGACACATTCACTGGGGGATCATAGTGATTTTGTGACTAATGCACAACCAAGTCTTTCTCCTCCTTTGCCATTTGCAATTGATGAAGTTTCAGAATTTAGCAGAAATTCTTATTATTATTTTCAAAGTGTATGACCTTGTTACTTTACACTATTAAATTTCATCCCATTTCTATTACCTGAGGCATCTAGGCCACTCAGTTCTTCCTTGTATTATATTCTGTTCCTTCTCCGTACTGACAACGCCTTCCAAAATTGTACCATCAGTGAAATTCATTACACATTTTTTTTTGTCCCAAGGTCACTGATGAAAATGTTAAACAATGTTGCTTGCAAGCCTGCTTTTGCTGAAGAACTCCATTAGTATCCTTCTTTCAGCAATGTATTTTCCCTTTCAACATAGCCTTTTATCATCTCCTGTTTAGCCAGTACTGGACAAGTCTTATAGTAATCTCTATCTCCTCCAAATTAACTAATTATTTCCCATATAGCAGCATATCATATGCTTTGCTGAACTCAGGTAGGTTGTATCTACTACAGTTGCCTCATATAGAAAATCAGTTTATCTGAATCAAGGAAGATATCAGGTAAGTCAGGCGTATCTGACCTTTGTTAAATCCATGATGCGTTTTATCCCATGTTCCATTTGCCTTCATGTTTTTAATCATTCTTTTCATGAAACCATATTCTACCTCATTCTCCATATTAAAAAACTGAAGCAAAGTAGTCTTGATCCTCAACTTAATTTTATCTAATTGCTACATGTGTTGTGATCTGTTGTATGTCATTCCTAGTATTGATATTGGGCCTTGTAGGATCCTGCAGTGATAATCTAGTGCCCACTTTGTGGCACCATTTAGTGCAGGGGTGGGCAAAATGTGGCCTGGGGGCTGGATGCGGCCTGCCAGGCCATTCTATCTGGCCCCCGGGGCCCCTAAAATTTTTAGAAAATTAATATTTATCTGTTCCTGGATGCCTATCATGTGGCCCTCGATGGCTTGACAAAACTCAGTAAGCGGCCCTCCGCTCAAAATAATTGCCCACACTTGATTTAGTGTCTACCATCCCATTTTGATAATGGTATCCTGGAAAGTAGTACACAAATCTCATCTTACAAATCAATCCAATGCTACCATAAAGTGCTTAAATGATAAGCTGCAGAAACCCCTAGGTGAGATAGTACCTTTATTAACAGGGGATATGCAAATTAGCTAATCAGCTCACTCACCCAGCAAATGAAAGTGGTGGAGGAGCTCACTCTTACCAAGCTTAAACCTACGGCCTGGTTCTAACTTGGCAGCAAAAGGATTTCAGAAACACAATAGACTCAGTTTTAGACTGAAAACCACAAGACAATATCAAATCTTGTGCTAAAACACCACCTAGCAGTAAAGTAGTATTGCAAGGGCAGGAGGGTAAAATGGTTATGACGTGCCCCCTAGCGTCCTTTAAATAATTATAGCATAATAAGCCATTACGGGGTAAATCACGTCCAAGTTATTTAATTAATCATTGTAAACTAAGAAAGGAAAATTAAACCAGGAACATTTTTAGTGGGTAAACGCCAATTATGTGGACACATGCCCTATCATTACAACAGGATTAATTAACCAACAACAATGAACAACACCAAATACAAAATTAACCAATGGGGAAGGGTCAGAAACCAAAGGAACACAGGAGAGGAAAAGAGAAAGACAGAGAACAAAGCTCCTTCTCTCAGCCCACACTTTCAGCAGTGTTGTGGTTTGCAGGCACAGGCTTTTTTTTACAAGGACTAAGAGGCTCCCACAGCCACAATAGTGAGTCAGTAAAAGTTAATTTCCTCCTCCAGCCTAGGAATATTCCTCTCACATGGAGGCTTCATTCTTTTAAAAAGGATGGTTACTTTTCCCTCCTAAGGGTGGTGGCGGTCAGCAACTGGTGGTTAGCCAGTCTGGGATTAACTCCATATCCTCTGGGAAGCTTTGCCCATACCCAAAAGGGATACACTCAGCTAAACACTTTCATCCAGACTCTAGGCTCATATGAATGACATGGATTACACACTAACCTATACCCTCAGTAGCACATCAACAGTTACACACCAATCACACCCCCCAACCATTACCTACTCACACATTTGGGCACCGAATGTGGCTGATGTGATTGCAGAGCCACTGGTCATCATCTCTGAAAACTCATTGTGATCAAGAGATGTCCCAGATGATTGGAAAAGGGCAAACATAGTGCCTATATTTAAGAAAGGGAAAAAAGAGGATACAGGGTGGATCCCTGGAAAAATCATGTAACCTATCCTGAAGGAATAATTTCTAAGCACTTGGATGAAAAAAAGTTTATCAGGAACAGTAAGCGTAGATTCACCAAGGGCAGGTCATGTCTGACCAACCTGATTGCCTTCTATGATGAGGTGACTGGCTCTGTGGATGTGGGGAGACCAGTGGATGTATCGTACCTTGATTTTAGCAAGGCTTTTGATACTGTCTCCCACAACATTTTCACAGGCAAGCTAAAGAAGTATGGGCTGGATGAGGATGAATGGACTGTAAGGTGGATAGAAAACTGGCTGGAGCATCAGCCTCAGAGAGTAGTAATCAGTGGCTCAATGTCTACTTGGCAGTCGGTATCAAGTGGAGTACCCCAGGGGTCAGTCTTGAGGCCGATTTTGTTCAAAATCCTCATCAATGACCTGATGATGGCATAGAGTGCACCCTCAGCAAGTCTGCAAATGACACCAAACTGGGTGGGGGAATAGTACATACGCTGGAGGGTAGGGCTAGGATTCAGAGTGCCTTAGACAAATTGGAGGATTGGGCCAAAAGGAATCTCATGAGGTTCAACAAGGAAAAGTACAAAGTCCTGCACTTAGGACAGAGCAATCCCATGCACTGGTACAGGCTGGGAACTGACTGCCTGGGCAGTAGCTCTGGGGGTTACAGTGAACAATAAGCTGAATATGAGCCAGCAGTGTGCCCTTGTTGCCAAGAAGGCTAACAGCATATTGAGCTGCATTGGGAGGTGTGTTGCCAGCTGGTCAAGGGAAGTGATTATTCCCTTCTATTTAGCACTGGTGAGGCTACATCTGGAGTACTCTGTTCAATTATGGGCACCCCACTACAGAAAGGACGTGGACAAATTGGAGAGAGTCCAGCAGAGGGCAACAAAAATGGTGAGAGGTTTAGGGGACATGACTTATGAGGAAAGACTGATGTAACTGAGCTTATTTAGTCTGGAAAAGAGGAGACAGAGGAGACTTAATAGCAGCCTTCAACTACCTGAAGCGGGGTTCAAAAGAGGATGGAGTTGGACTGTTCTCAGTGGTGGCAGACAGAAGAACAAGGAGGAATGAAAGGTTTCAAGTTGCAGCAAGGGAAGGTTAGGTTAGATATCAGTAAAACACTGGAACAGGTTACCCAGAGAGGTGGTGGAATCTCCATCCTTGGAGGCTTTCAAAACCCGGCTAGACAAAGCCTTGGTTGGGATGATCTAGTTGGGGATGGTCCTGCTCTATGCAGGGGTTTGGACTAGATGACCTCCCGAGGTCTCTTCCAACCATAACTTTCTATGATTCTATGAACCTTAGGCTCAGGCTATTTTATAGTCCCTTAATCACACCTTTTTTTGCTAGCAATCATACTCTTAAGGCTTATGCTAATCATTCCTTCAACCAACAGGTACATTTGTTAATTATTCCCTTGATATATATGTGTACATTTTTCAAGCTCCATCCAATCATGTTGAAGGTGAATCTCATGTCTCCCACAGTTTTGGCACCAGAAATTGTTTGGCACTTGTGCGCCAACTCGGCATGCTCAAAACTCTTAAATAGGATATGGTTCAAAAGTTCAGACCTCAAACCTACTGGTTCTGAACACTACAGAGCATGTGCAACTTTAACTTTAACATAAGTAACACAACCAAGGCTGGGCGCACTGCCATTCAGGGTAACACCTTAGCTCAGGATGAACAAATAACACATCGGGGACATGATATCACTGGCTGGCGGGTTCAGGCTATATCTAACTCTTGTCCTTTTCATGGATTAATGTCTGCCATCTAAATGAAGCATTCCATTTTCCATGGATGTCCTAACCATAGCTCAAATTGCATACAGGTGATCAAACAGTTAACTCAACAGTGTGGAACTAAAAATCAAAGGGCCTTCTTGCACCTTATGCTGTCAGCTGAACAAATGTTAATCAGCTTAGTATTGTTCGACTTAGTGGAGTCATCACACCTTAAAGTGAAAACTTGCCTCTCCTTCACCTGAACAGCTGTGACACTTGCCACCAGAGGCTTGGTGAGGGGCTACAGGACTAGGGGCAGAAATGGCTCACTGCTCTGTCCATTAAGAGAGTAGACCTACCACCGTGTCAGTCGCACTGAGACCAAAAAGACCTGGGGAAGCAGATTCCTTGGGGCTCTCTTGTCTCGTTAACTTCACCCCCTGTGCTGCCTCCAAAGGGCCCAATGAGTTTTTAAAAACACCGCTTCAATTTAGAACCCTTTAACCCCCATGTCATGCTCACACCCGAACTTACCTGCCTCTCCAGTTGCATGGTGGGGAGGGCAAGCTGCCGGTGGGCAGAGCAGTCCCTGGGCTACAGGAGGGGTGGGCGGTGTGGTGCTTCTCTCTATGACAGCAGTGGCCCCCACCCAGGTTGCTCAGGTATCCAGCTCAGGTGGTCCCTGGGGGCACTGCCACCAAGGAGGGAAGCACTAGGCCTCTGCACAGCTCAGGCAGGCAGGCAGGCTCTAGGGAAAAAAAAAAAAGATCTTGGGCAGAGTCTGCCTTCCCGGGCTGCTGCCAGGCTGCCTGCATGGGATTCCTGCAGAGCCCCTGAGCTGCACAGAGCCCAGTGTTTCACTCCGTGGCTATAGGGCAGCAAACTACAACTACTCAAAGGAGTTTTAGTTTGCTGCACCCCAAGTCATTTAAGGCACATTATGCCGCCGAATTTGCTACAGTGGCTGGAATTACTGCACAATATGCTGCCAACGCATGCAAACACCAACAGCATTAAAGCGGTGCAAAAACATTTAAACCGCTTTAAAGTGCTGTACACACATGCCCCTTGTTTAATCTACATATGGTCTATGAAGCTAATGGGAGTGATGCTGGTATTGGCCCTCATGGGTTCTAGGTACAAATCTGGTACCTATTCAATATCTGATGTTGGCCAAAGCATTTGGCCACCTGATGACTTGGTGTTCTCAGATATGAAATGGGTGTAATAGCTATTTTATAATCATCCTTGGTGAGAAAAGCTGCTATATAGATTCAGTGGATTATTTATTGCCCAGGAATACACTGTGCTTACATTCCACTGTTTTAATATGCCATATCACTTTCTCATTTCTTATTCTGCAGGCGATGGTGAACTTTGCTCTGTTGTAGATGTCAAGGTAGATAGATAGCAGTACTTAATAGATTAATTTTGTGGATGGCATAGTAAAAGTCTAATAATAAACCTCACTATTTTTCTTTCACAGTTATTGGCAAGTCACTAACCACCACTCTATAATAATTCTCATGTCAAGTCCTTGGAGGAAAGATCCTGGATGCCAACATCAGAGTACTTTGTACTGTCAAGTAAGGTACTGCATAACTTGTAGTACTTGTGGAACTTGTGAAAATAAAATTAGTCTTCTCTGGGGCTGTTGCCTTCAATGGATTGCCCACGTGTTGGCGAGAAGAGAATGCAGACTGCGTTTGCTTATTTCAGTGACATTTTATAGCTAGGAGGGGCTGAATACACAGGGCCAAGTCCTGTTACAGTTTCCCAAAGAAACATACTGGCTAAATAGGTTTCTCATTTGAGGTGACCCTGATCGATGGAGTCAAAAGCCATTCTAGGTTTTGCAGTATTGCTGGTCAGTGGCTGGGGAGAGCACAGCCTGACAGGTTTGTCCCTAGAATGATTGGCAATTAACTTAAATGAGTCTCTATTAACAGACATGCACAACATTTGGGATGGTGGGGTGAGGGAATAGTGGGAGTTAGCACATTGTATCTTATATACTTCGCTAGTACCTAAAATGGGACAATGGACCGGTACATTTGTAGGATCCCAGAACAAAAGGCTTCCTCCAGGGGGAACTCCAACATTTCTATTCCAACTAAGGAAAAAAACTGTCAGTATCTTCAAAAGCATAATTAAGTCAAGTAAAAGCTCTCATGCCCCCTGGTTAAACTGAACAGCAGTATACTAGTCCAGTCACAGAGTATAAAGACAGAGGGGGGTTACCTTACAGTCTTTGTACTTTGTAGCTGTATTTGCCAACCTCACATGGGCCCTGTAAAGCTTGCTTAATTAGTACCTGTAAAGTAGCCTGAGAGCCTCATATAGACATTTCTTTATAAGCAAAAAAACAGAGAGAAATTTAAAAACATGCCCCCAAAGTATAGGTAATTTAGCCATGAACTATTTTCAATGTTTATTTATATTAATTCATAAAATTTGAGGGTCTTACTTATTTACATATTTTCCCAACAATTGTTGAGAGAGACATGTAACACCTTACATGAATAGAAGAGATGAAGTTGCCAGATATGAGATGCTGAATAAATCCTTTCCTTGCCTAAAACTTCCTGTATGTTTTAGAGCTGCCTCAGTTCCCCACCCTTTATAATGGGAAGAAAATGGATGTCTTTCTCCTCATCCTTTTTTCCAGCCTGTAAGTTTTTTGGGGTAGAGACTGGCCATTTTTATATATATATATAAATATAGCAGCTTGCAGGATGGGGCCTTGATCTGAATTGGGAATACTCATAGTTAGTGCCACACAAATCATAATAATGAATGTCAATCCTGGCTTGTCTCAACTACTGAAATAGAGGAATCAGTTTCAGGAAATACTAGAAGAACCAGACTTTCACGAGTAATTCAGCACAAAATTAGCACAAAGACAGTAATTAGTTAAGATTAAGGCTTGGTGATCGTTTTGCCAAAAAACTTGGTTTGAAAATGTATATAGACAGACTGGTAAAGGTCAGTAGCTAACTGTGATTCAGAGGCATTTATGTGAGGATGCTAGGGATTCTTGAATCTCTGCTTTGAGAGCAGGGGAAAGAACAAACAGTAATTTTAGCGACTTATGAAGGAGATGAACTACATCTTCCAAAGCACCGCAGAATCACTTCCCTGCATTTGTGTCTGTGGCTTATATCACTTAAATGACCTAAACTCTATTTTGCAGCATCCTTTATGTTTCCTTCTATCTCATAAACTTCCAGGGAAATGGAAGCAGCTGGTATTTTCAATTCGGAGAACTGCAGTTAAGTGCTTATTCTGGGATCAGACTGCAAATCAGTCATATGTTCCGCTGGTATGTTTCTGTAGGTTGAAGTTTTAACTTGTTCTCCTTGCATAAAAGTTCTGGACACTCATCCATCCTGGTAGCTCTTAAAAAAAAAAAGCCAAACTTTAAAAGCTCACATGAAAAATTCACCCCAAACAGCAGACAGCGGTGGTGCTCATAGCACTCTGTGCCATGTAAATACCTGGTCAATGGAGGTGGGGGGCAGATGAATTTGCCCAGAGAAGGAGAGGCTGTGTTACAAATATGGGCACTCGTGTGGTTGTTTAATGATACTCATATTCATATTTTCCTCATCAAAACAAAGTAGTCATCAAAATATCTCATTGATCTATGAAATGTATTATATTCACAACTCAGTGGTAGGAAAGGAAGTGTCATTACCTTTCTATAAAACATTGGGTAGTTACCAGGCTCAATAATTTGCCAAGAAATGCATAGGAAATGAATGTGTCTTATCCTAATCCCAAAGAGATTTCTGTGAAACTCTTTGAGTGAAATGCTATTGTGTATGAAGCCAGCTAAGGTTTTTGGTAGTAACTTCAGTTAAAACAAAACCATTTTGGATCAGGGAGAAACATTTTTTCTTTGCTCACGCCAACTAAATGAGTAAACCTGTAATATTTTCTTCGACTGAAAATAAAAGGATTTGCTTATTACAGTATAACCTCATAAATCTGGATATCAAAAATCCAGAATTATTGAAAATCTGGGGCACTTTTTAAAACTATACTCCAACTTGGGAGTAGTGGCAGCCAGTCCCAGAGCAGCGGAGGGGCAAGCTT
>NW_005841890.1:754746-760132 GCF_000455745.1 Alligator sinensis
CCGGGACTGGCCACCGCTACCCGCTCCCCTCCTGCCGCTCTGAGACCAGACAGCGCTACCCCACGCCCCGCCACCGCTCCAGGACTGGCCACTGCTACCCCCTCCCCTCCTGCAGCTCCGGGACCAGACACCGCTACCCCCCTCCCCGCCACCGCTCCGGGACCGGGCACCACTCCAGTTTCAAAAACCCAAATTTTCACATTTCCGGCAGGTGCATGGTCCCGAGCATGCCAGATTCATGATGTTATACTGTATTTGTATTGTTTAACTCTTTTTAGACCTGACACTCCCTTTTAAGATTTAAGAAAACTTTAAAGGAGACAAGAAATCCATTTTGAACTGAAAAGTTAAATGTTATTTAAAAATTGTGAAAATCAAATCTTGTAACATATTTGGGTCTTCCCCCTCTTGTTTATGGCCAAACTTCCCATGTTTTGGAAAAGGTCTTATCCTTTTAAAATAATATTCTATTCCTGATTCTTGACATATGGCAAGGAAATAAACCTTCCCTATCCCATTCAGTAGGCAAGCTGGCCACTTAATTGATCATCTGCATTTTCAGAACTGCTGCAACTCAGGCACATAGGAGATATTCTGCTGTACTATTTTAAACTATACTAAACAGGTTTGACTTTAAAAGAGGGATTAGATGGTAAGGGGACTGTAGTGGTCATAGCAAAGGCATCCTGGGGGTGTACTTTAAACATGTCTACTGTTGTTGCTGTTAGTTAAGTGTTGTCACATGAAAGGAGAAAGATGAGTTTTGAATTGATAGGGATAAGATCAGGAAAAACATCATTGCCTGCTGGCTTCAGATTGAGGAGGGGAATTTAAATATTCTGCCACAGATACCCATCTGTGCAAGGCTCTGGTATCCAGCATGTTACTGTGCTCTCTTTTCAAGTAAAAATATAGGGTTTTTTTGTTTGGTTTGGTTTGGTTTTCCCCCTAGATACTGTCCTTGCAATTTCTGCACTGAATCAAGGTTAGGTCAGGTCCGAGTCTTCCCTTCTCATATGTCATCCCCGGTGTTAAGATCATGCACGTCTAAAGATGCCCTCAAAGACTGGTGCGCAACCCCAGTGACCTCAGACATTGTATTGAACTCTGTGGGAAACAAATGGGATCAGACAGGTGTCATTGAGAAAGGAACAGCTGACCATCAACAGGCAGCACTGAAATAAATGTATTCACGGGGTTTTTTCCACTGAAGGTGAGGAGACCGTTCCATGAACAAGTGCCTCTGTGTTAAAAAGAAATTCAAAAGAAAATCCTGTGTGATAATTAAAGGGGGAAAAAGATTACAAAAATAGTCCCCACCTCTCTCCCTGATTGGTTCATCACCCAAACACAGCTGATAATTTAAAGGCAAACCAAATGTAACTGAAGACATAATTCAGCCCTCAGAATCCTTTTTGGCAATGATTTATATGACAAAATTCAACTCTGATCCCTGCAGTCATATGGCTGGCAGTGAGTGGGGGAAAAAAAAATATTTCTGTAGATAGAGCAAATTAAGTATGTAAACCATTCAAAAAATACATGTGGACCCCCATCTCCCAATTCTAGAGAGTTATAGTGCAGAGAGCAGGACCTAATCTTAGCTATGAACTACATTTCAGATACCTCGGGTGCAACAATCAAATTTAACCTGGTGGCAGTTCACTCTTTCTCATTACAAGCCCTGCTGGTTAAACATCAGAGATTATGCGATCATAACCAGAAGGAACTGCTTCTATCAAGGGAAAAGAAACCATGCGGGGCTTCTAGGTTGAAAAGCAAGTCAAAAGAAAGACTTGGTTTAAATGATATCAACCCCTCCACCCCAACCAGCACCATCATCATCAAGCGAGAGACAAAAATAAAACCGTTTTGAGGAAATCTGAGATGCCTGAGGCAGAAGTTGGCCAAATCATGGACCCCCTGACAGTTTTCTCAACATCTATATGCAATGTAAGTCCATCACACTGGATGCTACAGTTTTTCTCCTAGCTCTTGGGGCCATTGATTTTACTTCCTCTTTTTCTTCCAGTAAAATGTATGCCCTACATATATTTCATCAACTCCCAAAGAGATGTAAACTATATAATACACTGTACAACAGTTGAAGGAAAATATCTAGGCATTGATCTGCCTGATCTCAGCAGCTTTTTAACCCACATAACAACATGTTTTCCCTTCGCCATCATAGATTACGCTTCATTAGGAGTCATATTCGCCACTTATTCCTGCAGAGCACCTTCAAGCTGCTATGAAGCATCTGTCATGACATTTATATACTCACCTTTAGTATTATAATGCAAGGGTTTCATATTCAGAATCTCCTCTGTCATTTCCATTTTGCATGTAGGCACCGTAACAAAAAAATCAGAGACAGAGCGGTGTCACAGATATGACGGCATTCATCAAGGGGCTTGCTAATAAATTTGGTTGCACTCTGACTGTTCAGTAAAGTTTTATTTTAATGTCTCCATCACTCTTCACCCTAGCCGAGTCAGAGAATTGCATTTCATTCAGTTTCTTTTCCATTTCTCTGACTTTCCCAGGGAAAAAAATAATAATAATAATAAAAACTGGGGAAGGCAATCAAGATTTAGCCCTTTATCGTTTTGCCTTTATCATTTGCCATCTATAAAAGGTTTCATTATTTTGACAGTTTCATATTCACCCATATAGGAAGCAATCGTAACTTGCTTACTCAGATTGGTAACCTTGAAAAATTACTTTGCTTAAACAATCTTTCCTCTTGCAGGTTGCTGAGCATTAGGCCTCTGCTGCCAACAGCCACATGGATTTATAGTTTTGTTGGCACAACGTGTATTCTTAGTTTTGATTTTATACACTCAAGAATAATTGCATTACAATGAAAGTAAAACAGTTCAGTCCTTCTCTGTCTCCTATGCACACCCACGTGTAGAGACTCTCACCCACATATAGGATCATGCATGCACAGAGAGACACCTTCCTGAAGGGAAAACATATGAATGTTGAGATGCTAAATTTAGGATTGTATAGGCTTAGTACAGTGCTGTCAGTGCTGAAAATGTGTCAGAGGGGCTGACTGAAAGGTTTGTTTTTAAAGCCTTGATGCATCTTGGGCACATTGGGAAACATGTGCCTGTCTGGCCAAACTCTGAGATGCCAAACTGTTTTCCTATTCTGCATTGGAATGAAAGGTTTTTTGGGTTTTTTTGTCCCCCCACCAAAAGAAAAAGCAGATTGAGAATATCAATCTCAGAAGAGCCAAAAAACAGCACATAGGAGAAGTAGGAGACAAGGGTTCAACTTCTGATTGGTGGTATTCAGACTGAGGACTTGATCCTTGATCTTCCACATCCTCAAGCCACACGTTGGGATGTATGTTGAATTGAATCTCTCCTATTGGCATTGTCCCACTTTATACAGATAAATCATTATTCCCTAGGACAAAGGAAAAAAAAAAGTGTGTAGAACAGCGATAACAATACTCTTTTGAACATAAAAGATGCATAGTCAAGTCCCCAGTCTTAATCCAGCTGAGGAGGGACTTTACTCTAGGTTTCCCACATTGCAGATGTGTTCCTTGACCATCTCCTATTTAGGAGAGGACTTCTTTCTAGTTTTGACCCAACTTCCCATTCCGGACCAGAGAAAAAAATGCTGAATGAAACTTTCTCCAAAACTTGTACCTTGAAAAAAAGAAGTTTGGGATTCAAGGAATCAGCATTTTGCTGCAAGAAAATGTTTTGTTGAGAAATTCCTGTCCACATTTTTTTTTAGAGTAACAAGGAATCCAGGCAACTGCAGAACAGAAACAGAAGTGCAAGCTTTCATTGCCATTTTCTAGCAGGGATATCATCCATCATGTCATTGAGTGCTGCAAATAACCAAAGAATAGAAATTAAAGATGAAAGAGGCCTATTATTTATTTATTTGGATTTTTTTTTCAAGCTATAATAAAATAGAATCCAACTAATACTCTCCTTGTGCCCTTGACAGTCTCTGAAAGAAATAGCATTTAGTAAACATGCAGGCCCATCAATTCCACCGGATCAAATAAAATCACTTGGTAACAACATAAATATAATATAGATCAATCTACTCCTTCCCCTACACCTCCCCCCCAATCCAGCTTGCCTTTTCTGTCCCAAATGAAACATGTACTCACACAATCCCTCTGATGAGATAACATCCCTTCTCAGTCCCACTACATCACATACTATCTTGGAATGCAGCAATGCAGAGTAAGACTTAGGACAGTCACTTCAGTATGAGCTCTCAATACACTACGGTGACCAAAATGGGTAAGTCTGACTCCTGGATATATAAAAAGGGGAATATCGAACAGAAGGAAGATGTTTGGACTCCGGGCTGTTAAGAACATGGCTAAAAGACTATGTCCACTGCCATCTTCAAGAAGGGTGTGTGATATTACAAACATAAGGAATGTCATATTTGGTCAGGTCTCAGGAACATCTAGCTCAGTGTCCTGCTCTCACAGTGGTGCTTTCAGGGACTGAATAATAAATCTTGTCATATAGATCACAAAGAGTTCAGTCTCTTCAAAAGGTGACCTGATCACTGTGCATGGGTAGCTGTACAGGGCAGAACCATCTGATAGTTTAACAGGGTTCCAGGCATACCTTAATCTAGCCCAAGGGTAAAAATGATCTATGGCAGGAGGATACAGGAAGTCAGACAAAATGAGCATTGTTGTCCCTTCTTGCCTTGGAAATTGACTTTGTGGACACGTCTGCGGTGCCACATACTGCATGTTCAGATACTCTCCACACTTCAAGGTAGCAGTGCGGGTTTGTTTGGATTTTCTTGACCCCTGGATATTCAAGGGTCAAAAAAAAATGTAAAAAAAAATGGAGCAGCGCACATGGGGGGCCTTGGGACTCAGAGCGGGGGGGCAGCAAAGGCACCTGTCGCAGGGCTCAAGAGCCTATATACTAATGCTAGGAGCGTGGGGAACAAGCAGGATGAACTAGCACTCCTGCTTGCACAAAACACCTATGACTTAGTAGGGCTAACGGAAACCTGGTGGGATTCATCCCACGACTGGGAGGTACATATTGAGGGTTATAGATTGTACAGAAAGGACAGGGTGGGGAAGAAAGGGGAGGGGTTGCGCTCTATGTCAATAAGCAATATACATCAACCCTCATCAAGACGGAATCCAAGGATGAGGAAGTAGAAGGATTGTGGGTTAGGCTACATGCGGGGCAAGGAGAAAGGGATTTGGTGGTAGGGGTCTGCTACAGACCCTCACATCAAGGGGAAGAAATAGATGCGGGGCTCCTGAGGCAGCTCTCGGAGACCATAAAAGCTAAAGAGGTGGTAGTCATGGGGGACCTAAACTACCCGGACATCTGCTGGGAGACACAGACAGCAAAGTCCCACC
>NW_005841890.1:762316-767946 GCF_000455745.1 Alligator sinensis
CCCAGTACTCTTTCCTGCCTATGCAGGGGGTCGGACTCGATGATCTATTGAGGTCCCTTCCGACCCTAACATCTATGAATCTATGAATCTATGAACATGGGGGCAGCATGTGCTGCTCAAAACCAGAGCTGGGGCATCCGGAGTCACACTCTGGCTGCTGGCTGTCATAACCCAATGATTTTTAGTGCCTCGGCACATTGGAATTTTTTCCACCACATGGAGCTTTCTTTGCACGGTGGATTTCTCAGCTGCAGAGAGAAATCCCCGGTGCAAAAGAGTTCCCGCCATTTGTATTCAAATTAGTGTCCCACTATTGGTCAGTTCTAAATTATTCCTACGTGGCGGCTGGCAATTGGCTCACTAGCCATATAAAAGGTTAGAGCAGTTTCCGCCCAAGTTGGAGGACTCTGCAAGCATCTCATGGAGAACTCTGAGCGCGCCAGGGTGGGTGACTACCACCTCTGGGGGGAGCAAGTTCCAAATCCTGGGCACTCGACTTGTAAAGAAATTTTTCCTTATGTCTAGCCTGAAGCGATCCTCAGACAGTTTGTGCTCATGAGTCTGCAGTGTGACGAAGCCATCAGAAAAGCCAATGGCACTTTATCGTGCATCAGCAGACGCATGATGAATAGGTCCAAGTAGCTGATACTTCCCCTCTATCAGGCGCTGGTCAGACCACAGTTGGAGTACTGCGTGCAATTCTGGGCGCCGCAATTCAAAAGAGATGCAGATTGAACCCCACAAACCATTTTACCCACAAGGATATTAAAATTGAACCTCTCTTTATCTTGCTGTTTGAAGTGCTTTGAAATATACTTTGAAACACAAATATAACATCAGAGAGCAATGTTACAAGCACCAATTAGTAATGATTATTTTTTAGACATTTACACTGTGGTAGTCCCTAAAAGAAACAGCCTAGTTTGGCTCCCGTGCACTAGATGCTGCACAAACATCCAGTACCAGGATAGACCTGGCCCAGAAGAACGTTATGACCTCTTATGGTGCTTCTCAAATGATAAGGAAAAAAACAATCAGCAACAGTTGTATGACACTGTTTGTAAAGGAAAGTTTAAAATAATTTAATATAGAAATGCGTCCAAAGTTAAAATAAAGTAAAAATGCAGGATATACAGCATAGAGACTAGACTGCTTCAAATTTCCATTTGATTTAAAAGACACAGTTCAGTTACAGTTTATTTGAAAAGCAAACGTTCTCAAAGCAACTACTTATCAGTGTTTTGTGTACTCTTGCTGGTTATCACGTCACTGGGTGGGAGGTGGGGAACAGTACCTTTCATTTTGCTGCCGTACATTTTTGTTTTCAATAATAGATGGTCCACGACTTCAGTTCCATTTAGGCATGAAAACAACATAACAATTAACTTCATGAAGTAATCTAATTGACTCAAGAGTTTTATTATTCATAATATACTCTACCTTTGAGATGGCAATTAAAAAAAAACCCATAAAAGTCTGTTAACCTTCTATGGTGCCTCCACTTGAATATATCTATACTAAAGTATTTATATCTCTTTGTATTTGTATTATTATCCAAGGGTGAGGAGCTATATAATGTTCTTGACTGGCAATATATTACAGAATAATAATACAAAGCTACTTTACTGAATGTATCTGGAGGGAAAACTTGTTTGGGCCTTGTTGAACTTTACTCTGTAATCTGTAAGCTGAACAAATGTTAATCAGCTTCGTGTTCATTGCCTCAGTGAAGCAGTCACACCTCTAATGAGGCTGTGACTGTCCCTCACCTGCACAGCTGTAACTTGACACTAGAGATGTGGTCATGTGTAGACAAAATGAGGGGCATGTGTGCATGACACTTTAAAGCGGGCTAAATGCTTTTTACACTGCTTTAATGGCGTCAGTCTTTGCATGCCTCAGCAGTGTATTGAGCATTAATTACAGCCACTGTAGGAAATTCAGTGGCATAATGAGCCTTAAGTGACTTGGGGTGCAGCAAAATAAAAGTCCTCTGAGGAGTTTTAGTTTGCTGTGTCTACAGCCACAAAGTGAAGCACCAGTCTCTGTGCAGCTCAGGGGCTCTGCAGGAAGCCCTACAGGCAGCCTGGCAGCAGCCCAGGAAGGCAGGCTCCACCCAAGAAAAGCGACGGGCCTGATCTTTTTTTCCCCTGACCTGGAGCCTGCCTGCTTGCTTGAGCTGCATGGTGGTCCAGTTCTTTCCTTTGTGGCTGCTGTGCCCCCAGGGACCACCCAAGCGAGGTGCTTCCGGGGGCGGGGATACCGCTGCCATGGAGTGAAGTACCACCTCCCCCCACCCTGTAGCCCAGGGACCACTCCGGCCACCAGCAGCTTGCCCTCCCTTCCCCACTGTCAGAGAGGCAGGTAAGTCAACAGGGTGTATGCACAACACAGGGTTTAAAGGGCCCTAAATTGAAGTGGGGTTTTCAAAAACCCATGGTTTCAATTTAGGGCCCCCATTTCGTCTACACATGCCCTTGGTGAGTGGGGGCAGGACTAGGAGCTTATGAAATGTTTCTTCCTGCAAATGTAGTCAGTGCTGTCAGCCACAATGTCTTCACATTTTGTGTGTTTCATAGTTTCATAGTTGTTAGGGGCTGGAAGGGACCGCCCAGATCACTGGGTCCAGCCTCCCTGTACTTGGGTAGGAAAGACTGCTGGGGTTAGATGGCCAGCAAGATGGGCATGAAGATGTTTTTTGAAGATTGCCAGGGTGTGTGACTACCACCTCTGGGGGAAGCAAGTTCCAAGTCCTGGGCACTCGACTTGTAAAGAAATTTTTCCTTATGTCTAGCCTGAAGCGATCCTCAGACAGTTTGTGCCCATTATTTCTTGTCCTCCCCTGAGGGCCCTTGTTGAACAGATGCTCCCCAGGCCCTGATGTATGCCCCAATATATTTATAGGCTGCCAGCAAGACTCCTCTTAGTCTTCTCTTCTCCAGGCTAAATAGACCCAAGTCTTTCAGCCTCTCCTCATATGACCTGGTCTCTATGCTTTTAATCATGCATGTAGCCCTCCTTTAGACTCTCTCGAGCCTCTCCACATCCTTCCTGAAGTGCGCCACCCAGAACTGGATGCAGTATTCCAGCTGAGGTCTCACCAATGCTGAGTAGAGAGGAAGGATGACATCCTTAGCCTTGCTTGAGATGCCTCAGTAGATGCATGCCAATGTTTGATTAGCTCTGCCAGCTACGGCATCGTATTAGTGACTCATGTTCTTTTCTTTATGAGTCTGTTGTATTATTGACATTGGCTGCAATGCCAATAAATACACTAGGGGCAGGATTGGCTCACTGTTCCCACCAGGCAGCGGGGTAACGAGTCACCGTGCCTCGCCCCATTGTGCTTCACTGTCTGCACTCATCCTGGCTCAGGAAGGGCCACTGTATGCTGGGATGCTGGAGGACTTGCACTTGGGCAGAATAGCTGTAGGGAATGGCCACACCTTAATGGAACAAGAGCAAAATTAGGCAGATTAGATATAATCGTGTCCTAGAGTGGCATGACTTTAAGTCAAATAATGAGTGCTTTAAGACACTTAAAGGTGTTAATGTATGGCCAATCCAGATGTTAAAAGATCCAGAAAGGGCCTAACTTTAATGTATAACAAGGTCCCTAGATCTCTTCTACTTCTATCCTTTCCATGGTGTTTAGCATATACAAACACTTTCTAGGTGAATGAAGGAAGGAAATCAGAAACTCACCTGAGCACTAAACTGTGAACATCATCTCATCACTTCTTTTTAATTGAGTGAATGGATGCAAAGCTGACTGAAGGGCTTCTGGGAGAGCAGATTGGGAATTTCCATTCCAATTAATTTCTGACAAAGAAGTCCCTCTCTTGAAAATTTTGAAATTTCTGCTAGATGGAGCTTCCTCTGAGCAGATGGGGAAATCTGCATTTATGTTTAGGTTTATTTAGAGAACTTTAAGGATAAGGATGAAGGTATTGAATAAATCAAGGTACCTAATGGTACCTGTGGTACCTTGTTACACTTTGAAGTGGGGGTAGGGGTTCTGGATCTTTTGTTTTTTTGGCCTTCTAAATTTAACATAGATCCCATTTAGTCACTTAAAGAGCTTTTCCGGATCACACCCTTAACTTCTTTCAATCTCAGTCTTGCACATGTAAAATCATCAGCCCATTTTCCACATTTTTTTTCTCCCTTGCCTATTTGGACTCTAAACTCTGTATTGGCTTGGACTTTTTCTTCCTAAATGTTTATAAAACACCAAGCATATAGGGTATAGCCCTCAATTTGGGTCTGGAGATGTGTGTATTCTTATAAAGAAGACAGGAAGCTTTTGTAGATAGCATCGGACATTGAATCTGTGTCCACTCTCATTTTCTTTAAAATATTTTTTTAAGGCTCAAATCTTGTATTTAAATCTTCTCTGAAGGCTTTGAAGCCAGGTCAAAAAGTTATATGAGATGATATCCAAAACCACATGGATTAGCCTCAGATTAAAGACGAAGCTGTAGTCCAATAACTATTAGAACACCTCAGAAGGAAAAGCAATATGTTAAAAAAAGGCTTTTGAATTTTGGTCACATAGAGTAGCAGCAGAAAGCATCAAGATAGTAGATGTATGCATAAAATGTATTATTAATGTCTAGTTCAGAAAAAGTCACTCCAAACATGCTTGGAAGTCTGGAAGGGTGACTCTCTTCAAAAGAGAATGGAGAAATGTTGGAGCCAGAGGCATCTAAAGGCTTTGCTTACCGCTGTTTGTGATAAACTTTACTTTCTTATGCTCCTTGTGAGAAACATTTTCAGGGAAGATAATTATAGCAGAGTGATTTAATTTGCATGGGGATCAATTGCTCCCTTGATATGAACCCAGAGTAAAAAGCAGAGCTCAGGAATGAGGCTGCACGGTATAGCCAAGATCATCCCCACATTTTCCCTGCTGCTCCAAAGAGAAGGGAAATGGAGCTGAGTGTCTGCTCAGAACAGCGTGCATTTTGTCACACACCAGTTTAGCAGCCCCAGTCAGTGTATAAGATAGGCAAAGGCAAGGCTTCATTCATTCTCCTCCCCTCCCTCCTTCCAGCATGAACAGGGGTGCATAACAACCCCACAGAGCCCCCTCCCTTTTCTACTGTCCTGCCCAGACCACCATGCTAACCTTCAATTTACCCTGCACATCTGAGCACTTTGAAGCAGGGACCATATCTTTTATACATCTGTTAAGCACCAGGGACATTTATGGTGCTATGTAAATAATAGGTAGTAAAAACAATAAAATAGGCTGCTCAGAAGAAATGGCCCTTGCTTGAGTTTTGCCTGGAATTGTACACAATGAAAAATAAAAACGACCAACAAATGTATCAAGGCTTTCCGCTGCAGAATAGCCTGGTATATTGTAACAGCTTTTTAATGGGGACAAAAGAGTTGAGATAGGCCCAGATTCCCAGCTCTGCTCTGTAGCGTGAAGTGCATTAATAAACACAGAGAGGACAGAACTAATATATTTAACCACTTCACCAGTATTTGGATCCTTCTTTCCTATCAAAATCACATTTCTTCCCATTGCTTTGAAATTATTGACCCTATTCCAACTCCTCAGACCTCTTTCTTAACTGATCTTTCTTTGGTTTTCCCGTTTGAACCATGTATTAACCCCC
>NW_005841890.1:767977-772518 GCF_000455745.1 Alligator sinensis
CCCGCCCCAACCCCCAAACCCAAAACAAGCCTCACCAGAATGGTTGGGTTTTTTTTTCACCTGCTCTGGTGAAAAAAACACCACAATCAGATGTTTCCAAAACCTGCCTCTTCTCTGAGAGGTGCAGTACTTAGCTGCCACTGGTCTCAAATGAACACAACCAGGTTCAGGGCGATCTTATTTGTCAGTGAAGACATACATCTCTCCTGTTCTTTCAAAAGGTAGTCTAGTGTGCTTGTCATGGGAAGCCTTAAGACGAGGATCTTATTCTGTCTGGGAGGTGCATACATCTCCCTTCACTCCATCAGGAGCATTAGCACAGCCTAAGATACCTGCAATATGTCACAACTTATCTTAATTCTGACATCTAAGGGCAATGCCATCTTACTGGACTTCATGGCCTCAACAGGGATAAATCTACCTGAAATCTGAATCTACCTGACAGACAGCAACACTGAATGCACCATAAAGTAGCAGGACTGTCCTCTAACTGTATCCTAGAGATATGAGGATTTTAGACTTCTCTTGGGCATCTAACCCTTCTGTCACATTACAGCAAAGTGCCCAAACCAATAGGCCAAAAGCCAAGCAAACTTGAGCAGAAGTGGGGGAACTAGAAGAAGGGTATCTTGATGCTGTCTTTGGAGGAAGGGGGCCCTGGTTCTGGCTCCTACCTGAAATGGTTTCTTCAGTTTAATATACAAGGGGATACTTTTTGCCTCACTGGGGGCAAGAGTTCTTCTTTTCCAGAGAAGCACCCACCTTTCTTTATTAGGGGAGGTCAACGGGGAATAGGGGAAGCGCTGTTTATTAAGGCACCCCAAGGAATGACTAGGAATAATGGGTGTAAACTAGTTGAGAGTGGATTTAGGTTAGATATTAGGAAGAAATTTTTCATAGTAAGGATTGCCAGGATCTGGAATGGGCTTCCAAGAGAGGTGGTGCTATCACCTAGCTTGGAGGTCTTCAAGAGGAGGCTAGATAGCCACCTGGCTGGGGTCATCTGACCTCGGTCCTCTTTCCTGCCAGGGGTAGGGGGTCAGACACGATGATCCATTGTGGTCCCTTCCAACTCTACAATCTATGAATCTATGAATTTCTCCTTCTGGCTGCTCAGTGGGCCAGCTCCTAAATGAGTGCTCAACAATTCCCCAGGCAATGCCAAGCTCATCCCTCACTGGCTGCAATGCTTTGCTGGGAAATGGGAGTGTAGCAAACTGTTGGAGCCAAAGGTTACCTCCCAGATGCAGGCAGTAACACTAAGTGTAGGCTACTCAGGAGGAGTGGACCAGCTGAGGTCGATAATTAGTGACTACAGGAAGTCAAAAGGCTCCCATGGAAGAAAAGCTGGGGAGTCAGACAGAAGGTGATGGCTTGGCTAGGCCAGTTGCTACCATACTAGACCAGGGACTCTCAGGGTTTGGGAAGAGACCTAGGGTCTGTAAGACTGGTGTGCCCTAGGAATATGGTTTGTATCATGTTTAAAGACTATGAGCTAAGTGATGACCCCAACTCGGCTATAGGGAGATACAGACTCACATCCTTCTCATGGTAGGGGGCCTTGACTTGGATCTTGTTCTCTCTAGGCAAGCACCTTAAGCAGTAGACATTAAAAGGGGCCCTCTTCACAATACTTGTTTATTAGGGGTTTTCTGAGACTAAAGTTTTGAAGTTTGGGGACTTGCTGCAGCATAAACATAACACTTGGTAACTATATATATTCCATCCAGGAACCTCCACAGATAAGTGGCACCTCCTGAGCACCCAAACTCTCTGTTAAGTGCCAAAAATTGCACTTACCTGGCTACTTAACTTCCCATTAGGCATGCAAATATTAAATAGGATTTAGTCCCTAAGTATCTTCCTTGGATTCCTTCTAAGCATGCACACAAGCCCATGTCTAGACACATAGGGAACTTTTCAGGTTAAGATGAACATTCATAAAGACTCTAAACATCTTGGAGGAATTCAGGTTGCAGCATAGGGTGAAATAGGATTGCTTTCAGTGACTTAAGCATCTAAAGTGTCTAGCATTTGGATGTATTGGAAATATAATGGTGTTGAAATCATGTATTGGCTCCCATCATGCTTTTAACTGAACATCTGCCAGGGGCCTCAGAAGCAAAATAGTATGTGGTCCATAGTTTTAATTCACTGTTGACATATAACCAAATATTACAATAACAGGATTCCTTGGTCCTGATCCAGGCAAAATTCTCATTGAAGTCAAAAGGAACTTTGCTCAAGTTGAGACCGAACAAAAATGTAATACTTGACAACCTATATTGTGGTACAACTGCTTCTTTCTAAATTTTGCACTATTTCTGGGAAGATATAAAATGGCAGGAAACTGGTCATCTGTCCTGCTTCTTTAAATGAACATTTTGTTTGTTTGTTTGTTTGCTTGTTTCACTTTAGGGCCTCATTTTGCATAGTAGTTTGAATCTTTGTAGAATCGTTTTTGGGGTTTTTTTGGTTCTACAATGCTTGTCAGGAAAGTTCTTACCGTGGGTTGACATGAGATCAGCTTGGAGATATGCAATATGAAAATTTTATCATCTAATTAGTCCAGGTATATGATACCGTCTCTACTCTTCACTCCAAAGAAATATTCACCAGGTCAGCAGTACAAATACAGTCATATGAAGGACTCAGTGGTTTGGTTGACCTTTTTGCTTTGTATTATTTATAGTGAAAACTCTTTCCTCAACCAAAAAAGGTGACAATGATACAATCCACTCTAAAGTCATTCTATAGATATGACCTCCAGTGATTTTTTTTTTCTTCTGAAAACAATCAAATAGTTCTGTATATATTTCCTTGTTGCTTGTTTCTGGTTAAAAGCAAGTATTGAATCAAAACCACCCCACAAAACAAACTGTAAATCCTAATTAAGGTCAACTAATGATTAAGGGACATGTCCAACCAAGAAGTTGATGCTGGTGGAAAGGTTCATCCTCTAGGAGATGAAACTTCAGCACAACATACAACTTTAAAAGCACACATCACATCTGAACCATAACCTTTAGTCTTAATTTTGTATTTTTTTAATTCAATGAATGAAGACTATAAAATTATCTTTGCAGAGATCCTATTAAAATAATCAGATAGTATTTTGACCACACTGATTTCGACTAATGTCTCCAACTTGTCCAGTAATCTATACCCAATAGTGACCAATATTAGAAATCTCACAGTAAGGTGTACTGTAAATGTGTGGAGCAGAAAGTTGGGCAGGATAGTTTCTTTGAGTAGTGGTTCCCAACTTCTTTAAGCTTGAGACATCCTTCAGTAGATTCAAGGCCTCCCTCCAAAAATGTCAGCTCTTAAGTTTCACTTGGTTTTTTGATTACAGAAAATAGAGCAATTTTTCTGTTGCAAAGAACTCAAAAAATCAGAACAAGGTCAGCATGTTTTTAACACTATGGCTTCCTATTTGAAACCTCTGGGTTTGTCCTGTGAATCATGTTTGCACATCTAACAGTGCTAACATTGTGTGGTAGCCTTGAAAGGATCTGTAGGCACCCCAGGCTACCACGGCAGCCTGACTGAGAAGCATCGCCTTAGACACTAGCTTGTTCAGAAAGGCTTGTTCATAAGCTTTCATAGGCAACAGACTACTTCATGTGTTTCTGTCTTTAAAACAGTCTGTGAGCATTTATATTTCAGTATGAGACCCAGGGAAGGGGATATATCTGCCTTCTCTGGGAGCTTATACCCTCATTTGAAACTGGTGGGACTGGCCATGGTGGAACATATAATATTAGACTAGACAGACCAAGGTTCAGTTCCACCACAGCAGGTTTACTGTTCCTGTAAAATCAGAAAAATTGGCAGCAACATGGCTCTGGGGCAGATTTTTCCTTAACCCCATTCAAGGACATCTTATAACTTGAAGCATCTGTATTTTGTATCCCTCAGATATTTTGATCCTATATAATGCAACTAGATATTCTTTAATGTAAGCATCAAGGGTGCAGTCCTTTTGCAATGACTTCTTTTTTTCCATTGACTTTTATAAGGGCAAGGATTTCACCTTCTCTTTTTTTGTTTTTTTTTAATATAGTACAAAGTGAATAATGTTATTTACAAAGAACATTTGAAAAAGTCAGACCTGGCAATGAAACAAATTTACTAAAGCCATCTAATAATACTTACCATGTTTCATCCTCAAAACACTTTACTATCATTGATTAATTAATCCTCATGACACCAGGGTGACTTACTATAGAGATCAAGAAAGATTAATCACTGGGAGCAGTGCTTCTTTGGGAGTGAAGCCTTTGCATATTCATGATGGTTCCATGAGCCATGAAACTTCATGAAAAGCTGTGTCTTTTTAGCTGTATAAATGATGTCTTCTGGTTTGGATTGTGTGATGCTGAGGATATGAGATTCCTTGAGACTCCCAGTGGAACTGAGTGGACAATATTTTTCCCCTCCCCAACAGAAAAGTCATAATTTTAATATCTCTTCTCAATCCAAATTGTGCTAAAATATTAACAGAATTCATATATATATGTATATATGTGTGTGTGTGT
>NW_005841890.1:772801-821339 GCF_000455745.1 Alligator sinensis
AGTGAATCCAACATTTCATTTCTAGTTTAACTTTTATTTGTATATAGTTTACTGCAAATTAACTTAAAATTTGAGAGACAGTATAGTTCCAAACTAAAAAAAAGTAACTTTTTTGTTTGAAAATGTTGAAGCAGGCTGTTTCTTCCTTTTTTATTTATATTTTTTTATTGTTTCCTGAAGCAGGAAATTCATTAGAGCTGTCCTTTTCCCACAAAAGAGTTCAGTTTGAATGAATCGGCATTTTTCAGGGAGAAACATTGTATGGAGAAAAAAAAAATGACTACGAGCTGCTGTCTTCAATAACCACAGTTCCCCCCTGGAAAACCCAGCCATATAAAAACATTGAGCTGGAGTAGGATTCTGAGAAATAGGATTTGCACCATGTGTATCATGAACGTGCAGAACAAGCTTCTGGTCTGATCAGATTTTTCTTCCTTTCTTTAGGTGGCCTCTGTGTATTATCATTTCTCACTCCATATGCTAACTAATACCTCTGGGCTCTGACTACACTTACACATTTGGAACCTCTGTCACTAAAGATCGAGCATCAAATGCCAGATCTCTCGCTAGTACAAATGGCCAGAGTCACTGTAGTCTGCAGAGGAGTGCCTTTTTCACACATCATGGAGCCGACTCATTTAGTCTTCCCTGCTCACCAGTTGGTACCATCAGAGAAGGTGAATTACAAGCCTGAGTTCCTCAGTCTATTTTTTTTAAGGGACATTGCACTGCATCTTTTTTTTCTCCATCTGCCTAGGAAAGTCCTTGTCATTGCAATGGAGTGTCCAGTAAATAAAGCAAACGGGATGCGGTGGCAGTGACGGCTCTCTTGGGAGACTGGAAGATTAAATAAAAACGTAGCTCAGCCTTAGAAAATAATTTGACGATGTCTTTGCACACCAGACTATTTCCAAGGTTACCAAGAAACAAGCAGAGAGTTTTTGTTTGTCTGTTTTTTCTGTTGGTGGTGTTTTTAGTTTGTTTGTTTGTTTTTTGTTTTTTTTTAATATTTAAAGTTTTTTTTTCAAATTCTTCAGGGGACGAGTTGATAGAATATTTCATCTCTTTTACTATACATTGCAGATCATATACTTACAGATTTGCATAAATTGAGATTCAGGTCTGCAGGTCAAATAAACAGGAATAGCTAATATATGGTCTGCAAATAGGCAGCAGCAGGACAAAATTAAAACAACAGGTTGCATTCTTGCTAATGAATATAACATCAGCTGCTCCACAGCGTATGAAAAGCACGAGCTAAACCCCATTCCATCTTTATGCCCCTGAATGGCACTTGCATAGAAGCAGAAATGCAATTTTGGCACTTTATTTAAAGTTTGGATTATACCCCCTGAATAAATATACTTTGAGTAAATATACTCAGCTTTACCTTGCTTTGGGAATGTGCTTAGAAGGCTGCACTATGTCCAACTAGGCTCTAGGGTGGGATAGAATTGCCCAAGTATGTGTCTAACTCCAGGTAAGTCCTAATGTTTTAGTCACTGAGAAACAATGTAAAGGTTTCACTCCAGAAGGGGAAGGATGGAGTTTTCCCATTTTTTATCCCATGACCCAAGTAGTTTGGGCAGTTGCCCAGAGAATAAGGGGTGAAGGTACTAGGACCACCCCATCCAACCCAGAGGGGACTCTGATCCTGATCCTAGCTGCTGCTCCCCATGGGCCAGAAACAATCCCATTGCTATTTTTATAGTTCCACCAATGGATATTTGGTGATAGGAGCAGAAGGACCATTGAGAGCTAGAGGCCAGAATCTAGGGCCTCCTTCTTTCCAGGGCAGCATCCAACTCACTAAGCAACCTTCTCTCTGGCTTGCTTACCTCTTCCTGGTTCCATTGTCTTCTCCTTCAAGAGCAGGGCTTGATGGACCTTTGGGTAGTTCCTGGATCATAGTTTGATAGTTGGTAGGGTCGGAAAGGACCTGAGCAGATCATCAAGTCTGATCCCCTGCCATGGCAGGAAAAAGTACTGGGGTCAAATGACCCCAGCAAGGTGTTCATCTAACCTCCTCTTAAAGTCCCCCAGGGTAGGAACCAGCACCACTTCGCTTGGAAGTTGGTTCCAGGTCCTAGCCACCCTGACTGTGAAGTAGCGTCTCCTGATGTCTAGTCTAAATCTAACAGTGTGGGTCTGAGGACTGAGCCCTGGGGGACCCTACTGCCCACATCCCTCCAGGTCAAAAATGACCCCATCCACCACCACTCTCTGGGTGCAGCCCTCCAGTCAGTTAGTGACCCATTTGACTGTGTAGGCATCGACACCACAGTCTCCTAGTTTTTTAATGAGAATGGGGTGAGAGACAGTGTAGAAGGCCTTCCTGAAGTCCAGAAAGACTACATCCACCGCTACCCCTGCGTCTAAGGATTTTGTGACCTGGTCATAGAAGGCCACCAGGTTGGTCTGACAGGACCTGCCTCTAATGAACCCGTGTTGGTTGCCCCTAAGCATAACCTCCCCTGATGGCCCCTAGTGGACATGTGCCAGGATAATTCTCTCAAAAAGCTTACCCAGGATTGAGGTAAGACTAACTGGCCTACAGTTTCCTGGGTCCTCCTTCCTCTCTTTTTTGAAAGTGGGAACCGCATTGGCCCTTTTCCAGTCCTCTGGCACCACACCAGAGCACCAGAAGTACTCATAAAGCCGTGCCAGGTGTCCTGCAATGACCTCTGCTAATTCCCTCAGCACTCTGGGGTGGAGGTCGTCAGGACCAGCTGATTTAAATATGTCCAGTCCCTTCAGAAGTTCCCTGACTAGATCCTCACTGACCCTAGGCCTAGGTGTGCCTCCCCCAGGGCCTGAGGGGGTCCTAGTGGACGGGCTGATCTGGTCCCTGCTCAGGAAAATGGAGGCAAAGAAATCGTTAAATAGGTTAGCCTTGTCGTCTGGTGTGACAACCAGATTTCCTAGCGTGTCTTGCAGAGGTCCCACATTACCCAGTACCTTCTTTTTGCCCCCTATGTATTTAAAAAAGGACTTATTGTTGTCCTTGATCCAGGTAACAAGTCCACCTTGGCCTTCCTAACTGCCCCCCTGCAGCCCTGAGCAACCGAGGTATAGTTCTCCCTGGTGGAGGACTGATGGTTAGGGTACTTTGCTAGAAAGAGGGAGATGCAGGTTTAAACCCCAACTGGGTTCAAGAAGCCTGGGCAAATAGGTTACCTTCCCCTCCATTTAATTTCTGGAAGTCATACACATACCTGGGCAATTCAATTTTGCTACAGGTAGAAACAAAATCTAAAATAAAAATAGTATTTTCACATATATATATGTGATATATAAAAAGATGTCATCTTTGGAGTGGAATCAGCTGCTCCAGGATGTGTCCTGCCACAGGTGATCTTCTCCATTGGCTTCTACAGATCTGGTGGGAGGCTTGTCCCACAGGCCTGGGCATCTGCTGTTGCCAGAGCTCTTGTGGGAAGCACAGCTGGATAATACAGTTATAGATACAAAGTCAGAGAAATGCTCCTGTACCTTTAGGGATTGTTTGAAGGCAATAGAAAGAGAGTACTCTAATTGTATAGGCAGCTGAATCAAGACTTTAGCTTTGGGATTACTTTCAGATTGGTATCAAACAAGGTTCTTCTGAAAGGAGATGGACTGTACTAGATATATGCATAACCAATGTTATATATGTTTACTTATTTATGATACTGTGCTGTAAGTAAATAGCTTAATAATACTTTGTACTTATGCATTCAAGAATCTTATGAAATTATTGTTACCCATCTTACATATGAGGAAGCAGGTACAGGAATGAGCCTAACTTCACATACCACCTACCAACTTCACATACCAAAGGGTAGAGGTGTCAAAAGAACTCCATGCCATAATTTGCTACCAGCTTCCGTCTTGTGTACTCACTTACATTTACTGTGGACACAGTGTATGTATAAAAATACCACAAACGTGGGAAGGCTAGATTAGTAAAAGATTCATAATACTGTTTAATTTAGCCCCTAGGGCAAAGCCCACAAGTGCATGCTTTCATTGAAACCAGCAATCTCACTTTCATGACCACTTAGGGAAGGAAAGTATTAAAAGTGAGCTTCCGATATTCTCCCAAAACAAATTTTTGATGGATTAAGAACAGTCAGACACAAATGTCTCTCTGTAGGACAATAGAAAAGGTTCTTTCTACCACCTGATCAAAACTCTGGCACTGTTTCCTCATCCTCAGCTCTATAAGTAGTCAATCTGTTCTGTCTTTTTACATTATTCACTTCGCTCTGCTTTCCCTTTGGGGATTCTTCCACAAGGAAATGAGCTTTGTTTTTGCTTGGTTTCTTTTGACACTATGCATACCTTATAGCCACGTTTTCTTATTATGATGGGTGTCATTAATTAAAACAATCTTTTATTTTTTGCCTCATGAAAAATCAACAATTAGGTCTCCTCCTCCTCCTCTTCATCACTTATTATATTTACAGTCCCAAAAGAATCTGAATACTTGAGGCCTAATCTATTTTTATCTTGTATAGGAAGAAATTATTCTAGTTTATAGAAAGAGTATAGTCAATGTCCATGGAAGGTTGATAGAAACCCTACAGGATGGAAAAAAAAAAAGCATACACCATGTCCCAGTGAGTTTTGCTATCCAATTTGAAAAGGAAGTGACACAATAAGTCTGTTGATGGAAAAAGGAGAGAGAGGGCACAATAGAAAACTAGTGGCCTCTCAGGTGTTTAAGCATTTATTTTAAGAGACTAAAATCGGTCACTATTATATTTTGTAACTACCATGTATGTCTAAGAGACTCCTCATTCTCTTTATTTTCTTAGGATTATAGAAAATTAGGGTTGGAAGGAACCTCAGGAGGTCACATGTAGTCCAACCCCACTTGAAGCAGGACCAGCCCCAAATAGATCATCCAGCCAAGGCTTTGTCTAGCCAGGTCTTAAAAAACCTCCAAGGATGGAGCTTCCACCATCTCTCTGCGTAACCTGTTCCAGTGTTTTACTACCCTCCTCGTGATAAAATTCTTCCTAATATCTAACCTAAACTTCCCTTGCTGCAACTCGAGACCATTGCTCCTTGTTCTGTCATCTGCCACCTCTGAGAACAGTCTAGCTCCATCCTCTTTTGAACCCCCTTCAGGTAGTTGAAGGCCACTATTAAATCCCCTTTCAGTCTTCTCTTCTGTAGACTAAATAAACCCAGTTCCCTCAGTCTTTTCTCACAAGTCAAGTCCCCTAGCCCCCTCACCGTTTTTGTTGCCCTCTGCTGGACTCTCTCCAATTTGTCCACATCCTTTCTATAGTGGGGGGCCCAAAACTGAACACAGTACTGCAGATGTGGCACTACCAGTGATGAATAGAAGAGAATAATCACGTCCCTTGACATGCTGGCAACACGCCTACCAATGCAGCCCAGGATGCCATTAGCCTGCTTGGAAACAAGGGCACACTGTTGGCTCATATTTAGCTTATTTTTCACTGTAACCCCAAGGTCCTTTTCTGCAGAACTACTGCCCAGCCAGTCACCCCTAGCCTGTACCGGTGCATGGGATTGTTCCATCTCAATTGCAGGACTTTGCACTTGTCCTTTTTGAACCTCATGAGATTCCTTTTGGCCCAATCCTCCAATTTGTCTAGGTCACTCTGAAACCTAGCCCTACCTTCCAGTATATCTACTACTCGCCCCAGCATGGTGTCATCTGCAAACTTGCTGAGGGCGCACTCTATACCATCTTCAAGGTCATTGATGAAGATATTGAACAAAACCAGCCCCAGGACTGACCCCTGGGACACTCCACTTAATACGACCGACAACTACACATTGAGCTATGGATTACTATCCTCTGAGCTCAATGCTCCAGCCAGTTTTCTATCCGCCTCACAGTCTATTCATCTAGCCCATACTTCCTTAGCTTGCCTGCAAGAATGTTGTAGGAGACAGTAGCAAATGCCTTACTAAAATCAAGGTACACCACATCCACTCCCTGCTCCCTGCAGCCACAGAGCCAGTCACCTCATCATAGAAAGCAATCAGGTTGGTCAGGCATGACTTGCTCATAGTTAATCCATGCTGACTGTTCCTAATCACCTTCTCCTCCAAGTGCTTAAAATGGATTTTTTGAGGACCTGCTGCATGGCATTTCCAGGGACTGAGGTAAGGCTCACTGATCTTTAGTTCCCTGGATCCTCGTTCTTCCCTTTTTTAAATATTGATACTACATTTGCCCTTTTCCAATCATCCAGGACCTCTCCTGATAGTCATGAGTTTTCAAAGATGATGGGCAGTGGCTGTGCAAGCTCATCAGCATCCTTCAGCACCCTCAGGTGCATTCAGTCTGGCCCAATGGACTTGTATATGTCCAGCTTTTCAAAACAGTCCCTAACCTGTTCTTTTGCCACTGTTGGCTGGTCACTTCTTCCCCAAACTGTACTGCCCATTTCAGTAGTGTAGGAGCTGACCTTGCCTGTGAGGACTGAGGCAAAAAAGGCATTGAGCACTTCTGCCTTTTCTGCATCCTCTGTCACAAGGTTGCCTCCCTCATTCAATAAGGGACCCACACTTTCCCGGATCCTTCTCTTGCTACCAACATATTTGTAGAAACACTTTTTGTTTCCCTTCACATCCCTTGCTAGCTACAACTCCAGCTGTGCTTTCTCTTTCTTGACTTCATCCCTGCATACTCAAGCAATGTTCTTATAGTCCTCCCTGGTTATTTGTCCAAGTTTTCACTTTTTATAAGCTTCCTTTTTATGATTTAGTTTACTAAAGAGTTCCCCAATAAGCCAAGCTGGTCTTCTGCTTTACTTGATAGTTTTCTTGAATATTGGGACGGTTTGTTCCTGCACACTCAGTATTGCTTCAAGTATAGCCAGCTCTCCTGAAATTCTCTCCCCCTGAGACTGGCTTCCCAGTCTGCCATCAGTTCCTTGAGCAATTTGAAGCCTGCTTTTCTGAAGTCCAGAGTCCTTACTTTGCTGCTCTTCATTTTTCCTTTCCTCAGATTCCTGATCTCTATCATTTTGTGATCACTGCTGCCCAATTTGCCATCTACTACTGCATTCACCACCAATTCTTCCCTGCTTGTTAGCAGCAGGTCAAGAAGAGCATGGCCCCTGCTTGGCCCTTCTAGCACTTGCACCAGGAATTTATCTCCAACACTTTCCAAAACTTACTGGATTGCTGCGCATTGCTGTATTATCCTCCCAGGAGATGTCAGGGTGATTGAAGTCAGCCGTGGTGAGGCCACAGCTGGAGTACTGCATCCAGTTTTGGATTCCACAATTCAAAAAGAATGTGGAGAAGCTTGAGAGAGTCCAAAGGAGAGAGATGTGCATGATCAGAGGGAAGGAAAACAGGCCTTGTGATGAGAGGCTGAGAGCCATGGGACTCCTCAGCCTGGAAAAGCGCAGCCTCAGGGGTGATTTGGTAGCCACCTATAAGTTTATCAGGGGTGCTCACCAGGGTCTGGGGGAACATTTGTTCACCAGAGCACCCCAAGGGATGACAAGGTTGAACGGTCACAAACTCCTCCATGACGATTTCAAGCTGGACATAAGAAAGAACATCTTTACTGTCCAAGCCCCCAAGGTCTGGAATAGACTGCCATTGGAAGTGGTTCAAGCACCTACTTTGAACACCTTCAAGAGAAATTTGGATGTGTATCCTGCTGGGATCCTATGACCCCTGCTGACTTCCTGTCCCTGGGGCAGGAGGCTGGACTCAAAGATCTTCCAAAGTCCCTTCCAGCCTCATGTCTATGAAATCTATTAAGTTCTCTACTGGGAACTAGAGCTTATGATCAGGAAACTTATAGATTCATATATTGTAAGGGGCTGGAAAGGACCTCACAAGATCATCAGGTCCAGCCCCCCTGTACTAGGCAAGAAAGACAACTGGAGTCAGGTGAGCCCAGCAAGGTGACTGTCCAGTCTCTTCTTGAAGATTTCCAGGGTAGGTGACTGCACCACCACTGGAGGGAGCTTATTCCACAGTCTGGACACCCTAAGTGTGAAGTTTTTCCCAGTGTTAGGCCTGAAATGGTCTTCCAGGAGTTTGTGGCAATTACTCCTGGTTTTGCTCAAGGGTGCCCTGTTGAACCATTGTTCGCTGAGCCCTTGATGTATGCCCCTGATATAGGGTTAAGCTGCTACCAATTCTCTTTTCATCCATCTCTTTTTTAGGCTGAAGAGTCCCAGGTCCCTCAGCCTTTCCTCATATGGCTTGCCTTGCAAGTCTCTGATCATACAGGTGGCTCTTCTCTGGGCTCTCTCTAACTTTTCCATGTCCTTGTTAAAGTGCAGCACCAAAGACTGGATGCAATACTCTAGCTGTAGTCCCACCAATGCTGAGTAAGGTGGAAGAATCACTTCCTTGGCTTTGCTGGAGATGCATGCCAGAGTATTGTTTGCCCTGCTGGCTACAGCATTGCACTGCCAGCTCATATTCATACTCTGATCTATTATTACCCCCAGGCCCCTTTCAGTTGTGGTGCTAGTCAGCTTCGTGCCACCGATCCTGTAAGTATGTTGGGGATTGTTCATCCCCAGATGGAGCACTTTACACTTCTCATTGTTGAACTTCATTTGGTTCTGATTCGCCCAACTTGCCAGCCTGTCTAGGTCCACCTGTACCTGCAGCCTATTTTCAAGTGTGATCACACTCCCCCATAACTTGGTGTTGTTCGTGAACTTGACCAGCGAGCTATATCCAAATCATTGATGAAGATGATGAAAAGCAGTGGACCAAGCCTTGGATCCCTGAGGGACACCACTGGCCATTTCTCATCAGGACAACACATCGTTCATTAGAACTCTCTGGGTCCTACCCCACAGCCAGATTCCTACCCACCTGTCGAGCAGGTAAGCCCACAACCATCCAATTTTCCCATGAGAACATCATGAGAGAGACCTGGCTGTTTGAAGACAGCTTCACCCACTACTTCTTCTTGGTCTGGTGGTCTACAGCAGATCCCCACTACAACACCCTTGTTGCTCTCCCCTCTAACTGTAACCCAGTTACTTTCAAGAGACTGATCTCCAGTTTCATACTGGAGCTCTGAGTAATCATATGGTTCATTTACATAAAATGCAACTCCTCCTCCTCTTCTCCCCTGCCTGTCCTTCCAAAACAGTTTGTACCCATCCATGACAGTGCTTCAGTCATGCAAGCTCCTGCCACATCTCTGTTATTCCAATCAAGCCATAGCTCTGTGACTGTGCAAGGATTTCCAGTTCTTCCTACTTGTTTCCCAGGTTCCATGCATTTGTGTACAGGCACCTGTGGTTACTAGTTGATTGCCCTGATTTCTTAGAAGTATGAGAACACCTCTCCTGTTGCCCCCTTCTTCTTGCTCTTTTCCAGGTTTACCACTTACCTCAGGGCTTTCACCTCCATCCTCCAGTAAACCTAGTTTAAAGTCCTCCTCACTAGGTTAGCAGGACTGTCTGAAGATGTTCTTCCCTCTGTTCATTAGGTGGATCCCACCTTTTCCCAGCAATTCTTTTTGGAACAACAGCCCATGGTCAAAGAAGCCAAAGCCCTGCTGGTGACACCACCTGCACAGCCAGGTATTTATCTGCAAGATGCACCTGGTCCTACCTGAAGCATTTCCCTTGACTGGAAGGATAAACGAGAACAGAAGCTGAGACCTAGACCCCTTCACTCTTGCACCCAGAGCACTGTACTCACTTCTGATATGCTTAAGATCTCCCCTGGAAGTATCATTGGTGTCCACATGGGTGAGCAGCATGGGGTAGTAGTCAGAGGGTCGGATGAGTCTCTGTAATCCCTCCATGACATCTTGGATCCAGGCTCTGGGGAAGCAAACTTCCTGAGACAACAGATCAGGTCAATTCGGCATGGAGAGGAGTCCAAGAGGAGTGGTCGCTTCTTAAGGGAGCAATCCTGGAAACACAAGGGATGTCCATCCCATCTCGGAGGAAAGGTAGCAAAAGGGCACAGAAACCCACTTGGCTCAGCAGGGAACTCATGGACCCCCTGCACCAAAAAAAAAAAAAAAGAAAAGAAAAAGAGAGGCTTATAAAGGATGGAAGATAAGAATCACCCCAAAGGAGGAGTACTCTGAACTGGTCCGTACCTGTAGGGACCAAACCAGGAAAGCCAAAGCTGCAAACAAACTCCACCTGGCTACACATATCAAGGACAATACAATGTATTTTTTTAGATATGTGGGGAGTTGGAACCAAAGAAATGGTAACAATGGACCCCTGCTAAACCAAATGGAATAACTGACAACCGACACCCAGGAAAAAGCTAACCTGCTTAATGGGTACTTCACTTCGGTTTTTCAACAACCCAAAGGTCCACCTGTATGATCACAAACTTGCAAGGCAAGCCATATGGGGAAAGAATGAGGGACCTGGGATTCTTCAGCCTAAAAAAGAGATGGCTGAGAAGGGACTTGGTAGCAGCTTACACCTATATCAGGGGTGTACATCAAGGGCTCAGCAAAAAACAGTTCACCAGGGCACCCTTGAGCAAAACCAGGACTGGAAGAAGGTTGGCACCCATATTCAAGAAAGGGAGGAAAGGGGATCCAGGGAACTACAGGCCAATCAGCTTGACCTCAATTCCTGGTAAGATTCTGGAGAAAATCATCAAAGAGTCCACTCTTGACAAGCTGGCTGATGGCAACATCTTGAGGGATAGCCAGCACGGGTTTTTTGATGGTACTTCTTGCCTGACCAATCTCATGTTCTTCTATGACCAGGTGACATATCAGCTGCACAAGGGAGAAGAGATTGACGTCATATAAATGGACTTCAAAAAAGCCTTTGATCCGGTGTCCCACAATCTCCTCTTGGAAAAATTGTCCAATAGTGGCCTTGGCTACATCACAGTCTGATGGATGGAGATTTGGCTTCAAGGCTGGACTCAGGAAGTGGTGGTTGATGGAAGCAAATCATAATGGCGCTCCATGACCAGTGGTGTTTCCCAAAGCTCCATCCTTGGACCTGTTCTCTTTAACATCTTTATCAATGATATGGATACAGGTGTCAGAAGTGGACTGGCCAAATTTTCTGATGACACCAAACTTTGGGGTAGAGTGTCCACACCGGAGGGTTCGCTGGTGATCCAGGCTGACCTGGATAGGCTGAAAAAGTAGGCAGATACAAGCCTGATTACTTTCAATACCAACAAATGTAAGGTACTCCACCTTGGCGGTGGGGGGACCCGCATCAGTATCTCAGGGAATGTCTGTTCACCAGAGCGCTGCAAGGGATGACAAAGACAAGGACCAGCAATCACAAACTCCTCCAAGATTGTTTTAGGCTGGACATAAGGAAAAACATCTTTACACTCTAAGCCCCTGAGGCCTGGAATAGGCTCCTTCCAGAGGTGGTGCAAGCACCTACACTGGACTCCTTTAAGAAGTGTTTGGAGGCTTATCTTGCTGGGATCCTTTGACCCTAGCTGACTTCCTGCCCTTGGGCAGGGGGCTGGACTCGATGATCTCCCGGTGTCCCTTCTAGCCCCAAGGTCTATAAAATGTATGAAATCTATGACAGATGGCTCCCTCCATCCCCTGCAGAAGGGAGTCTCCAGCCACCACCACTCATCACTTCTTCTTGGTGGTGGTTGTCTCATTCCTCCCATCTTGGTGTGGCCTGTCCTGCCCTCCTCTTGCAATGGAATGTGCTCTTCCCTCTCTGTTGCTAAGGCTGCATATCTGTTTTCCAGATAAACTGCTGCAGGTGGAGGTGAAGATTTCTGTTTGCTGCCGAAGGTCACAAGCTTCTAGCTTCCACCCTCCTGGGAGCCCATGTCCTTTGTCTTTTCTAGTGCTGCTTCTGGCAGTTCTTCCTCCACAGTCCTGGAGGTCTCCTCTAGCATCAAACTGATGAACTCCTCATGGTGAAGGATGATTTCCTGATCATATGTTTCATTGCCCATTTTTCATCTATGGCTGCTTTTCAAAACTTTGTACAGAAATATCATACATACTAGAACTCTCACTTTGTGTGCAGAATTACTTTGTTTCTGCAAGCACGTTTGATATTTGTGCATATATACATAAATCGTTTTTGCCTATGAAGGATATTTGGGTGGCTAAATACACAGTTGATGTTTGTTCTTGTTTAAAATACATAAAAAAGAACAGAAGTGGCAATTAATAAATCTGTAACTTAAGATATTTTTTCTGTAAATTGTTTTTAAATATAATGCCTTTTGCACTTAAACATATATTTAAGGTCATAACTTCAACATCATTCTGTAAAACAAAACAAACAAAACTGAGTGTTCATTTTTTATCTAAAAGAAAGAATCCTTGAAAACAGCATGGGAATAACCCATCTTGGTAAGAATTTCAATTTACCATTGCATATTATTGAGCAACAGATCATGGTAGACCATGGGAATCTCTGTGAGTGGAAGCCCCAGACTTTTTCACATTAACTGCTGAGGCTAATGTTAACTGCTCTATAAGTTAAAGAAAGCATTACTAGATTCCATTATGAGTGACAAAACCAGAATATATTTTTTCTGAGTCCCACTCTTCTCATTTAGTGCTACGGCATGATCAATAACCAGAAAGCCCTGATTAGTGCCATGACAGAGCAAGTTACTTGCAGTACTATCCTTGACAAATTTCAAGATGCATTGTAAAAGATGTGGCAACGGGCTCTCTCTAGCAGAGTCAGACTCTATAATATCTGCATAGAGATGTTTAGTAGTTGCTTTCATTTATCTATCACTGGGTGCATCTACACATGTATATGAATGCACTGGAATAAACTTATTGCACCAGAATGTATCGCTCCTGGCTGCACGTTTATGTGTGTGCCTGGGACCGTAGCATGTTGAGCTGGGTTAGAGCAGCCCCAGCTGGCAGAGACCAGGGGGGTTAGCCTGCTTGCCCAGGGCTGCTCCCCCTCAGCTTAACATGCTACAGAAGGGCTGGCTGGGGCATAAAGGTGCTTCAGTGCAGGTCTAGCTAGCAGGCAGCCCTAACACTGAAGCACCCTTGTGCCCCAGCCAGCTTGGTGGTGTCTACACATGTACTGCTGTGGAGTTAAAAAAAAACCCTTGTAACAGGATAGTACTTATATGTACAAGCCGGCTGTGGAGTAAACTATCCAGCTGCAGAGAAAATTAGTTTACTCCTGCTTAAAATGAGTATGTGTGTAACTATGTTATTTTTACTGTGTAGTTAATTAGTAGAGACCTACCAAAATCATGATTTCATGATTTTTGTCCAAGCCACGATTTCAGGTGTGCCCTGTCAAAAAGTACAAAATCACTGATGGGGGGGCGGGGAGGGGAGGACCCAAAACAACAGCTGCTAGCAGAGAAAAAGGCAGAAATCCCTTCTGTCCTGAAGCAGGGGGAGAGGGGAGGTGGAAAGAAAGAGGGAGCAAATCAGAGGCTGAGCCCATGATGCAGGCTTAGTCCAGTAGCCAGTCAGGGGCCAGCTAGGGAAGCGGGAGGGTTTTAGCACTAGCTTTTATCAAGGCCATGGAAGATATTAATGGCTGCTTAGAATTCTTAATAATGTGCCAATTAACAGCTTCCATAGGCTCAATTATTAGAAAGCAGCAGTTTGGGGCCATTTGGCAGTCTGCAGGGAGGTATAGGACTTCCAGGACCCCATGGCCAATCAGAGGCATGGAGGGAGGGCCCTGTTGCGCTTGGCCCATGAAAATGGCTGCCCAGCCCCTGGTGTTCCTGTGAAATCTGCTGGCAGCTGTTTCAGTTTCAATAGACCCCTCCTAATTAGTCTGCTGCACAGTACATGACTCATGTAGATGCTCCCACTGGAACTAATTCTGCCACACTTCTTTATTGGGCATGTCTACATGAGATATTTACTGTGGAGTAGATTAATTAGCCCTGGAGTAAATGCCTTGGGATGTAACCATGCAGGGCTATTAGGCTGGAGTAAGCTAATCAAATTGACAGCAGGGTAGTACTTGTAAATACAAGTACTATCCTGTTGTGGAGTTTTCTACTCTACTGTAGAGTGTAGATGCGGACCCTGCTGGCTGGGGCATGATGGTGCCTCAGTGCAGGTGGGTACCTGCTGGCTAGCCTTGCTCTGAAGCAACCTTGTGCTCCAGCCAACCCCTCCACAGCATATTAAGCTAGGGGAATCAGCCCCGGATTGGCAGGCTGTCCCTGCTCCCCATGGGGTCCCCTGCCAGGTGGAGCTGCTCTGACCTAGGTCAACATGGTACGATTCTGGGTGCATGTGCTGATGCATTACCTGGGAACAATAGACTGTGGTGCAATAGGTGTTGGAGTTTCTGTCACATTAATATGCATGTGTAGATGTGCCCATTGACCAGAACTGTAGTCCATCAATAGTGTGAGTGGACTTAATGGGGCAGCATGCAGACTAATAACTACTCAGTGGGCATGTCTACATGAGATGCTAACTGCACAGTAGCCTAATAACACTGCAGTAGCGTGCTGGGCAATGACCAGACTAATACGCTACTGTGCAGTAGTATTAGGCTACTAATAGTGATTACCATCACTAAAAGCCCATGCACCAGTGCTACGGGGCAGTAGTGCAGGTTTCTGCACATTGATTTAGTAGTTGATTAACTAAAAGTAAACTTAATTTGCAGTAACTGCAGTGCATTAATGAACATGTAGATGCACCCATTGTGAATAGTACTTTAGGTCTGTTATTTATAAGAATGAAGTGTTTGTAGAAAATATAAGCAATGGAGAGAAAGCATGGTCTATTGTAGAGGCTGATGGTTCCTCCTGTTGCCTCACCTTTGTTTTCTGTTCTTCAGCAAGTTAGACACATAGACAGAAGGTTTCCCTCATTTCCTTAGTTGTCTGTCCTCAGATAGCAAGTTCCTCAGGGTGGAGATCCTTAGGTTTTGAACAAATGTACAAAGGCACCTAACTTCAGCTGGAGCTTCGAGGTACTAACACAAATACAACAGTAACAATATAAGCAGCCCCTGCCAGAGAGATCAATGTAGAAAACAAAATGAAGTAGTGGACCCAAAAAGCTTCTGTATTGCAGAGGTAAGGAGTATATCAGTATATTAGTGGACAGTGAGCAGTTAGCCTAAGCATTTTAGGTGATTACACAGTAGGGGCATTGTAAGGAGAGGGAGAGATTTAGGAGAGGAAATGATCTTTGTCACTGATTCTAGAGCTTCTATCTGAATATATAGTAAATAGTCAATCCACGCTGACACTTTAATGTAAAGGGAGAAATGGAGAAAGATACGGAGTGGCACTACGAAGTGAAGGATAGTAATGGCAAGAGGATGTTGAAAGAGACAGCAATAAAGGAAGGATGAAAAGCAGTGAAAACAAGTGCAAGGATTTGAGATGAAGATGGATAGATTATATTAGCTTGTTCTGATAAAAAAACAAATCAATAAGAGGTTAAAAGGGGAGCTTTACAAATGCTAAACAATTCACTCTCGTCTTGAACTGAGAAACGTCCTGATTCACGATTGTACCTGCATTTTTTTTTGAAGGGTCAGAAATGCTCTGGGTTTCAGCTAAATGTCCAAATGGAGCTATAGTAAAACACTAGAGAAAGGTCTGGAAAAGAAAAATAGGAACAGAAATAAAATGTAGTCCGCGGTATACCCAATGATAAAGGTCACTAGTAGGTAAGTACTCTTTGGAACTACTGTTATTGAAATGCAGTTGTAGGAGCTATTTAAGGAGGAACTGTGATGCATGGACATTACCCACAGTAAGATATAGCATGATGCTTTGCCAGTGTAGGGACACCTCTGGAAATAAACTGTAGCTCACAATCCTCTTTCTAGTTTCCTCCTTGATCCTAAAGGGAGTAATTTACTGTGGTTTTGTATCAAGTTTGGTCTGCACAGAGATTTGCCAATGTAGTTATGTGCACTGGGGGTACAAAAAGATCATATCATCTAATCAGTGTAGCTGCGCTGATAAAATCCTTCTTCGGGACACATATATATTAGCAGAAGCCGCTTGCTGTTGCATTAGTTATTGTCATTTGGGAAAAGTGATTTTCTTTGTTGGTAGGAAAAAAAACCCCTTTCTGCCAGCACTTGTGTTATGTCCGCTAGGGGCCCTCCTGAGATAGCTTTAGCAGGGGGAATAAGGTAGACAAGCCCTCGGCCAATTATTGTCATCCTTGCCCTTGAAGAGAATAGTGGAATATGAATATAGTTCTAAGTTAAAATCCAACTCCACGTTCGGATGGGAGAATAGTTGTTCTGCAATATGGTCAGAAGGGCAAGGCGAGTTGTGCAGAAGACAGTAGGGTCTAAAAGCCATGTAAGTGGCCCTGAATGCTACTGTGACTACCTTTAGCAACATAAAAGCTACTTACCCACATAACAAGACATGCATTTGGGCCCCCCATACATCTATTTTTTAAAGATGATGAAAAAGTGAAAGTGGTGCCTTAATGGGAATATATGTATATCCTTAAAGGGAATATATTCCAGGGCTGGAGACCATCCTTAGAGTGAGAGATTTACAGAGTTCAAGCTTTTCAGCTTACTAAAAAAAAGGGGGCAAAGAAGATAAAACAAAATTACCGGATGTAAAGGATGCTTGAAGTAGTGGAAAAAGGCATAGCAAGAACTAATGACTAGAAGCTGAAAGTACAAGCAGATTCAAATTAGGGATTTTTTTTTTAACTTGGAGAATTGTATACTTCTTGAAGAAAACTACTGAGGGAAGGATGGATTCTCCATCTCTTCTTGTCTTTATTCCTAAAAAAACCCTCATTCACCAAACAAAAATAATGCTTTTGTTAAATGTAAGGGTGATTTTCTTTTTTTTTCTTTTTTGGCAAAATGCAGCAGTAAAGGAATTCAATTAAAAATCTGTGATATACATATGGTAATACTACATGATCCAGTCTCCTGTAGCCTCAAGTCCCACAACCCAGCGAAATGTATATTTTAGTTTTGATAAAAATCCCAGAAGCAGAAGGGGTGAAAGTGAAATAAGATGGGGGAATACCCCCTCACCCCCAACTAAATTAGCTACACAAACCAAAAAAACCCTTATTTTCCAAATCTATCAATATTGCTTCTGATATTTTTGAGTGTGTGGTATTTTTGAGTGTATGCACATAAAAAGCAGTAGTGCGTCCTTGTACACTAAGGCCAGGATTCTACTTCCCTAAATTACAGTTTTTAACATTTATTATGTCCCAGTTGCAATTCTGTTGTCCCTGCAAAGGGGATGTGTAGACCTGTGAGCTGACACAGCCTGCTTGCTTCTCAAAGAGCAGCCAGAGCCTCACTGAGCCACCTACCTTCTAGTTCAGGTGATGTCAACCTATGATCCAGAGGCCAGATTCAGCCCCTAAAGCTAGAATGTCGATGGCACTTCAGTGGCAATGGGAATTGGTGGCACGCTGCACAAAATTTGCCCTACCAGTCCTAAATATGGGCAGACCTTCATTCTCTAGATAACATCTACTAGTCATAAGTTATGGTCCACCCATGCTTTAGCAATGGATGCAGGTTGGTGCATCCCCAATGAGCATGTATGCATAGCCATGTACCTTCCCGACCAGTGCATAGTCTAGTGGGCATGCTCGTGATACACCTACATGCCTACACATGTGGGTAACAGAATCACAATCTGTGCATCAGAGCCATCACTTAGGCAGGTTTCTATCAGCATCTTTGGCACCCAGCGGGAAGTGGAATTATGCTCTAACCACTTAGTGTAAGATCAAAGATGTGACATGGGACATATGCTGAATACAGGCAACTTAAAACAGTGGTTGTTTATGAAATGGATTCAAATGACATGGTTCCTTGGGACAGCCGAGCATTCATCCTAGGTGCTAATGCACCTAAGGACTGGGAGATACCTACACACAGGAGTAGCTATGCCTCAAAGGCTCTAAAGAACACCAGATAGGAGCTCCTCTCGCCGCCTCACATTGATCGCTGGGACACAGTGGAGTAGAGGTGGATAGTGGAGAGGACAATGTTCAGAAGCAGGAGAATGAAGGCCAGCTCTACACCTGGCTTAGTTACAAGAGAAAATTAAAAGAGCTGAGATAAATGTATGGAGGGGACACAGAAATGGAAGCTCTGGCTGTCCAATAAGAGGGTGTGATGCATGAAATTATGCTTGATGTCCCCAGGTTGCAGAGCAGAAGGGAGTGGGGTTGCTTGTTTTCATGTCCTTCTGAGCTTTACTGGTTGCCGCACAGAGCCAAGAAAGATTTTTCTCTCTTCTGTTGCTACAGGGATTTTTTTTTACATCTTCCTTAGGTGCATGGATTTTGGCTGCAGCCAAGGCTGGGGATTCAGATGAGGGTGTGCCAATGCTCCTGCTGGAACCAAAACAGAGATTCCTGGTTAGAGGTTCTTGCCTCTCTGCTCAGGCTCAGATTGATCACCACATTTGGGATCAGGAAGGCATCTCACCCTGTGGCCAGGTGGCACGGACTGTAGGGGTATTTGCCTTCCTCTGTAGTGGGGGGCATGGCCCTCTTTCTTCCATCTCCCAAGTGCATTTTAACAATCCCTGAAGTAGCAAAACACTAACCACTTCTGTCCCTCTGCTTTACTTGTGGAAGGTTATGGTGCTTTTGGTGTGTTTGGGAAATTTGCCTTGAGGATAGTGGAGAGGATGATGTTCAGCAGCAAGAGAATGAAGGACAGATCTACACCTAGCTTGGTTACAGAAGAAGATTAAAGGAGCTGGGATAAGTGACATGGCAGATGCACAACAGGGTTGATTGTGCAGTTTTAGGAATAGGTTAGATAAGGATTTGTATGGTGTAGGGATGATCCTACCTCAGACAGGGGGATAGACTAGATGATCTCCAGAAGACTAGACTGGAGATGATCTTCTGGAGATCATCTAGTCTATCCCCCTGTCTGAAGTAGGATCATCCCTACCCCATAGGGATGTACCCCAGGCCTACTTTTCTATGATTCTATGCATATAATTTTCCTGAGAGAGCAAGATGCAAAAACTGTACCTTCTTGCACATCACCCCTCCAATCTCTCTTTGCTAAGGTGAATACATTAAATGGCCATTTTATTGCCTACCCAGGTGATAAAATGGATTGCTGCCTCAACTGGCAAAAAACGGTGCATATTTTATTATTATGTTCCCTACTTCAGCCAGCTAGTTATGCTTCATTAATCTGTGATGTCTTTGGCCTATGCCTTCACTTAGAAAAAGGTTTGGGGTTTTGGGTCTTTTTTTTTCATTTTGGTTGCTCACCCCAACTCTCTGGCTTGACTGCCAAAGTGACTTTGCTCTAGAATTCCTCCCAAATAAGCCAACTCCAGCTAATGCTCTTTTTTTCTTGGTGAAAGCAAAGCCCTAGACTATAAGAGAATCCTGCATCCTTCCCTCACTCCTTCCCAGTTCTTCCACTGGGGACCAAGAGCAGGACAGACATAGGCCCTTCACACCAGCTCTGTATCAAGCTGGGAGTTCCTTTCATTGGGAGAGTCCAGAAGAAGCCCGTTTTCACCCCTGAAAACTCTCCTTTGCAACTACAGCAGTCTACAAGAGTCACAGTGGAACCAAAATGTAGGTTCAAGGATCTCGACTTTTTTTCCCCAGCCGTGTTTAATTCATCCCCACTTAGTGACAAATTCATTAGTCTCCACACAATCACCTCTCAGGAGTGTGTGTGTGTTTACATTGAAAGCCAATTATTTCTTTCTTATCCTTCACTTTATTTTAATATAATGCATCTTCCAGCTGAATTTTCAAGTTTCCAGAAGCCAATTTGAAATGTCAGTCTTCCCACCCCCCACTGTAAGGTTCTGATCTGCTGTCACCCCGTGCATTGGGAAGTCTTGTTAGAATTCAAGAAGACATCAAATTCAGACATCTCAGCATCCTTAACAACCCCTGAACGACTTTGAATGTGAAATGGCCTGGGAGAAGAAGGATGAAATTCCCATCAAAGGTCACAATGAAATCTTGCTAAGATGCACCCTACTTCTCTGACCATCTAATTAGGCAATCTGTATTCAAGTCCATAAGGTATACCGAAACACCGTTTTGTTTTCTTGGGTTGTGTTGTTGTTGTTGTTGTTGTTGAAATGCAAGACAGAGAGGGAGACAGAATAATCAATAAGGATATTTGTATTCTCGCAATCAATGAAAGTTGTATTTTTTAATCAGCGTAACATTGATTCTGGCTTTTTTAAACAGGTGTAAGGATTCCTCAGACAAGATGCTGTCTAATTTGCCTTGTTCTTTGCTTTGCTGGTATCTGATGAGCAAATTGCTTGGAGTAAAATAAGAAGAAAGCCTAAAAACTTTTTTTTTTTCTTGGGATGCACCTATGGCCCACTGGCACATGCTGGTTTATACATGTTTTCCTGTGTCACTGGTCCATGTGATACAGGTGTGTTGTGCTCCAAGAAGCTGGTTCATAGACTGAGGCTGGGATGTCTTTTGCTTTCTGTCACAAAGGTGTTTGGATCAGTCCCTGGCACTGTAGCAGCTGCACATTCAGCTTTATCTGAAGGACTAGATCCTAACTGATTTTTAAAGCACCTCCACTTCAGTGCTACAGTGCCTAATACTCTCCCCAGGAGCATGATCCAAATTGACAGCTGTGGCACACAGACTTCCTATACAGTGAATAAGTGGACCGAGATGCTTTCCGAGGATGTTTTAGATTGTCCATTTGTTCAGCAGGGAGGCATCTATAGGTAGGCAATTGGAACATTAGACCCCGGAGTGTATGTGGGCTCCTGTTCCTCCTCAGAGCTTGCACGTCAGACTCCAGGTTGCGGATGAAACATTTCCATTCTGGTGGACTCCTACCTGATGGCCTACTTTAACAAGAATGCCTCCTTCCCCCACACCGAGTCCTACAAGGAACAATAGTTCCATCTTGTCGGGACCCATATTGCTCAGAGCAGAGACATTAGCCACTCTGGCTAATAAGAAGGATCGTGACTCTAACCTGCTTGCAATAAGGCTTCTCTGTTAGCGGGTATTATAGGAGTAAGGCCCCTGCAGCCCAGGATCTCTCTCTGTGGTTTACCATCACTACCACCATAATGACAATGTAAGGTAAAATGCATACAATGTGCTGGAAGCTAGCAAGGGATTCTGGGACACCATTCCCCAGTAAGACACTTCACAGGGAGGGTAAGACCTAGGCTCCAGTTGAGCAACAGGTTTCAGCTGTTGGTTTCAGCAATTGGGCAACAGGTTTTAGCAATTGGGCCCAATCTTTTAGCTATTAGGCCAAAGGTTTGCACCACCATCCATGGTCTGTGTTGAGTTCCATGCCTGCTCTCCCCATCCAATGCTTGGTAAGTGGGTGGTCTAGCACCTAGGGATCATTTCAGACCAAAATAGCCCTAAGCAGTTTTACAGTCATTGAACACAATCCATTTGGGTGGATTGCTTTTTTGACTTAGATGCCTACATTCTGCTTAAGTCATATTTAGGTACTTTAGTAAAGGCAGGTGGGGATCTGGTCCTAAACACATTATGAGGTTTATTGCAATTTAAAATCTGCTCAGGGCTTGTACAGTGACAGTCTACTTGCTAACTCCCTCGCTATACCTAGATCATCATTTTTATGATTTTCATGGAGTCCCCCTATCCCATGTTATGTTGTTATATTTAAGCTGAAGACATATATGGGACTTCTCCAGGAGATTTCTAGCTTGGGGCCCACATTGGATGTACCAGTCCTTTTCCGTTTTTTTTACCCACTGAGGCTCATAATTCAATGTTATATATACATACCCAAGTAACTACAATCTTTGAAGTGACCTTTCTTGAATGGGTACACTCTATTAAAATTGTCCCCTATCTGTCCACATAGTCTATCACTGCAAGACACTATGGCTGGAGGGGGTATACAAGGCTGTCTTGAGTTATTTAGCAGGTCCTAGTTTCACTGGGCAGTGAGCATGCTTAACACACCTTGGGATGAAACCCTGTGTTTAAGCTAGGTTTTAAGATGTGCAACCAACTGACAGCTGTCATGATGGTGACTTTCATACAACCAATACCTGTCAACCCTAATGGATCAACAGCAAGCTTGGAGTTGTCAAGGGACTTTCTGCCCTGCCATGTGAATCTCATTGAACATAGCTGAGTTCTGATTAAAAAGTGATGCCCTTCAGCAGGGCAGGTGAGATTTTAAGCCCATTTCTTCTTGGCTTTGGAAGTCAAGTTAACGGCTTTTCTTAGTCAAGTTCACTGCTTTTCTGCCTTGGAGCCCCCTTTTGTCTCTTTTTAAAAGACAGGATGAGGGTAAAGGCAGTCATGTACAGAGGAGGGAGTCAACACTATGGAGGGATAAAAGGGTAGACCAGGCAAGGATGCTAGAGCAGTAGAGGGTGGATAGGGGGCTTGTAACAAGACAGCTCCAGGGGGTGACCATGAGGTTCCTGCTCTGCTCTGGCTCCCTGGGTACCTTCCTTGTCTTTCCCACCTGCCACATCCTGATGTAACTAGTTGGCAGGTAATAAGGGAGGTTGCCCATGGGTCCCAGTTCAAGCCCTTGTCCATCTCCGAGCCAGCAGGTCTCTCCTAAGCCTTGCTAGTTCTGCTCCTGTCCCTTGTTGTATTATGTAGGTGCTCTTGGCCTGTCTGTGCTCCCAGGGCCCTAATTGCCTTAAGAGCTAGTTGCATGGCCTCTCACCTTCCCTACAGCCATGCCTATGCCTCACAGGTCATACTGTTCCATCACTATCCCTTGCTGGGGCCTTGGCATTCAAGCCTCTGCTCTTGCTGACCGCTTTTTACCTCTGCACACTGCACCAGACCTTATCTTATTAGGCTCCCTGACCCTGACTCTGCACTGCTTTGGCCACTGGGCTCCCTGGCCCTTGTTCTCACTCTCTTGAGCTATGTCTTCAGCCAGCTTAGGCTTCAACCCTCACCAGCTACTGTCCGTCAGCACCTCAATCCTGGTCATAGGCTGGGCTCAAAAGACTCACATGCCCCTTGGGCACCCCTAGGATCTCTGTACCTGGGACCATAGTCTGAACCCAAACCACTGGTTAAAACTCAAACAAGAAATAGAAGCATTCTGGTCATAACTAAGATTCAGCATACTACCTATATATATAAAAAAACCTCTAATATTACTGGCTGCATTATGAAGTCCTCCTCATAACTGGGTCACAGATCCCCTTGCTTACAGTATCTAGGTGCAACAAGATTTCAAGCATTGTCTTCAGCAGCAGTCATCTTGCTGTAAGACTCTTCCTGCTGTAGGCCCTGGATTTATATACCTCTTAAGCCTTGCCCCTTTTGGTCAGGTGGCTCCCCAGCCACTCACAGGGGTTTCCAATTAGGCTTGCTGGCTGGCCTCTAGGACAGCTGGTGATTGCGGGTCTAGCTGCAGTAGCAGCGCTCCTGCTGCCCTGTTGTAGTAGTCCAGAGAAGCTAGCTCTGCAATAGGCATTCGTGGCTCTGGCCTCTGGCTGCCTATTCCCCTGAAGCAACTCATCAAGACCAGCATTTCCCTCCACCTGGGGAACTCTCTGCTGCTATTTTCTCATTAAGGTAAAAGGTAGCCTGTGGTTTGCTGTTACAGGACTCAAATGAGCAACTGGCTAGGCTTCTTTGTGGGGAAGGGTAGAGATTGGACTTTATCAAATTGGCATATCAGAACTACTGAATCATCAAGAAACAAGCAGGGAAGCACTTACCAGATAATTTGCGTTCAGAAAATGCCTACCATGTTCTTCACAGACTGAAGATCACGTGGACTCAGTCTAATCCAGAATCAGTTTGTGGAGTGTAATCTTGCCATTAATGCTCACGGTGCTATTATACGATCATATAGGACAGGAAACAAAGGAGAATGTAACAACATTTAAAAGGATATGGTTCTCTGCTCCCTTAATAAGACTGAATGTCCTTATAATGTCTTACAGGACCCAGGGGTAGAAGTACAATATCAGTGACAACTTCATTCCCTTTATCTCACTTCAGGTGGTGTTATAAGCTCTCATTTGCCATGGTTGTGCACTTTTTGTAGTCATTAAAGATGTTGATTCTGCTTATTCTTGTACATGGGCTGATTTCTTCATCTACATGACAAGCATTGTTTTTAGGAGGGTTCCTCATGGGCACGGTAGGCTTGAAGGTAAGGAACTGCAGGATTTCAGCTGTGCAAAACGAGTGTAAAATCCTGGCACTGGGGTTGTGACAGACTGATTTTGTTGTAGGAATACTGGTTTTAATGTGTTCATGATATAGTAACATTGAAAGCCTCACTTTTCCTGACTAGCTCATGCACTGGGAAAGAATGGATTAAATGTGTTTGGAAGAAGACCTGCCAGAGTGCTCAAAGAGGGGAGAATGGGTCACCAAGCAACAAGGATCTTGCTTAGGCCCCTCAAAAATACTACAGCCCAGCATCTGAGGACTCTGCTGTTGCTGGAACAAGGGAGGCACTTTAAAGAAGGGCAATGCAAAGAAAAGGTCTTGAAAAAGGACAGGTCTGGAGTCAAGCAGGAGACAAAAAGGTTGAGAGAAGCTTGAGAGAGAAAAGGAAGGGCTACTGCATGGCATAAGCTGCTGAGAAGTTAGCCCAGGCCTTGGGGCCTGTGGACTCCATCTGCTGTATTGGTGTTAACCAGTAAAGGTTGCTTATGTTGAAGAAGAGCCGCCCATTTCACTGCAAGTGGATTTGGGCACACACCATACTTTGAAGAAGTAAAGTCCCTCTCCAGGAGCTAAAGCACAAATTAACTCTCTGAGTTGGGGCACAGATAAGGCGGGTGCATCAGGAACTGGGGGAACATCTGTTCACCAGGGCATCCCAAAGGAAGACAAGATCCAATGGTCACAAACTGCTGGAAGCCCGTTTTAGACTGGACATAAGGAAAAACGTCTTTACTGTCCAAGTCTCCAGAGTCTGGAACAGACTCCCCCCAGAAATGGTACAGGCATCAGCTCTGGATACCTTTAAGAAATGCTTGGATGGGGTGATCTGACCCCAGCTGACTTCCTGCCCCTTGGGCAGGGAGCTGGACCTGATGATCTTGCGAGGTCCCTTCAAGCCCTATTGTCTATGAAATCTATAAGCCAGGAAGGGGGTCTAGAAGGACCCAAAAGGCAGTGTTTCAGAGTCCAAGAAGCCAGGGGATCACCCACTCTAGAAACTACCCCTCTGCTTGTTTTTGGGGATACTCCAAAACTGTACAAAGCTGGGGAACCCAAGAATGTGCTCCATGGGGAATCCGTGACCAGGATCTTGTCATATTTCCCAGTGTCCTTGCATAACACAATAGTTTGGCTGTATCAAAATTGGGAGTTTCAGATTCAAAACTGCAAGCCTCCATGGCTAGAGAGAAATGATCCAGCTCTGCTATGTTCCTAAACTTCTCCATATTTGAGCCATGAAGGGGGAATGGAGGCACACTGAGCAGCAATCATGTTTGGACTCACTTTGCACTGGTAAAGGCTACTGGTAGCATAAATAAGGAGAGGAGACCAGGATAACAGTACTGGGTGCCAACTGGGTCAGGGGTGAAGGTGGGGACAGAAAAATAAGAGCCACTGCTGGTGGCAGGTGGCTGCAATGCCAGCATCGGCATTCAGGGGCTGGCCTGGGCACTCACCTGCCCTGTTATGCCTCTGTTCTGTCAAATCATGTAATTTATTTCAAATAATCTTGTGCACCTCAGAGATCCACTTTGACAAGAGTTAAAACAGCCTCTCCACTCTGATCAGATTGCCTCTGTTATTTATCACAATTTTCTGATTTCCTGACTCTCTGATGGTTAAATTGGACAGTATCACAGCATGGGAGATTTGAGCATTTAAAATGATAATGCATTGGATTCACTTGCTGCCTATAGGGTTTTTTTTTTATCATTTTGAGAATGTTTACGCTCTGATTCAATCCATTTCTGAGCTTACTGTGGTCATGGTCACGCTACTGATTTAGTCATTTCACATTGTGTCAGACTTTCACATCAAGTTACCCAACTGGGTTTTTTCAGCCCTTTTCCTCTCCTCCTCATGGGCATCCCATTATCTCCCACCCTACAGGACACTGCAATCTGCATTGCCCTCTTCTATTTTTTCCCCCTATTCTTATCTAGCTTCCATTCAAGGAAGCAGGATTTAAATATAGGTTCTTTTAAAAACATCGTTAATTATATTACTTCTCTGAGGCGGGGGGAAAAAAAGTTTGATTAGCCTCCCCCTTCCCCTTCCCCATTAGATCACTTAATAGGGCACTTAAGTCTCATGACTGGTTCATTAGAATGGATGTGGTCCAAATTAGAGATACATTACTGCTGTGATAAGATCAACTACTTAATTACAGACAGGTCCTTGGAGATTGCTTACTTTTGTTTTCTAATTACTTCAGGGAAGGACAATCTTCTTTTTCCTGACTTCCAAATCTATTAAGAACATGCTATAGGGAGCAAACAGACCTTTCAAAATCTGAGAGTAAGTAAATAAGAATATCTAGGCTACCCATGCACTAGTTCCACCCTAGAGGTGCCTGCATTTCAGAGTCTGTGGTACCTAGAGGTGGTTCCAAACATTTTAAATAAAGTTTTTGTTGTGTGTAATGTTATTTTTTTTGATGCATCAGAAAATGTTAATTCATAAAACCTGAGATTTGTAGGAAAGTATTAAATATATATAAGAAAATATGGGATATTCAATACATATACTGAATATACATTATTTTTTTCATATAGAATACACACGTCTTCAAGAAACAACTGCTGAAGACTGGAGTGAAGATTCATAAAAAAGTAGGGCTAGAAGGGACCTCCAGAGGTCTAGTCCGATTGCCTGCTTGAGGCAGGATCAATCCTATCCAACCATCCTATGCAATCTATAATCTACTGCTCTAACCACTATAGATTAGCTCTCATTTAATGCTGGGTAAGAGTATGAACATAAATTGCCATGGTGTAGTACTTGCAATGCTGTAAATCCCTGCCCTTGTTTATCTTGCTCCAGCCCCATTCAGGAAGGTGCACCAGGACAAGAAGCATTTTGGTGCACCATTCAGGAAGAAGCAGCAGCACTTCAAAGCATCAAATAAATTCCTCCTGTGCTTTCAATGTGCCCGTGTTGGGCCTTGTCATGAGGAGCAAAAGAAAGAGGAAGTTGTTTGGTTGAGATTAGTAAGGTTGAGGGTAAAGTTACACATTACATTTAGGCCATACTAAGGGTACTTACAATGTGGATTTCTGCAGATTATAAAGCCCTCTGATCATCTCAAAGTTAACTCTGGGATTGTGTTAGGGTAACTTCAGAATGCTCCACAGACATAAAATGAGCAATCTGCAGTCTTCCAGTATCCCAGGATGCTCTGCTTCCAGTCCCCCCCCAGAGCCGGGATAGATTCCAGGTGTCCTGACTTGTAGCTGAACCCCTGCTTACCAGCCCTCTAATAGCAAGTCAGAGCTGTGAAGGCAAGAAATGGTTTAACCCTGAATGTGGGACTATTCAGAGCATGTTCTGACTTAAACACAGTTTAACACACCACAGATTCAGTATGGTCTAAGTGTAATGTGTGACTTCACCTGAGTAAAGTGTGATTAGGATGGAATGCTATTCACTATCATAGAGAAGTAGGGCTGGAAGGGACCTTCAGAGATCATCTAATCCAGACACCTGCCTGAGGCAGGATCAATCCTATCCATACCGTCAATAGATTCATAAATGCTAGGGTCAGAAGGGACTTCAACAAATCATTGAGTCCGACCCCCTGCCTAGGCAGGCAAGAGTGTGGTCAGATGACCCCAGCCAGATGCCTATCCAGCCTTCTCTTGAAGACCCCCAAGGTAGGGGAGAGCACCGCCTCCCTTGGAAACCCATTCCGAATTTTGGCCACCCTTACCATGAAGAAGTTTTTCCTGATATCTAGCCTAAAACAAATCTATAATCTAACCTGTACATAAGACTACCCTCAACCTTGACACAACACAGCCCTAACACCCCTCACCTGCCACAGGTAAAGCAAGGGAACCACAGCAGTCAACACCGTGCTTCGATGAAATGTTTTCAATATATGCTCAAGAGATCCCAGGAAGAGGGCCACAACTCCACAACAGAGGAAGGCAAAAACCCCTATAGTCTGTGCTAATCTCATAATGGGGTAAAATGTCTTCCTCACTGCAAGGACGTTTTGTGTGTCTTATTCTGGGGCGTGTTGTACGCGAGAAAATATGGTATGTATGGTTGAAGAGAAGTATATATCATGTTGAAAAGGTTTATCAGTGACAGAATGACATGTGTGTCAACATGAAAGACCAGGACCCCTTTACCTGATGGTTAAAACCATCTCCTGCAGTCGAGATGAAAAGAATTGTACTCCCTGGCCTAAATTCTTCAACCTGGGTCTTTGGGCTATTCCTGGAAAAGTGAAAGGAGGTGGGTACAAGGCTCATACACCAAAATTAAGTATTATATTCATCCTCCACTGGAATAGTCAAAGCTGAAAATTTTTTCTGAACATTGAAATCTTGTTTCCTGACCAGCCCTATAGACAATGTTATTTCTATATTTGAAACTCACTTGAGGTAGCTTCAGTATACAGTACAATGACAGTTTTCAAATGCGTTATTTTCCGTATCCCTATTACTATTTCAAATATAACCTAAGGGTGGGGAAAAAGCAGGTCTTTTACACAGCCACATGATGGAAAGCTGACATAGTGCTGAGGGAGCACTGGTGAAGATGACAAATAATTTACTAGACTCCAGTCTTGATAAATGATGAATGCTTGTTCTGTTTGACCAGAATATAGCTTCGATATGAATGGTCTGGCATTTATAGCTTTGTGAGAAGCATTATACGGCTTCAGGTTTTATTTGACTTAAGCAGACTCTCTGTGCCAGAAAGTGGTTTCTGCTTTATGAACTCCTTCCCCCCACCCCTTTTCCCTCTTTACTGGTCATGGTCCTCAGAGATCTGATTTGGGGTAGTTTAAAAACACTCCCTTGCCCATTTAAAAAGCAAACCAAACACCTAGACATCAAATTATAAAAATAACATTATTTTGACCTTTCAAATCATGTAGGTAGAATCACATTAGTAGAAGGTCACCCAGCAATAAGAAAAAAAGACAGCTCCTATGTCCTGGAAAATTGGGAGCTATTCATGTCAAATTCTAATAACAGATTTCAGTCTAAGTCCCTCTTATTTGCCACACAAAACGGCAGAGATGAGAGGAAGGGATAGAATAAAAGCCAAGGAGGGTTTTCATTTAAGGCGAGAACTTGCCATTGTTGACTGTGAGAGCCAGCAGTGCAAAGCCTGCCCTTAGAAATGGAGTTTCTGCCAGTCAGCCACCTGCTTTCTCTGTCTAGTGTGTGCCTGGCTTCTGTCATTATAGTATGGAATACAAGTTCTTATTGCCGTTTTAAATGTGAGGAATCGAGATACTAAAGCACACTGAAGTTTAGATCTTTCTCAAGGGAGGGTTTACGAGCTTAGAGTGGTATTTAGATCGGATTTAGGCATCTAAGTCCAGAATGGAATCATAAAAACTTTGGCCATGGTCTCCCACCAGACCCTGAATTGAGCAGCTTTCCCCTGAAAATCATGTTTCTTTAAGACACTCCAGGTTGGACGCCCCAAGAAGGCATGTTAAGAGAATTGGAAAGAAATCATTGGGGGTGGGGGTCATTTCCTTCAAGCCTATTTACTTTACAATACAAGGCCTATGTACCATTTGGCACAGCTGCCTTTTTTATACTGGTATCTTTTGAAAACCTCTCTCCTCCTATACATATATTATGGATAGAATATGCGGTATCTACTAGGGCTGTGCAACGCTTTGGTCCTTGATTTGATTCAGCAGAGATGAAGCCTCTTTCAGTGGCCAAATATCTGAATCTGAATCGAATCAGAGGGCCCTTTAGTTTCTCTGAATCGAATTGGAATCCTTCAAATTGATTTGGAAAGATTCAGCGATTTGGACATAGACATAGCTTTAAATGTTTTTTTCTACATACCTCTAGGTAGCAGGGGCTCGTGAATGCTATGATGCTGGGGTGGATGGAGTGTCCCACAGAAGCGCGGGCGCTCCCCAGTGCACTCAGCAGCAGACCCAGAAGTGGACCAGAAGCAGGGCCCGCCCTGTACTCCTGCAGGACACCTCATGTACCCCAGCATTGCAGTGATCGCAAGCCACGCCTGCTACCTCCAGTTAAGTAGAAAAAAACATTTAAATCTGTGTCTATGTCCGAATCTCTGAGTCTCCAAATCAGCTCTGGATCTTCACATTTGGAGTCGGCCGAATTGAATCAGAGACAGTGATCCAAATCAAATCACTGTCCCTGATTCGGACCAAGTCTGAATCAAATAGAGCCCGCTTTGCATATCCCTAGTATCTACCTGTCTATCCTATCCAGAACAGTGGAATCAATATTTTATCAGAAAGGTGGCAGGGTAGATTAAATGGTTACCATTTGGCTGCTAAACTCCAGTTTGAAAGGCTACTTCTGTCCCTAGAAGGTGACTGTCTGCACAGTTCTACTGCAGTGTAGAAAACCTAGATAATGGCCTAATCTTACAATGCCATTCTCCATGTGATACCAGGTTCATGTCAAATATACTCCTACTAATGGATGTGCCTCTGTCCTTGATATTTTTTTTTCTCTAAGAATGCATTCTGGTGCATAGCTGCCCTTTAGTTTCACCCACATAGGCATCATGAGGGCTTTTGGTGAATTGGATCAGATTTGTCAAATGTATATGTTGGATCCATATGTGTTGATGAGTTGGTTCATTGTGGAGGGAGCAGTGGATTGTAAGAGCAATGGAGATTTGTTGGCAGGTTAAGCATCTATTGTTAAGACAAGGCTTTGTCCCATTTTCTGTCTGTTGAGCAGCAGGAGGTTTGCTTCTGATGATGAGTTGGTCAAGGTTTGGGGGTTGTTTGAAAGCCAGGAGCAGAGGGACTGGGAATATTTCTCTCAAAGTCTGATATTTGCTGAGTGCACTGTAGTTGTGTGATGATTTGCACACACTGTAGTTGTGTGATGATTCTTTTAATTGCTTCCACTGTGAGATGGTAGGTGACGATGAGCAGTGTGCAGCCACAGTGGGGTGTTCTTTTTGTATTATTAGTTATGAATACATTAATATTAATATTGTATTCGTTACTGAGATTTGACTCCCTAGTTAGTTCAATAGCAATGAAACATGTATCTTCTTATATATTCCATAGCATCCAACAGCTATGCGCGAGTTCAAGATTGTATTTGGGCTAAGCTGAGGGTACTATAGACTGAATTGATGGACTATGTGTATTCATTTTCAATTTCTACCACTCTACAATGGAAAAAAAAAGTGCCAGTCCTGAATTCTTAGCATCCTTAGACAGGGACAAAGTACCAAGGAGACACCACCAATTACTTTTATATCACAATATCCTGACAACAGCAAAAGTGAGACGTGCATTTATTTAAAAACTCTCTATAGAGTCTGCCCTCTGTATACCAATCTTCCTGTGGTTTTTATATTATTTGTCTCAATGCCTAGCATATGCACTTTCTGGCAAATCAAAAGCAGGAAACAATGAAATTCTGTGTCACTGATTCTGCTTTAAAAAATCAAACTCAAAATACGTAGGAATAGCAGTGCATTGATTAACCTCCAATGGCAGCTCTCCACGTGAAGCACTTGCAAGATATAGCCCCTAATTTGAATACATTGAAAAAAGCAAAATCACAGACGTAGTCATTATTTCTAAATAGTCAAGAGCCAAAAAGACTTCTCTGATGAACAATTGTGAATCTATTGTGCATACATAGTTATGATGATTTATATCTAAACTGGCTTCCTCCATCACAAAGCATCCCCTAAAAGCAAAGCAAATCAACCCTCCCTCCCACCCCGAAACACCCTACACCACCCCACAGAAACATTTAAGTAAGGTTATTTTTAGAGTCACTTAGAAGTAATTAAAGTCCCCTGTTGCAATAACTCTTTTATTTTAACTCCCTGGCTCCCTTTTGAAAATCCCAGCCTCAGCTGCCTATTTCAAGGCTGAAATACATGAGTTCTACCTTCTTTATGCTTGGAGCCACTTGCTTTTTTAATTGCGAAGCTCTCTTTTATAACACAGCAACATCGTCTTGTATATTGATCCCTTGCTCCACTGACTACCCTGTTTCATCTGTAGCCTCCTTTCAAGTATAAGCTTCAGCGGCTAGCTATGACTCACACAAGGCCATGCAATTGCATTGCCATTCATAGACAAGCAAGGCTGGGAGGGACCTCAGGAGCTCATCTAGTCTAAGCAGGGATTGAACCTGCAACGTTGGTGTTATTAGCAACAGGATCTAACCAACTGAGCTAAATGATTCGAATTTGATTCCGCTCGGCATTGATTTCAGCACTGTATTTTTTAGTATGCCAGTCTTACGTGGGCACCCATCTGTTCCTGTGAAAGATGAACTGAATTGAGTGGTTCCTGCAACACGGTTGTGTATTTTCATCAGACAGTCTCTTATAATTAAAATCAAGGGAACTAGGTTTTAATATTTATATATGGAAGCTGCAAAAAGCTATTTCTAACATAAAAATAAATAAAAAATAACTAAAATACAGGAGGTTTAAAGGGGCTAAGAGGAAAAGCCAGAGCAGAAATCTTGCTGTTACCTTTCCAAGACAGGAAAAGATATGTTTAGCTTATTTATGATATGTTATATTTTCCCAGTGATTGAAGCAGTCATTTAGTAAGCTTGCATCACTCCAGACGATGTTAACATCCAGGCTTCAGAGTAGCAGATGTCAATCACAGTCATCTATAAACTGAAATATTTTGTTCAAATCTTTCTCCCCTTCTGCCCTTCTCCCCCCTCCCCGCTCCTCCTCCCCCCTCGCCCCGCTTCCATAATGCACACATTTTTGGAGAACATTTCCTAACGAATATGCTCTCAGTTTACTTCCTCAAAGTTACATTTTTTTTCAAAAGTCATTGAGATGGTAGTGTAATATAACAACAAAGGAAAAAAAAATGCATCATATTATAAAGACCTGGCTATTTTTTTGTACTTGCATATCTGAGAAATAAGTACTAATACCTTTAGATTGCAATCAAGATAAGTGCCTTTGCCATTTTTAAGCTGGAGAAATATAGTCCAGAAAGAAAAGCTGTAAGTAGGGCCAATTGAAAGTATATTACCACAATTCTTTAGACAGACAGTAAATCTATGAACACCTTTCCCCCAAAAAAGTTTTTTCCACTTTCATTGGAAAGTGAAATGCCCCAGATAAAGCTCTGCAAATTTGAGGGCCAAACCTAAAATGTGTTCATGATTTTTTGTAACTATATTTGCCATGCCCATTTCACACACCAGTTGAATTTACTTTCTGTAACAATTAAGAGAAAATCGTTTTCATTTGGATATTCATAATCATATCTAAACATGAACACTTTTTTTTTTCCATTTGGCTTATACCCAAAAGCCTTTGCAGTTAATAGAAGGACTCGTGGACTCAATAGCAGCAATACAAAATGGATATGAAGGTGCGCGCAAGCGTTTGTGTGTGTGTCCATGTCTGCATTTGATGTTTTGCTCCTAGTTCTGAACTATTGTTCATTTTAAACATGACAAAGACACTTGCCTTATTTGAAGGCTAAATCCATCAATACTCATTTCTGAACTATGCAAGTAAAACAAACACCCTGATCTTCTTACACGGGCACATTTTCATCCTTCCAAAATGCAAAGCTAAGCTCAGTGGATAATATTAAAGTGTTAATCACCCAAATTTACTCCTTAAAAGTGATTTATTTTTAGAGGAAATGCCACAGCTTGATACACAGGATAAAGAAAGTCCCTGAAACTACTCAGGGAACTGATGCACAGGCCATTAAAGAGACAGCAGGGTCTGTCCATGAGGGCAGTTGAACACCCAGTCTGTGTAATCAGTATTGCATCCAGCAAGTTGTCTTTCATCGGATAAAATGCATAAACACACTTGCAAGAAGGCCAAGAACACCAGGGATCCTCCTTCCTAGGCAGGGCTTACCTCACTAGACCATGGAGTCGCACTGCCCCTGCTTGTTCTTTGTCTGGCCCCTTGCAGCTACCCAGCATCCCAGTTTCAACAGGAGGGAGAAAAGGTGCCTTTAGTGCTGCGCAGCCCATGGCTCCGTGATTGGGGCACATTCCTCAGAAATGGGAGGTGTGAATTCAACCCCCTCAGGCAAAATAGGGAATTAGCACCTGGGCCTCCTGCTTCCTGGTAGAGGCCTAGGTAGTTGGCAAATGGTTGAGGTCTTTGCCCTCAGCCAAAGTTGAAATCATTGCCCTCACCCATTTTGCTGAATGCTCAGTATATTTCTTGCTCCATCTAGCTTATAAGCACATGTAGACAAAACAGGGTCTCTAAATTGAAGCAGCGGGTTTTTAAAAACACCCCTTCATTTTAAGGCCCTTCACATCCCCATGTTGTGCATACACCTGAACTTACCTGCCTCTCCAGTGGCGGAGAGGAGAGGGTGAGCTGTTGGCGGGCAGAGTGGTCTCTGGACTGTGGGAGGGGTGGTGTTTCTCTCTGTGGCAGCAGTGCTCCCCCTGGCAGCATCTGGCTGGGAGGGTCCTGGGGGGCACCTCAGCTATGGAGGAAAGCACTGGGGCCCTTTGCAGTTCAGGCAGGCTCCAGGGGGGCGGGAATTAAAATTAACATTAAAAAGATCAAGCTTACCGCTTTTTTTTTTTCTTGGGAAGAGCCTGTCTTCCCAGGCTGCTACCAGGCTGCTTGCATGGGCTTCCTGCAGAGCCTCTGAGCTGCACAGAGCCCGGTGCTTCACCCCACGACTGTAAGGGCAGCAAACTAAAATTCCTCAAGTCATTTAAGGTGCATTATGCTGCCGAATTTGCTACAGCAGCTGGAATTACTGTGCAATACGCCATTAAACAACACCATTAAAGTGGTGCAAAAGCATGTAACCCATGTGACAGTGTCATGCACACATGCTCCTCGTTTCATCTACACACAACCTATATGTCATACACAGAATTGGATCCTAGTAGAGCTTAGATGGGAGTTAAATGTGTAGAATGCCATGGTGGTTTCGCCTATATTTATGCAGTAGTCAATATGTAACCTTTCTAATCCAAAATGTATATGCAAATGCACTTAGGTGTCCTAGAGGTTTTGTGGCTGGTGACATAATGGCATAGCTACACCACAGCAGCCGTGTCAGCTGGGATGTTCCACAGTATGCCCTGTCCATCCATTCCCACAAACATGCTCCACTCCCATAGATATACTCCTGGGCATCCTCTTGAGACCAATCTTTACATTTTGGTCTCTAAGATGTGGCCTCGCTCGTGTATTTACAAATTTGAAATGTATGCTCCAGTGCGAGTAGGTGGAGGAGGCTGTACAGATATATCTGTCCGGGATGGTTTAGGAAGAGAAAATCCTTCTGGGGGTTAGGCTCTTTCCAATCCTACAATTCTAAACACTTGGAAAGCCATTTCTTGTTAAATTCCAGGCAAAAGTACTTGGGGAGTTACTTTTAATTGGTTCAAAAAGTATAACTGAGAGTCAGATTAACTCTGAGTTTTTCTGGTGTTTTCATTTCTGTTAGAGAGACTGTAAAGCACTTAGAGGCATAAATTGCAGGGACTGTGCTTGTAAAGCTTCTGCACTTATACATTTGTTAACATTTTCCATATTTTCAACACTATAATGAGCCCATAAAAATCCAAGCCATGATGGACCTTGGCATCTATGGGTGCCTATACATGAGTGCAGAGGCTGCTCCGGCATGCTGTAATTAAAGCATGTCAGAGCACACTCAGTTAATTAAGTCTGCTGGAGTGTGGTAATTACTATGCTCCAGCAAGACTCCATGTCTCCTGCCATGTATCAGCATCCCTCCATGCCTCCATGCCATGTATCAGCATCCCTGTGCTTCAAAATGGCAGTGGGGGGGCTTTATCTAAATCTCATCGAATGAGCTTTAGATAAAGCGCCTCTGCCTCTGTTTTCAAGTGTGGGGATACTGATACATGAAATGCTCCAGGCGCTTTAATTAGAACAGCTCTTGGAGCCACTCTAATTAAAGTGCCTTCCCCACACCCCTAGAGCACATATATAGACACCAGATGAGTTGGTTTTTGTGTTTTTTCTGCCAGTGATCCTTGGCCCCAAATTTCCTTCTAGCACTTGGTCAGTTTTAAAGTGATTTAGAGGGACAAGAAACTTTATTGATTCAGGAAGTAATCATTGGGTAACCATTGATAAATGATTTAGTAATAGTTTGAAAGAGTGAGCTTTATTCTAAGAGAAAAGAGAATATGTGAACTGTTCTATTGTATGCATATGATGTTTGTTAACACAGCTTGTTTCATCTTCACAATTCATGACTGAGCCTCATTTCTCAGAACTCCATGTGCAAGAAGTGTTCTAACTATTTATTCTTAAAAACTAAGGTGTGAAAAGCATGAGCTGGATGGTATGTATATATGCATATCCTAAGTCCCATGTCAGCCCCTGATTGCATATTTAGTCAGGAATGAGCTGAGTGCCTTTCAAACCATGACCTTCAATCTGCAGTTCCATTCAAGTGGTTATAAACCTCTGCACTGTTACCTGCGGTCTCTACATCGTCATACAGATTTGCTCACATGGAACTGATTATAGGATCAAGGCCTATAAAAAAGATCTCTGGACCAGCCACTGCTCTCATTTGGATTATTTGTGTACCAAAGTCTCAACAAACAATTATCACACCTTGTTCCCCTTCAAATGTCCATCCTTCTTCTCATCCCTCTTTTATGTATATAACTAGCAAAATGTCCGTCTGGGGGTGGAGACAGAGGCCAGCGTCTGGCCCTTCCCCCTTCCCCCCACTCTGGGTCCAGCCCCTTTCTCGCCCCCTCCTGCCCCCTCTCTGAGTCCTTCCCCTTCCCCCCCCCCGCTGCTCCAGGTCTTGGCCCACATGCCCCCCTGCCTACTGCTGTGTTGGGTCATGCCCTGCTCACCCCCATCCTGCCACCACTCTGAGTCATGCCCCACTCCCCCTGCCACGCTGGGTCACACCCCGCTCCATACCCCCTTACCACTGCTCCATGCACAGGGAGGCATGGCTTGCGGCTGTGCGGGGGGCCATGTCATGTGGCCACAGGGTGCCTTGTGGGGAGTGAAGGCGGAAGGCGTGCCCTGCCCTGTGACCATGTGCTGCAGCCAATGTGCACCGCCCATGCCCATCTGCCTACTTCCCTCAGCACTCCCTGTGGCTGCATGCCAGAACTGCCCCCCATGTGCCCTGCCCCCACTGTGCAACATGCATGCCCTGGGGCTACAGTTGGCAGGCACTCCCAGGGCAAGGAGGGGGTGGGGGGCATGCCCCATGCAGGAGGGTGTGGTGTGGGGCCACAGGGTGTTGCGAGGGGAGCAGACCCGATAGGTGCACCCCACCCTGCCCCACATTTCTATGTTGCAGCCGGCAGGCACTGCCCGCTCCCCCCTGTCTGCTGCCCTTGCGGCACCCTGCATCTGCATGCTATGCCCCCACCACAGCCTGCAGCCAGCGGGTGCTTCCTGAATGGTGGGGGGGGAGGGGCAATGGCTTGTGGCCACACGGCTGGGCATGGCATGAGGCTGCAGGGTGCTGTGCAGGGATAGGGTGTGGGGGGGCACACCCCACCCTGCAGCCATGTGCTGCAGCCAGTGGGAGCTGCCCTTGCCCCCCTGCCTGCTTCTAGCGGGGCACCCTGTGGTCATGTGCCAGGCTCCTCCCCTGCAGCACCCTGAAGTGGAGAGCACAGCCTGGCCCCATTGTTGCACAAACGGCTAGTTTCGTGCCCCTGGAGGCTTGTCCAATCCACCTCTAGGAGAGAGTCTCACACACAGGCTGGGGCCAATTTTCGATTTATTGTTTGCAAACAAGTTCGACAAGGGAGCTTAATTTACTCAAATCCGTGTCGACCCCAAACAGAGTCTGGGGTTCCTTTTTATAGCTAACATAAACAAAAGATTCTAACGTGTCGCGTAATTATTGGTAGCCCAAGTATTACGTCTTACAACATATGTCTAGCAAGTACATGTTCTATGACGGTTTACATACATGTCTCATTTACATCTTAAATCTCCTCCCTGGGGCCGTCCTTAAGTCCATTTCGGTCATTCTTTGGTCAAGGTCTGAGTTCTTCACATCAGCACCTTTCCCTGTGCCTCTTCTCTTATCTCTCGTAAGGAGTTATTTGTTGCATCTGTTCCTGGCTATGTCTGCAGAAGTCTAGTGCTACTCGTAAATCTATCATTGGCCTACATACCTTAGCAGAAGCAAGTGTGATAATATGCAGAAGCAATTATGTAGTGAAACTAAACAGTTCTCAGCTGTGAAGCCTTTGTGTAGGGAGATGAGACATTTTTTTACCACACAGCTGCTACACAAACGTTATTGCAAAATCATAATGACTAGATTATAACATATTTTTACCACACCATCCGCCCCCACCTCCACCTGTCTCTCATCTATAAGGCTCCGGGTCACACATACACAGTTGGCCTGGAGCACTGCAGACAGACAGACACACAGACAGAAGTGGTAAGACTTTTATTATATTAGAATAGAAACTCTGGGAAAAGAAACCTCTAGAAAATACAGGCAAAAGTTTACCTCTGATTAATTATAACCTCTCAAAGGACATTTAAGTTTAATCCTGATTTTCTACAGAAGGAAAAAGAGGGGAGCAAGGGGAGTAAATTGGGGAAAATGAGCAGAGAACAAGGGATAGAAGGAGCAAAGATCTCTCACATCTGATGGAAATGTTTGTCTACTGGACTGTCACTCATTGAACGGCCTGAGATTTACTAGATTCTGCAAGTTGGTGAGCCAACTACTCAATTTGAGCGGATTCAATAAGTTGCAATAATAAGCAAGCAGCCTGTGCACTACAGCAGAGGCTTGAACTCAGGGGAGCAAAGGCCTCTGCAGGGTTAGGGCATCTTTACATGTGCTCTGGGTTGTGATTTAATTAGAGCAGTTCTCGGGAGCCTCTTTAATTAAAGTACCTACAGCGTCCCATGTATTCAGCACCCACATGTCAAAATGGTGATGGGGTGCTTTAACTAGAGCTCATTCAAGACGCTTCAGTTAAAGTGCCCTCACTACCATGGGGACACTGAATACATGAGATGCTAAGACTGCTGGAGCTTGCTAATTAGCCAGCTCCAGCAGACTCAATTAATCAAGTCTCCTCCTATGGACTGTAATTACAGCATATCAAAGCAGGCGTGCTGCACATGTACAGGCACCATTATTTCATGCTTACTGTGGAGCTGCTTTGTCAGACATGGTGAGACGTTATGGGCCCCCATGTCCTCAGCAAAAGGGAGAAGAGCATAGGATGCACCTTCTGAAAGGGCAGAAAAAACTGTAGAGCACAAGATGCACCCTACCTACATTAGATACAACAAGCCAGGTTGCTTGAAGAAAAAAAATATAATTTTTTGTAGTAAATATCTAAGTAGCAGCAGCAAGGGAGCTGAGCCTGCTCATGTTTGCCTCCCAGTGTATCATGTGCAGATTTAACATTTGCTTTTGCCCACTAAGCACAGAAACTGCTCTTATCATATCATGTTAGGTCAAGGACCTAAATAATGCTACTTATGCACATGGTCAAACAAAATAAATAAATGGCCATAAAATATAAATTTCCCTGGGTGCTCAACTCCCACAGGAGATGCTAGAAGGGAACTCAAATTACTTTCCTTGAAGCTGACCCAGGATTTTAAAATGACCTCTGCTTTCAGTGCACACAGCTGCAGTGTTTGCATGATATATTGTTTCTCCCCAGTTCCTCAGTTATCTCACCTGAATCAAAGTTGTGCTGGAAAAAATGTGAGTAACTAAGGATCAAAGGGAAAGGAAAAATTAGGGAGAAGATGACTATTCATACTTATAACAATAAATGTTGTTTAGGGTGGAAGTCAAAGGACAAGTTTGCCTAGACTCAGATGAGTGATTACCTAAACCTATTCCACTAAACTAGTACAAAAGACAGGTTAGGTCCATATTTGAACTTCAACCTGGTTTATTTTAGTTTGACTTAAGCTGATTAGGAACAAGTCCCAGATCAACTGAAACAAGCCCTTTGGAAACTGGAAAAAAGTGTTTGCATTGGTGTAACTAACCTAGTCTAAGTTTGTGTATAGACAAAACCAAAGAAAGTCCAGAGAGCGTTGATGGCAAGTCTTTCAAAGAGGGATATAAGTGTTTCCCTAATATGATCCATACTGGCTGAGTTCCAGCTGAATCTACAGTAGATGATAGTTGGTAGAAAATTGTTGTGCAGCCAAGCGAGAAATTACAGTTGGAGAGAATTGTTTTTCTAACCTTATTTTAGACCAACTTTGCTTAAAATATTTAAGCCCCCTATTTCAGAACAGCGTGGAATCCAATTGATTGTATTATCACCCATAAAAAAGGTAAAATAAAAGTGAGGATTTTTTTCTGATGACAGTACTGGAAGAGACTAGCAAAATAAATGATCATGTGGAAGACCTAAGATATGGCTGCATTCCCAAATGGATGATGCTAAGGATTCCCATCTGTATGCTAAAATATGGATGGATCTGACTGCTAAAATGCTACTTTATTTTTTTCCTCCTATGTCATTGTAATAGTTAGCTTTAAAAATTAAAATGCAATAATCATCCAGCATTCATGTGTACCACTGGACTTGTAGGCTACAAGCAAGCCTTTATTTCTCATACCTAGTCCCATTGTTGGAGATATTCTTATTCATTTTCTTCATAGGGTCACCTCCCACTCTTATTTAGAACTCTTTTTTCTCACTTGACTTTCTACGGCTAACTTTTCCCCACATGTTTTACCTAGAACATCCTGGTAGTTGCTAAGCTTTTAAACTATGGCATAGAACTCACTATGATAGAATTCAGATTCTTCTGCTTCAAGGCCAAAGGCTTTTATCTTTTGTGCTAAAGGAAAAATGTTGCTGCCATTATAGGACTTATGATGCATAGTCTAGCTCCAATTCTATTCAGTACAAGGCATTGTGATTAGCTGAAGGGGCCATACTTGGGATCATACTTGGAAGCCTGTCACTTGGTGGGTGAGAGAGTGGCCAAAGGATTTTTCACCGCTCCTGAGAATCAAATTTGTGGATTAGTGCTACAGCAAATAGTGACAATGACTTGTCTTTGCATTTCACTTTCAAAAGGTCAGGTTATAGCCACAGCCTGTCAGGTGACAATAGTATAGTTGGGAGTGTGTCAGAGAGTGGTCAGCTTAGATGTGAGGTGATGAAGAAAAGCACTGTCCAATGCTTCTGGGTGAGTATTGCCATTAACAGCCCTCGGACTGTCTTGGGTATTGCCATGATATCACCGTACATGGATGCGGACCTCTGCATCCCATTGACATTCACTCACTGTTCTTATGCTGGACAGATGCCAGTCAGCCAGTTAGGTCAGTGCTCTTCTCAGTTCTCGCCTGCCATGACTTGATGAATTGATGGAATTGGGGAGGGGTGATGACTCCCTGACCTGGAACTGATTGCCGGCCATCAGAATGTAAGGACAGGCAAAAGAAAAAAAAAAAAAAAAGTCTTCCAAATCAAAGGCAAGAAAAAAATTAAGACCTGACATGTCAGTTTATCCACTTTTCTCCACAGTGCCAGGGTTCATAATGGCTGTTATCCCCCCTCTTCTCATTCAGTCCACAAGTTCTCAATCACTGAAGCCGCAATTCAGCATTTTTTTCTTCAATATTTAGGGTCTTACCAGCTCAATTAACCGCCTGCTGCAGCCAATTAATACGGAAATGCTTTCTCCAAGCTCTTCTGAGCTCTATAGACCCTGTGGGTCTCCTGCCCTGTTCCCAGGGACTTCAGTCCAGACCAGCGGGCAAGCAATTGCCATCTCTGCTGGCCCCTCTTCTCCTCTTTACCTTCCTCCCTCCTCCTGGTATATTTCATAGATTTCATAGATTTCATAGACATCAGGGCTGGAAGGGACCTCGGAAGATCATCGAGTCCAGCCCCCCGCCCAAAGGGCAGGAAGTCAGCTGGGGTCATAGGATCCCAGCAAGATAAGCATCCAGTTTCATCTTGAAGGTGTTCAATGAAGGCGCTTGAACCACCTCCGGTGGCAGGCTGTTCCAGACCTTGGGGGCTCGGACAGTAAAGAAGTTTTTCCTTATGTCCAGCCTGAAACGATCTTGAAGTAGTTTGTGACCATTCGACCTCGTCATCCCTTGGGGCGCTCTGGTGAACAAACATTCCCCCAGATGCTGGTGGTCACCCCTGATAAACTTGTAGGTGGCCATCAGATCACCCCTGAGCCTGCGCTTTTTCAGGCTAAAGAGCCCCAGGGCTCTCAGCCTGTCATCGTAGGGTCTGCTTCCCTGACCTCTGATCATGCGCGTGGCTCTTCTCTGGACTCTTTAGCCAGAAAGAGTCCAGAGAAGCCATATTGAGCCAGAAATAGCTCCTGGAGCCTTGATTGAACCAATCTGGCTCACCTGGTGAGTTGATAAGGCTGAGCCTGGGTGGATCAGAAGCTCCGTCCAGAGCATGGCCGTGCCGCTACTGCTGGACATGCCCCTCTGGCTGAGGAGTTTCTCTGGGCAGGTATCCTTGATCTTCTCACAGGTATGCTTCTTAGTGCATGCACAAGCCTACGTTAAACCACATAACCATCTCATTTCTAAGCTTTGGCATGTACTCAGTGGGAGTGAGTTTGAAGAATATTCTTCTCCATGGTGATCCATGACTTCCTGTAGACAGGACCTAAGAGATTTGCCTTTGGTCAAATCTCTTAGGAGATTTGCCTTTGGATTCACAGGAATCCTTAGCAGAAAAAAATACTTGAAGTCACGTCTCTCAGCTGGCGTCCTATTCTACAGGACTAGTAGATGTGAATGTCATGGTTGGTTCCAGTCTTCAGTTAAAAATAAATTTAATATGTGCTGGGGTGGGGTGGAGGGGAGGAACTGAGGTTTTTAATGTTCTGAGTATAAATACCCTGCAAATCTTTGAAGAGGAAAATAATCATTCTTAAGCATGGTAACTCTGAGCCTGAAGGTTACTGAAAGGTAACTTTGAAAGGAACAAAGAAAGGTGCTGTGCTGAGAAATGAGAGAATGCAGGGCTGCAGCAAGGAACAGCTTTAACACACACACATACACACACACACACACACACACGAGACATGATTGTTCTAAATGGGACGAGGCTCTAATGGTGAAAACATAATGATATGGGAGGTAAATAATTGCAAAGTATTTAGCAGAATGATAGAACTGTAAAAATAAAACTGGTGCATAGCTGGCAGTTTAAAATCTGTCACAGTCAGGGACTTTTTCAATTAACTTTTTCCCTTTATTCACCTTCAGCGCTGAAAAGGAGACATTTCTTTGTTAAAACTGTTACTTTTTTACTCTTACAGAAAGTGTTCTGCTTTCCCCAGTTTCCATAAAGAAGAAAAACCCCACCATTCCTAACTGGTACAATACAACCTAGTTACCAGGTAAAAAGGAAGATTGAATTTCTGAAAAGACAGTTTGGTGTAGAGGGTAGCGCACTAGACAAAGGCAAGAAACCAGGGCACTGAGACCCAAAGAAGGCATAGGTTTTTAAGCCCTGCTTAACTTCTGCTTTTGTCATCACATTCAAAAGTGAGATTTTCAAGATCCCTGATTAGCTGCTACCTAACCTTAGGTGATTAAGAACCAAGGACTCCATAGATTTCATAGACATTAAGGCTGAAAGGGACCTTGTAAGATTATCAGGTCCAGCCCCATGCCAAAGGGACAGGAAGCCAGCTAGTGTCAAAGGATACCAGCAAGAGAAGCATCTAAATGTTTCTTTAAAATGTCCAGAGTGGGTACTTGCACCACCTCTGGGGGGAATCTGTTCCAGGCCTTGGGGGCTCAGACAGTAAAGAAGTTTTTCCTTATGTCCAGCCTAAAATGGTCTTGCAGGAGTTTTTGGCCTTTTGACCTTGTCATCCCTTGGGGTGCTCTGGCAAACAGTTGTCCCCCCAGATCCTGATGCACACCCCTGATATTCTTATAGGCTGCCACCAAGTTACCCCTGAGCCTGTGCTTCTTCAGGCTGAAGAGTCCCAGGGCTCAGCCTCTCTTCATTAGGCCTGTTTTCTTGCCCTCTGATCATGTATGTGACTCTCCTCTGGACTCTCTCAAGCTTCTCCACATCCTCTTTGAATTGTGGAGCCCAGAATTGGATGCAGTCCTCCAACTGCAGCCTCACCAAGGCTGAGTACAGTGGGAGGATGACATCCTGGGTCTTGCTTGAGATGCACCAGTAGATGCAAGCCAGAGTTTTGTTTGCTTTGCCAGCTGCAACATTGGATTGGTAGCTCATGTTCATCTTGTGGTCCATCAAGACCCCCAAGTATCTTTTGGTCATGGTGCTAGTGACTGTAGCATTGTCAAGCATATAGGTATGATGGAAGTTTTTTTGTTTGTTTTTTTCTTTTTTCTTTTTCCTGAGGTGGAATGCCATGCATTTGTCCATTTTGAATGCCATCAGGTTTTCATCCACCCACCTTGCAAGCCTATTGAGGTCAGTCTGGATCACCATCCTATCCTCAAGTGTGGACACTCTTCCCCCAAATTTGGTGTTATCAGCAAACTTAGCCTGTCCACTTCTGACACCAGAGTTCAGATGGTTTATGAAGACATTAAAGAGTACAGGTCTGAGAACAGAGCCTTGGGGGACACCATGAGTCACTGAGTGCCATGTTGATTTGGTTCTATCAACTACCACTCTCTGGGTCTGACCTCGGAGCCAGTTCCCCAGCCATTAGACTGTGGAGTAGTCGATGCCACAGTTGCCCAAATTTTCCATGAGGACACCACAGAACACCAGGTCAAAGGCTTTTTAAAAATCCAAATATATAATATCAAACGCTTCCCTTTTGTCCAGGTGATACATCACCCATTCATAAAATGAAATGATATTGGTCAAGCAAGACCTACCCATGACAAACCCATGCTGGCTGTCCCTCAGAACATTGCCTTCTGCTAGCCTGTTAAGAATGGTTTCTTTGATGATTTTTTTTCCAAAATCTTCCCAGGAATTCAGGTCAAATTGATTGGCCTGTAGTTTTCTGGGTTTTCTTTCCTCCCTTTCTTGAAGATGGGCACCACATTGATCCTCTTCCAATCTTCAGGTACTTTGCCCAAGAGCCACAAGTTCTTGAATATCCTTGCCAGTGGCCACACTATTATGTCTGACAGTTCCTTTAGCACTCGTGGGTGTAATCTATCCAGACCACCTGATTTGTGTGGGTCCAGCCTCTTAAGATGATCCCTCACAAGATCCACGCCAATGGTGGGCATATATTCACCCTCACCATGGTCATTTCACATCATGTTAGGCAGGGTAGTCCCTTTGGACTGGTGGAAAACTGATGCAAAGTAATCATTAAGCAGATTGGCTTTTTCCTGGTTGTCAGTAGTCAGCTGCACCAGCTGGTTTAGCCGGGGTCCAATGTTGCCCTTGTTTTTTCTTTTGACTCCCCACAAATCTAAAGAAGGACTTTTTAAATTGTTCTTGATTCATGTTGCCAGCTGGAGTTCAGTTACAGCCTTGACTTTCCCAGTTCACTCCCTGCAGGTGTGGACCAGTGCAGAATACTCCTCCTTGACACTGCTATTAGTTTTATGGCCCATTATAACCTAGCAGATTTCTGAAGTCTTCCTACACATGAAAGGTGAGAAAGACCCTCTTGATAGGTCTTGATCTCCTAGTAATCAGATTCCGTTCTTCTGCTGATTGTTTGTCTGCTATCCCTAAGAATTTCTCTCTCCCCTCTTACAATTGCTTTTTTTACCATGCTGTATTGCAGGGCTGGGCAATTAGTTCGGGTGGAGGGCCATTACAAGTTTTGGTGAGTTGTTGTGGGCCTCATGGGTAGCCCCGCCCCTTGACAGTTGTCCCACATCCTGGTGGCCATCTTGGGATCAGAACTCTCCCCCCTAACTCCTGACCTTTGTTATGAGAAGTCCCTCCCCTTGCCTCCCATAAATACTCCTTTTGGGAGGGGAGATGGGGGGCTGCCATCTTAAAATCAGAAAAAAACCCCAAAGCATACACTAAAAGTCAAACGCCTACTAGAACATATTTAAAATTTATTACAGAAAATATTTGTCATGATTTGTGTTTGTGTACTGCATGTAGAGGGGATTGCATAATAACTCAAAAATAAATTCTTAGTCTTTTATATTGTGTGGGGGTGTGGTTGGGGGAGTGTGTATGGTGGGGGCATGTGTGTGTGTGTGTATGGTGGAGTGTGGGGGTGTGTGGGGGGTCTGCATGGTGTGGTTTGTGTGTGTGTGTTTAAGGTGGGATGTTTTTGTATGGTGGTGTGCAGGGAGCACTAGTGATAGAGACTGCCTGGCTGGGGATTGCGCTCCTCATCAAGATGTGCAGTGCTGGCCAAAGCCAAGCACCAGCACCAAGCATAAGCATCCCCGCCTGCTGCTGCCCCCGCTGTCTGCCAGGACTGCATACCATGGGAGGAGTATGGGAGGGGTCCCCACACCTCCCCACCCTCCCTTACACCTACACCCTGCCCAGCCAAGCTCCACACTGCCGCTGCCCCCCTGGGCGTAGGCTTACCAATACCACCAGCCCCAGCCCCATGCTCCACACTCCTGCCCAGCTGCAGCTCCACCCCTGCCCCCAACCCCACCTCCCTACTTGCTGCCTGGAGGGAGCAGAAAGCCAGGGAATCCTGCAGCACAGCTCCACCCAATCCTGGCAGGGCTGGGCCCTTCCACTCATGAGGGCAGTAGCAAGATGTAATAAGGTATGTTGGGGGCAGGTGTACATGTGGGCGCTTTGCTCCCACCTTAGTGGGTGGAAGGGCTGGGTGGAACACAATTCATTGGTGGGCACCACAGGTCAGACGAATGTGCCCAGTTGGCTGGATGCAACCTGAAGGCCATATTTCACCTGCCCCTGCTGTATTGGCTCTTAGTGCTCAGATCTAATGCAGAATATCTTGCATTTGAAAGCTTGTTGAATGGTATCCGAATTATGCAGTTGGTCCAATAAAAGATATTACCATAAGAAATCCTTGCCTCTTACATCAGTTTCATTGACAAAGTTTGTCAGCTAGGTAAATGTCTGCTTCAGAGCCTGCCTAGAACTACCTAATATTGATGATCAAAATATGTTTAAAACATTTAAAAAAATAATGGGATAAATGTCCTTGATAATAGGAAGCCACTGTTTTAATTTGATCATTATATCTATCCACTCCTAAGGTAGTCTAAGTTAAACTAAACTGCTGAGTATCTAAACCTGGACAAATCAGAATTAAAATGGCAGTGGTTTGGCTCCATTTATCCCAGCATAAAAGATGACAGACATAACAAAACAACTTAAACCAGTATAACATAATAGTAGTATAACTGTTGAACTAGTCCACAACCTAAGTGTTTATATTGCTGAGCTGTTCCTCACCTAATTTATGAGCAATCCCTGTGGGGATCTGAGATACATACTTCCAACTAACTCAACTTCATTGTTCAATATGTTAGGAATGCTCAACTCCTACTAGGTCAGTCCTTACACAAAACCCAGTCAAATGATGAGCTTGTTCCCCCTTTTCTCCAATAGGCTAGAGGTTAGTGCACTCTTACTGCAGTACTTAGTGCATTACCAATTCAAAACAAAAGAAATCGAACCACTGTAATAGTAAGGGCTTTGCTAAATGCTAATAGCAAGAGTTTTGTATGCTGACTCCAGAGTAGGCAAATGAAACAGCACGTATCTTCTTGCTCTGTGAGCGTGACTGAACCATGAACCTAGATTGTAGAATGTTATAATACAGTGGAATGTGGTAAGCACCACGTGTGCTGGATCACGACTCATCCCCAAATTCTTAGCTTGAGATAACCAAAACCCTAGTTCGAGATAACGTTATTTACTCCAGACTATATAAACTGTACATTCTTAAGTTACGATGGGTTCCTCCACTCTGGAAAGAGTTCTGAATTGTGCAGATCCCCAGTGCAGGCTATCACATCCCCGGAATTGGGACACTCCAGGGCCAGGGGAACTATGCGGGGTGGAGGCTGCTGCCTTGAGCTGATGTGAAGTGACCGTCCTCTCTGCTCTGTCCTATTGCCTGCCTTTGCGAGTATCCTTAAATAAAGCTTTGCAAGGGTGAGAACAACCATGAGTACATCCTTTGTTCAAGCACGGGGAATCTTCTGAACCCAGTAGTTCATTCTAAGACAACCACCAACAAGCCAAGGCAGAGGTCCAGAAGAGGACCCGTGATATGAAAAACAGATGGTGGGAAGACAAAGCAAAGGAGATTTAACATCTCACTGAAATCCATGATATGTCCAGTTTTTTCAATGCCACCAAAGCCATCTACAGGCTGAGCACTCAGGGACCAACCCCCTTGAGACCTAAGGATGGAGGAGACCTGACCAAGGAAAGGGAAGCCACCAAAGCCCATTGGAAGGAGCATTTGGAAGACCTCAATTGAGACTCTGTTGTTGATGAGAGCATTCTCAATTCCATCCCACAACACCCAGTCAGAGGTGACCCAGAAATACCTCCAACCCTTGATGAGGTGATTAAAGTCAACAAACAATGAGGAATGACAAGGCATATGGAGCCG